>NC_134354.1:479117613-479491481 GCF_048569485.1 Anomaloglossus baeobatrachus | reverse complement strand
CGAGAATAAGTCCTACCGTCGAAATAAGTCCTAGCGCTTTTTTCTGGGGCAAAAAAAAAATATAAGACAGTGCCTTATTTATGGAAAACACAGTATATCTGATAGAAGGCAAATACAAAAAGAAAAATACATTGTTCTAGAAAAGGTAGATTAACTACACAAAGTGATCTTAATGAATATAAAATATAGTCACAACATTAAGTGTAGTGGTTTGTTACCGTAGTTTAGTCCTGTTGATGTAAATTAAATAATATCAAATAAATAGTTGAGATTCCAAGATTTTTATATATCCAATTCTTTGAGTAAACCATGCATAGCAAAACTATTGACATACTAAGCGATTTTACTGATGGTAAACCTGCTCAAGCCTATGTCAGCAGAACCCTGGTGTAATACAGTTCCTACAATTCATCATGTATTATAATGATCCAAATGCTACAGAAAATGCATACGGACATTTTTTTTTCGTGTGTCTGTTGAAGAGTACATCATTTATAAAAATAAAATTCAGCATTTAATGAATATGAAAAAATTACATTTGTAGCATTTTCATTTCAGCCACTTAGAGGGTTAGAAGAAAACGGTGTGAAGAATTACACGAGTATTAATACTTTGAGTGTTTTACTTTGAGAATTAATGGGAAATAAGTAAAAAAGTGTGTTTGTTCCAGGAGTTTAATAAGTAAAAAAGTGTGTTTGTTCCAGGAGTTTGAATATACGTACATCTGTTCTGTCCTCCTTACATGAACCGTGGGGTGTATGCAGTTTGACAGGCAGCTAAACCCTTATCCATTAAGTCCAATGAGGAGACCGTTGCTTGAAGGACATCTGTGTTTATTGAACATCAAGAGATGTTGGAATTGGTGAAACTAGAAACAGTAAAGTATTTACAATCAGTACTTGCATAATATAACAAGGTACATTGATACAAAAATGTAACAATATACATACAAATGTACAAACAGATTAATTTTAACTAGTTAGATGCAGCTAACTAAATACAGTGAAAGTCCTGAGCTTCAGAAGGCAATAAACATAGATCTCCTTACCAGCGATGCTTTCACAAGAGGGTTAAGATGGAGACTGCTTTAACTTATGAGCCAGCAGAAAATGAGGCTTCCTACCCAGAATGCACTGGAAGGAGGAAGAGAAAGGAATCATTATATACAAGGCTGGTGCTACTAAACTTGTGGTCACAAGAGGGAGCCAAAGTACCACCTAGCAAATAAAACACTAATTTACAGCCAATGAACAATAACAAACCAGATTGAATGTGGAAGGCTGAACACTCCCCATTTGGCATCAGTGGATGTCACCATCCTTGTCCTCTGAGGGAAGAATAAGGAAAAAAGGCAAATAATAAACTGCAGTAGTGTAGAAACAAAACCAAATTAGTGCCAGAGCAAGGATATTTGTTATTATTTTCTAGACCAATCAAAACCACCAACAATAATTCACCGAAAAGAAAAACCGACAAAAGGTCTCAAGTAAATAATTCCCTGTGGGCGTGCTGTGCTAATGAGTGTGCAGTGTCAGAGGATGGTTGCGCTCACCTCTGCTGCTGGATTTTGGCTCAGTGCGCATGATCCCCGGATTTCCGGTCAGGCACATTATGAAGCCAGGTGTATGCGTACTACATTTTACTAAATTAAACTAAGGAAAACATCATACTATGCTAAAACTAGTATGCTGAACTAGTTTTGCTTCTACCCTCAGAGAAAAATTCACCAAAATAAAAACCGACAAAAGGTCTCAAGTAAATAATTAAAAATATTTTATTGATGATTGTAAAAAAAAACAGGTGCAGGTAAAAACATAATGAACACAATGGAAAATCAATAGGAAGACGCACGATTTTGTATATACCGGATATTAATATACAGACAATACTGTAATTCCAATTTAATAACGGCTAAATTTACAAGCAATATATACAGAACTCAAAGCATGTATTCAGACCAAGATGTTTATAACAGCTGGTAGTAAAAATAGCTTCTACATATTAAAATAATGTATGTCAATAAATAGTACAATTCTTCACTATTATCGATAAAGTGCTGAAATTTTTTAGACCATAAAACTGTGTAATCCCAGAACAGGTCTTAGCAACAATTGGTTGACAGTAACAAGGTGACGTGTGCAATAGAAAATAAATAAATCCCAAGTTGGTCCCAACAATTGACTAATCCAAAAATCGGGGAGTAGATATCTAGAGCTACTGAATAAAGTCAGATATACTAACACGTCCCCCTCCCTACAAGGCTAATAATTAACCGGCAAAAAGAATTAAGGCAAAAACCTGCTATCATTGGTAAAATGCTGGAGTTGAAGCCTGGCAGCAATGGTGTATAGCAAAGTGGTATGTACAAACGAATAATGTAAATTCAGTGAATTTGGTTATCATTAAGGCAGCAATATGTGATAACTAATAATAACTGTCAATAATAAAGGGCTAAAGTGTCTTTGATAATGGCAGTCACATATGGTCCTAATACAAAAACGCAGCCAAAACAGCAAATGGTATTAAACAAAGTGACATGTGCAAGTAGGGCAGCAGATGATCATAAATAATGCTTATCCCTAATAAAGTCCTGGAATGAAAAAAGACTATATAAAAGGCAGTACCATACAGTCCCAATGATAAACAGACCCAGCGTGGCAAATGGTATAAGCAAGGTGACGTGTGCAATATAGCCAGGAATCACTGAAAGATCCACAATATGCCAGTTCAACAAATGATAATAGCCAAAGTTACCTATGGACGTCCGGTGTGTACGTGCGTCAACCTCCCCAACGTACGTTCTTCAGGAACTGAAAGAACCCCCTTCTTTAACCCCTTGAAGACGGTACGCCAAAACGTATGTTGGGGAGAGGACGCACGTACACACCGGACATCCATAGGTAACTTTGGCTATTATCATGGATGTGTTAGTATATCTGACTTTATTCAGTAGATCTAGACATCTACTCCCCGTTTTTTGGATTGGTCAATTGTGGGACCCACTTTTTTGAATTATTTACTTGAGACCTTTTGTCGTTTTTTCTTTTGGTGAAATTTCCGCTGAGGGTAGAAGCAAAACTAGTTCAGCATACTAGTTTTATCATGGTATGATGTTTTCCTTAGTTTAATTTAGTAAAATGTAGTACACATACACCTGGCTTCATAATGTGCATGACCGGAAATCCGGGGATCGTGGGCACTGAGCCAAAATCCAGCAGAAGAGGTGAGCGCGACCATCCTCTGACGCTCCCACAGTGGCGTACTTTCATGCTAAAGGGTCCAACTAGCCAAGGGAACTTACGCCTTAACTGGCCTCATTAGCATATAATAAACAATCTTTATAATTACTGTATCTAAAGATCTCTTTATCTATGCTAGTATATACAGGGAATTCTAGGCAGGGATTAGAAATATGCACCCAGAACTGCTCGTGGTTCTGGGTGCACTTTGCACCTGACAGGTTCCCTTTAAAGAGGTCTTTTTACGGCTCTGTACAACTCAGTGCTAGTTCAAAATACATGGCAAGGTTTCAGAGAAACTATGCGTTGAAAAGTCAGCCAGGGAATATGTTTCTTGGATGACTAGTGACTGCTACCAACCCGTCCCTTAGACTGGCAGGTTCTCTTCCTATACACTGTGTGCACAATTTAATCAATTTGTATTTTTTGTTATTCATTTTATTATTGAACAACTACAGTGATATTGGTGAATCCAAAAGGTTAATAAACCTGCATATTTAAGAAAGTAAAAGTGGAAATTCTTCTTTTAACTGTTTATTTTCATATGCTAAAGTGAGAATAATAGCCAAGCATCTGAAAATTTACAAAAATACATTTCTGACACTTAAAAAAATATATCAATTATAGCCATTATACCATTATAGCCCACCTTCTTTTCAATAACAGTGATAAGCCTTCCATCTATGGAGTCTGACAGTTTCTTAATCTGTTTGATAATCACGTTTTTGGGTAGCATGAACCACAGCTTCCCAGACACTGTTCAGAGAGGTGGACTGTTTTCCTTCATTGTCCAGAAATTCTCAATAGGGTTTAGGTCAGGTGAGGAAGGAAATCATCTATTCTTTCAACTTTAAGGCCTCTCTTAGCCAAGCAAAGGAGTACTTCAATGCAATGGAGCATAAAAATTATGGTCTTCGTGAAAGATGCACACTTTGTCTTGTACAACTGCTTGATGAAAGTGTCTACTAAAAACCGGCAGTAAATTTGGGAACTGATTTTGACTCCATCTTCAACATGAAAAGGTCCATCATGCTCATCTTAAATAATACAGAATTCCTCCTCCACCTTGCTGTTGTCTGAGTAGAAGTGGAGGTCTGTGCACATTACTGATCCAGCCACTTGACCATCCACCTGGCCCATCAAAAGTTGCTATCATCTCATCAGTCCATAAAACCTTTGAAAAATCTGTGTTCAGATATTTCTTAGCCCAGTCTTGACGTTTTAAGTTATACTTTTTGTTCAGTGGTGGTCGGGTTACATGCCTTGGCCATGTCTCTGAATACTGAACACCTTGCACTTCTGGGCCCTCCAGTTAGGTTATAGTTTTGGAATAAGACAGCACTGGACAATAATGGGTTCCTTGCCTGCTTGCTTCATGTTTGATTCTTCTCAAATCTTTGACAGATAATGTGCATCTTTTTTTCTCAATGTGTTTTGCAACCCTGTTGACTAAAACAAAACTTTTTGTCTCTGTAGTAACAACATCCCAATATCTTAGCGATTTCAAGAGTGCTGCATCTCTATGTAAGACTTAAAACAATTTTTGAGTTTTCAGAGTAAATTAAATCAGGAATACAAGCTGCCAAATAATTCTGCACACCGTGATAAAGGCTGTTTATATTCTTAAGGGTACGTGTGCACGATCAGGACACGTTGTGTCGTGGACGCGGCGGGTCCTGACCTGTGGGGCCACGAGTCTCCTCCTCTGGAGACCACAGCTGCCCGTGCCCATGATCCGGGCTTGGGCAGTTGGGGTCTCTCTTTTCTGTTCAGTGTTTGCTGCGGATAAAAACAAGCACAGTGGGCACAGAATTTCTAGAAATCTCATCCACTGTGCTTGTACTGTACATTGCAGCATTTTGGACACCGCTGAAGCATGCTGTGAACACCGATCGTGGGCACGCAGCCTAACCCACACCCAGATCACCTGATCTGCTTCAAACCAATTAGCATTTAAGTTTATACAGTGTGGAGTTGGAAAATCTGGATAAAAATTCTGCTATGGTCAAAATACTCACTTGCCTAATAATTGTGCACACAGTGTATACTCATGTAAAGAGAGACTTGTCAGTCAAGGTGAGGAGGGTTAGCAGAAGCCGCCAGGGAGCCACCTTGGATTAGTCATTTGAGGCGCATAATCCCTGAAGAGCTTTTCAACAAACATATTCTCCAGCGTATCTGAGTTGTAACATACACAGCTGCAATAGCCAGAGCCCAATTCATGTTCCCCGTTATTTGGACAGCATGAATTTCATGTCAGGTTCCCTTTAAGATCCAAAGCCTATGACTAATATTATTAATTAAATCCTTCATGTGGAGTTCTGATGTTATTTTTGGGAATTTCAGTCATGTCTTGGCACAGAAGTACACTACATATTAGACAAGACAGAGGCACCAAAAATAGCCCCCGCAGACGAAAATAATCTGCTTCAGCCATGTAGAGATCCCAAATGCCTAACCACTGAGCCAAATATCATGTTAAAACTCTGGCTTTTACGGGGGTATTAACACCTGTTGCACTGTTTCTTTGCTCCCATTTTAACTGCATATGAGCATATTCTAACTGTAGGCGATACAGGAAAACACAGTCCATAGGGTGATACTGTAAGCAGAGTAGTGTTATATCAATCACTCGTCATCTGCTGTCAGCCTGATATGTTTTTTCTACCTCTCCTGCTCCTTATCAGTAAGTGCAAATCATGAATGTTTTATGTTCATGAACCTGGCAGAAAGCTCAAAGGGAAGTTCTCAGAAATCTTTCCATTGTTCTCTTTTACTAAGGAGCTTGCAGGGAATTACAATGAGTATTTCTTCTAGGCGAGAAAAGGGAAAAAGAAGTTTAAACATTTCATGTTGTGCTCCTATCAGTCTGGTTTGCTTGCGCAGTTGTAACCACATATTATATTTCAATTACTGTGTAAGTCTAACAATGAATCTTCATCTAATATAATATTTTAAGTTATTTCTTTTTATGCCAGGGCATCATTTAATCCAGGTGAACTTGTCAGCATTCCACATTATTATTATTTCCCTATTGTTTATTTACGATATTTTATTTGAAAACCTTAGAGTTATTAGAGTTAAAAGGGTTTTCCGGGACTTTTGTATTTTTTCTTATGGGGCTGATCTCTGTTGGCTTAGAGCGACAGAGATCAGCCCCTGCTGGTTATTTGGCTTCATTTGACCTTGCGTCAACGGAGTAGCTTTGCTTTTTTCAGTCATTTCTGTCAAGAGGGTATCACTGGCTACATCATGCCGATTGACAGCTGGCTCCCTGCAGTTATGTAACAGGGAGTCGACTGTCAATCAGCAAAACACTGCAAATCAAAAAAGTCTGTGGAGCCTCTGTTAGGAGTCTCGACACAGAAACTAGCCAGATATCCCTCCTGGAAGGACCTAGCCAAGGAGTGGCTCTTTTTAGGAAACCACCATAACCACCATATGAAGTGGCCCTTTTAGTCAATATCCAACTCTTTGACAAGTTTAAAGATATGACAAGGGAAATACCAAGGCCAGGTATCCATCCACAGACAGCTGTTTCGGGGTATTGCCCCTCAACAGTGCGGAGTAGGATTCTGGCCAGGTGGGAGCAATGCCTAGTAGACCAACAAGACAAAACAATCACTGATCTCGGGGAGACCAGCCAGAGAAAACACTGCCGGCAGCCAACGAGGGCGCTCAATACAGTGAAATCCTAGGTGCATTGCCCCCTGGGAAATATGCAAATCAAAAAAGTCCGTGGAGCCTCTGTTAGGAGTCTCGACACAGAAACTAGCCAGATATCCTTCCTGGAAGGACCTAGCCAAGGAGTGGCTCTTTTTAGGAAACCACCATAACCACCATATGAAGTGGCCCTTTTAGTCAATATCCAACTCTTTGACAAGTTTAAAGATATGAGAAGGGAAATACCAGGGCCAGGTATCCATCCACAGACAGCTGTTTCGGGGTATTGCCCCTCATCAGTGCGGAGTAGGATTTCACTTTATTGAGCACCCTCGTTGGCTGCCGGCAGTGTTTTCTCTGGCTGGTCTCCCCGAGATCAGTGATTGTTTTGTCTTGTTGGTCTACTAGGCATTGCTCCCACCTGGCCAGAATCCTACTCCGCACTGATGAGGGGCAATACCCCGAAACAGCTGTCTGTGGATGGATACCTGGCCTTGGTATTTCCCTCGTCATATCTTTAAACTTGTCAAAGAGTTGGATATTGACTAAAAGGGCCACTTCATATGGTGGTTATGGTGGTTTCCTAAAAAGAGCCACTCCTTGGCTAGGTCCTTCCAGGAGGGATATCTGGCTAGTTTCTGTGTCTAGACTTCTAACAGAGGCTCCACGGACTTTTTTGATTTGCATATTTCCCAGGGGGCAATGCACCTAGGATTTCACTGTATTGAGCGCCCTCGCTGGCTGCCGGCAGTGTTTTCTCTGCCTGGTCTCTCCAAGATCAGTGATTGTTTTGTCTTGTTAATCAGCAAAACACTGGCAGATGTGCCCCATCAACAGAGCAGAGGGGAAGACAAAAATCTGCTTTGTTGACATGATACCTATGGAAGCGGCAGGCGAAGTTCATTGTGGTTCTGAGTTGGCAGAGATTAGTTAGAAACTGCCTGCTTCTAAATATTTAGCCCCAAAAGTAAAAAATACAAAAGTCCAAGATAACCCCTTTTGGCCAGTGCATATTTCAGCTGAATTTGAGTCCTTGGACACATAGCAGAATTGTATTGTTGTGCAGGGACCCGCTGTCAATACAACCCACAATACAAGTGGCTGGCTAAACAGAGGCCAGCAGCTGACATTGGTGCACCTCTGAATAGCATTGATGTCATGCGCCGCCTGTCGCTTGCACAACAAAGTCAGTTGCCTGCTTCAGAAGAGGACACCGTGCACCTGGGAAGTGCAGAGAAGGTGAGTAGAATCTCTATTATTATTGTTTGTTTTTTAAAGCTTAAAGAAAAAAAAAATCAGCAGAACGAAAAAAATAAGCCTTTGCAGGAGTTTTCGGAGTAAGGGGTACTTTGCACGTTGCGACATCGCTTCTGCGATATCATCGGGGTCAAATCGAAAGTGACGCACATCCAGCGCCGGTAACGACGTCGCAACGTGTAAAGCCTAGAAGCACCGATAAACGATCGCAAAAGCGTCGAAAATCGGTGATCTGTGTAATGTCGGTCATATTCATAATTTCGCTGCAGCGACAGGTACGATGTTGTTCCTCGTTCCTGCGGCAGCATACATCGCTGTGTATGAAGCCGCAGGAGCGAGGAACATCTCCTTACCTGCGTCCCGCCTGCAATGAGGAAGGAAGGAGGTGGGCGGGATGTTTACGTCACGCTCATCTTCGCCTCTCCGCTTCTATTGGGCGCCTGCCGTGTGATGTCGCTGTGACGCGGCACGACCCGCCCCCTTAGGAAGGAGGCGAGTCGGCGGCCAGAGCAACGTCGCAGGGCAGGTAAGTGCGTGTAAAGCTGCCGTAGCGATAATGTTCGCTACGGCAGCTATCACAAGATATCGCATGTGCGACAGGGGCGGGGACTATCGCGCTTGGCATCGCTACAATCAGCTAGCGATGTCGCAGCGTGCAAAGTACCCCTAAGGCTTAGATATAAGCCCCACTCCAAAAATAAGTCCTAACTGCGGTTGAATAATGAAGTTTCCATGCAGCTGCAAAAGTTAAAGAATACTGCAGGGCACTTCATTATATGTGTGTGTGCGTGATCTAATGTATGTGTGTGCTTGTGATCTGATGTGTGTGTGAGTGCCAGCCGGAAGCAGGGGAGGATCGCTGTGGAGCACACCTGCTAGAAGCGCTTGCCGAGGATTGCAGGAGGACCTGGGAACGACTAAGACATCCGGGGTTTGGTACGTATGATTTTCCTGGGGAAAATGGGGGGTTTCTGCCTTTTTTGGGGAGTATACTCACCACCAACCTATGTTTCCCAAAAATAAGCACTACCCCGAAAATAAACTCTAGCACATTTTTTGGAGCAAAAAATTATATACGACAGTGTTTTCTTTTCAGGAAAACACAGTATATACCCAGATTGGGGACGTATATACCCGGATGGGCTCAGTTTGGGGGATATATATATGTGACGCCCCTGGACCATCAGGGTACTGCACACTCTTTCTCTTTAGTGCAATATTCAAATCCCTCATGATTCTGGGTCACCATCTTACAGTGCTGCCTCCAACAGCAAATCAAATCCTAGATACACCCTGCACCACACCCACCAGACACACCAGTGGGCGGCTTGAGCGGAATAGGGATGCCCAGCTAGGGTTCAGGAAGGGGGGTGAGGAGTGAAGAAGAAAAGAAGAGTGAGAGAAGCGAAGTTGAGGAGTAAGGTGAAGGAAGTTGGGAGTAGTGGCTCCCAGGAGAAGCTTACTAGGTTGCAGACGGTGGTCTGGACCTAGAGGAGTCAGACTTAGTGATTTCCCCTTCACGGCACCCAGTAGCACCATCCAGAGTCCCAGGGCCTACCCCTACCCATGGACACCTTGCTGCCCCACTCCATCACCCCGGGTACTCCCAATGGCAATGGCGGTATCTCCAGTTACCGCACACCACGGGTGGCATCACGAACTATAACTCCCCTGTAAATATCCTCCTTTTACTTTAGAGTGTGGCCCCTAAGCCCCCGGGTCCAGAGACAATCGAGCCACGAACGGACACGACCCCCAGATCCGAGCGGTTCAATCCGCTGCTGGGGCGGCACATATATATACAAGGATGGGCCCAGGATGGGGGACATATATACCAGAATAGGAGACATATATGCCAGGACTTGAAACATATATATCAGGATGGGCCCAGTATGGAGACTATATACTCTAGGATAACAAACATATATACCATGATGGGCCCAGGATGGTGAACATGTATACCAGGATAGTAGACATATATACCAGGATGGGGAACATATACAGTTAGGTCCAGAAATATTTGGACAGTGACACAAGTTTTGTTATTTTAGCTGTTTACAAAAATATGTTCAGAAATACAATTATATATATATAATATGGGCTGAAAGTGCACACTCCCAGCTGCAATATGAGAGTTTTCACATCCAAATCGGAGAAAGGGTTTAGGAATCATAGCTCTGTAATGCATAGCCTCCTCTTTTTCAAGGGACCAAAAGTAATTGGACAAGGGACTCTAAGGGCTGCAATTAACTCTGAAGGCGTCTCCCTCGTTAACCTGTAATCAATGAAGTAGTTAAAAGGTCTGGGGTTGATTACAGGTGTGTGGTTTTGCATTTGGAAGCTGTTGCTGTGACCAGACAACATGCGGTCTAAGGAACTCTCAATTGAGGTGAAGCAGAACATCCTGAGGCTGAAAAAAATGAAAAAAATCCATCAGAGAGATAGCAGACATGCTTGGAGTAGCAAAATCAACAGTCGGGTACATTCTGAGAAAAAAGGAATTGACTGGTGAGCTTGGGAACTCAAAAAGGCCTGGGCGTCCACGGATGACAACAGTGGTGGATGATCGCCGCATACTTTCTTTGGTGAAGAAGAACCCATTCACAACATCAACTGAAATCCAGAACACTCTCAGTGAAGTAGGTGTATCTGTCTCTAAGTCAACAGTAAAGAGAAGACTCCATGAAAGTAAATACAAAGGGTTCACATCTAGATGCAAACCATTCATCAATTCCAAAAATAGACAGGCCTGAGTTAAATTTGCTGAAAAACACCTCATGAAGCCAGCTCAGTTCTGGAAAAGTATTCTATGGACAGATGAGACAAAGATCAACCTGTACCAGAATGATGGGAAGAAAAAAGTTTGGAGAAGAAAGGGAACGGCACATGATCCAAGGCACACCACATCCTCTGTAAACCATGGTGGAGGCAACGTGATGGCATGGGCATGCATGGCTTTCAATGGCACTGGGTCACTTGTGTTTATTAATAACATAACAGCAGACAAGAGTAGCCGGATGAATTCTGAAGTGTACCGGGATATACTTTCAGCCCAGATTCAGCCAAATGCTGCAAAGTTGATCGGACGGCGCTTCATAGTACAGATGGACAATGACCCCAAGCATACAGCCAAAGCTACCCAGGAGTTCATGAGTGCAAAAAAGTGGAACCTTCTGCAATGGCCAAGTCAATCACCAGATCTTAACCCAATTGAGCATGCATTTCACTTGCTCAAATCCAGACTTAAGATGGAAAGACCCACAAACAAGCAAGACCTGAAGGCTGCGGCTGTAAAGGCCTGGCAAAGCATTAAGAAGGAGGAAACCCAGCGTTTGGTGATGTCCATGGGTTCCAGACTTAAGGCAGTGATTGCCTCCAAAGGATTCGCAACAAAATATTGAAAATAAAAATATTTTGTTTGGGTTTGGTTTATTTGTCCAATTACTTTTGACCTCCTAAAATGTGGAGTGTTTGTAAAGAAATGTGTACAATTCCTACAATTTCTATCAGATATTTTTGTTCAAACCTTCAAATTAAACGTTACAATCTGCAGTTGAATTCTGTTGTAGAGGTTTCATTTCAAATCCAATGTGGTGGCATGCAGAGCCCAACTCGCGAAAATTGTGTCACTGTCCAAATATTTCTGAACCTAACTGTATACCAGGATGGGGGACATTTATACCAGGATGGGACCAGAATGGGAAACATGTATACAAGTATGTGCCCCAAATGGGGAACATATATACCAGGATTGGATCAGGATGGGGAACATATATACCAGGATGGGGTAAATTACTGCAGAATGGTGGAGGGGGATAACTCAATGTCCTTACAGCTTTTAGAATGCTGCAAGGACCCATACATCTGGAAAACATTCTGGGGGGGTCCAAGGAACAAATTTTGTACCAGGGCCGATTTGACTCTAGTTACGCCACTGCACACACTACTAATTGTATTATTTGCAATGACATCCCAGGACTCTCATGAATGTATTATAGATGTTTATAGAGAGAGACATTCCCTCGGCACCAGACATAGTGTAAAACATATTGCGTTTGTTGTGCAGAAAATGAATTAGGCCAGAATTGGGCCAGAAGGGACCGGAAGGTAACTGGCTACATAGACTCTGTAAACAATGTTTGTATGTGTTTTTATTTTCACTCCTATAATACTTCACTTTCTAATTTCCCCTCTAATCCCTACACCCGGTAATGAACTATTCATCTCTCCCTCCATTTTCCCCACCCATCTCACCCTCTCCTCAGATCTGTTCCTCCACCCAGTGTCTCCAGACACACACGGCCACCTCATGACCTCTCCTGCTCCCACCTTCTAACACTCTCTCTGCTTTTCCTCACTGCTGGGGATATCTCTCCAAATCCTGGTCCTCCGCACCACATCCCCATTGTCACATCTAACTGCCATCCACACTCTAACACTAATTTCCGCAACCCTTCTAACCTTATACATATTCACCCAGCCCTCACTCCCCAAGTCCCACTAACAGGAGCTCTATGGAACGCTCGCTCTGTCTGCAATAAACTTTCCTACATCTATGATCTTTTCATCACTAATAAACTTTCCTTCCTCGCCATCACAGAAACCTGGCTCACCCCCTTTGACACTGCTTCTCCTGCTGTACTTTGTTATTGTGCTCTCCAACTCTCTCACACCCCCCACCCCAGTAACAAGCATGGTGGAGGAGTTGGTTTGCTCCTGTCCGACCAATGCTCCTTTACACCAATTCCACTATCACCCTCGGTTACTCTGCACTCTTTTGAGGTGCACTCCGTACGACTCTACTCCCCTTCCAACCTCCAATTGGCTGTCATTTATCGCCCCCCAGGGCCAGCCACTGCCTTTTTTCACCATTTCACCACCTGGCTACTACATTTTCTTTCCACCGACATCCCCACCATCATCATGGGTGACTTTAACATCCCCATTGACACTTCTCACTCATCTGTCTCTAAATTTCTAACACTCGCTTCCTCCTTCGGCCTCACGCAATGGTCCTCTGCAGCTACTCACAAAGATGGCCACATGCTGGACCTCATCTTCACTCGCCTCTGTTCCCTATCTAACCTCTCTAACTCGCCTCTCCCACTATCTGACCACAACCTACTCACATTCTCTTCCCTCTCTTCTCCAAGTACACAACCCCCCCTCCACAAACATTCACACCCCAGAAATCTCAATCACCTTGACTTACATTCACTTTCTCAGTCCCTTCTCCCTATCGCAGACATTGCTTCCTCACACGATGCAGATGCTGCTGCCACTTTATACAACACTACCATCTCTGCAGCTCTCGAATCAGCTGCCCCCCTCACACACACCAAAACCCGCACAATCAACAGGCAACCCTGGTACACGAGTCAGACAAAAAAATTGAGACAGGCTTCCAGAATTGCTGAGCGCAGATGGAAGAGGTCTCACTCCACTGAGAACTTCATTACATACAAACAAGCTCTCACCACTTTCAAGTCTGTACTCACTGCTGCAAAACAAACCTACTTCTCAACCCTCGTATCCTCTCTCTCTCACAACCCTAAACAGCTATTCAACACTTTCAACTCTCTCCTCCGTCCCCCGGCACCACCTCCGTCTCCTCTCATCTCAGCTGAAGACTTTGCCTCCTTTTTCAAGCAGAAGATTGACAACATCAGAGCAAGCTTTGGCCCACAATCACCACAGTCACTCATCACAACTACTCAGCCTTCTTCCTCCAAATCCAGCTTCTCTCCCATTATTATTATTATTATTATTGTTTATTTATAGAGCACCATTGATTCCATGGTGCTGTACATGAGGGGGTTACATACAGAATACATGTACACGTTACAATAGACAGACTAGCACAGGGGGAAGAGGGCCCTGCCCTTGCGGGCTTACATCCTAAAGGATTTTGGGGAGGAGACAGTAGGTGGGGTGTAGGTGGGGCGGCAGCTCCGCACGGTAGTGGGGCGGCAGCTCCGCACGGTGGTGGGGCGGCAGCTCCGCACGGTGGTGGGGCGGCAGCTCCGCACGGTGGTGGGGCGGCAGCTCCGCACGGTGGTGGGGCGGCAGCTCCGCACGGTGGTGGGGCGGCAGCTCCGCACGGTGGTGGGGCGGCAGCTCCGCACGGTGGTGGGGCGGCAGCTCCGCACGGGGGTGGGGCGGCAGCTCCGCACGGGGGTGGGGCGGCAGCTCCGCACGGGGGTGGGGCGGCAGCTCCGCACGGGGGTGAAGCAGTGAGGTCATTGAAGGTTATAGGCATTTCTGAACAGATGAGTCTTTAGGTTCCGTTTGAAGCTTGCGAGTGTAGTAGATAGTCTGACGTGTTGAGGCAGTGAGTTCCAGGAGACTGGGGATGCTCGGGAGAAGTCTTGGAGTCGGTTGCATGAGGAGCGAATGAGAGAGGAGGATAGAAGGAGATCTTGGGAGGACCGGAGGTTACGTTTTGGAGTGTAGCGAGAGATTAGTTCAGAGATATATGGAGGAGACAGATTATGGATAGCTTTGTAGGTCAGTGTTAGTAATTTGAATTGGATACGGTGGAAGATTGGGAGCCAGTGGAGGGACTTGCAGAGAGGAGAAGCGGGGTGGTATTGAGGAGAGAGGTGGATCAGTCGGGCAGCAGAGTTAAGGATGGACTGGAGAGGGGCGAGTGTGTTAGCAGGGAGACCACAGAGGAGGATGTTGCAGTAGTCGATGCGGGAGATTATGAGGGCGTGCACTAGAATTTTTGTAGATTGGGGATTGAGAAAAGGGCGGATTCTGGAGATATTTTTGAGTTGAAAACGGCAGGAGGTGGTGAGGGATTGGATGTGCGGTATGAAGGACAGGGCAGAGTCAAAGGTCACTCCGAGGCACCGAACTTTGGGTGCTGGGGAGAGCGTGATGTTATTAATTGTAATGGATAGATCGGGTGGAGAGTGTAGGTGAGATGGAGGAAAGATGATCAGTTCAGTTTTGGCCATATTGAGCTTTAGGAAGCGAGAGGAAAAGAAGGAAGATATAGCAGATAGGCACTCTGGGATTCTGGACAGCAGAGATGTGACATCTGGACCAGAGAGGTAGATCTGAGTGTCATCAGCATATAGGTGGTACTGGAAGCCATGGGACTTTATGAGTTGTCCCAGGCCAAATGTATAGATAGAAAAAAGTAAGGGTCCCAGGACAGAGCCTTGAGGGACACCAACAGAGAGAACGGGATGAAGAGGTTGTGTGGGAATGGGAGACAATAAAAGTGCGGTTGGAGAGGTATGAAGAGATCCAAGAGAGAGCGAGGTCTCTGACACCAAGGGAAGAGAGGATCTGTAGTAGCAGGGAGTGGTCAACAGTGTCAAAGGCTGAGGATAGGTCTAGAAGTAGGAGTACAGAGAAGTGGTTGTTAGCTTTGGCGGTAAGTAAGTCATTTGTGATTTTAGTCAGGGCAGTTTCAGTGGAATGATGTGGACGGAAGCCGGACTGTAGGTTGTCAAAGAGAGAGTTAGAGGAGAGGTGGGAGGAAAGTTCAGCATGGACATGCTGTTCCAGGAGTTTTGAGGCAAGTGGGAGTAGCGATATGGGTCGATAGCTGGTAGTAGAGGTTGGGTCGAGGGAAGGTTTCTTTAGGATAGGTGTGACTGTTGCATGCTTAAAGGCAGAAGGGAAGGTACCAGTTGTTAGAGATAGGTTGAAGAGATGGGATAAGGCGGGAATAAGGATAGTGGTGAGGTTGGGGAGGAGGTGGGATGGGATGGGGTCAAGTGCGCATGTAGTGAGGTGCGCTTTTGAGAGAAGATGTGCAAGCTCTCCTTCGGTGATAGTGGGGAGGAAGTTTATGGGGGAGGGGCAGTGGTCTGTTATATAAAGGGGTTGTGGTGGTTCAGCAGAAAAGACTTGTCTGGTTTGGTCGATCTTTTCTTTGAAATATGTGGCAAATTCTTCTGCGGAGATGAGGGAGGTTGGAGGGGGCAGCGGTGGGCGAAGGAGGGAGGTAAAAGTGTTAAATAGCTGTTTGGGGTTGTGTGTTAAAGAGGATATGAGGTTTTTGAAGTAATTCTGTTTAGCCGAGGTAAGGGCCAAGCGAAATGTGTGAATTGCATTTTTGAATGTGGTGAAGTCTTCCTGGGAGTGCGTTTTCTTCCAGCGCCGCTCTGCGGCTCTAGACACTTGCCGTAGTTTTTTAGTGAGGCTGTTGTGCCAGGGTTGTCTATTGATTCGTCTTGCTCTGCCGTTCACAAGAGGAGCGACTGAATCAATAGCTGATGTGAGAGTGGCGTTGTAGAAAGTGGTGGCACTGTTTGTGTCGTGGAGTGAAGATATGGAGGACAGCGGTAGGATAGAGTCAGAAAGGGTGTGTATGTTGATGTGTGCAAGGTTTCTGCGGGGGTGTGATATGTGCTGGACAGGGGGGGCAGGTGAGGAGGACAGGGCTGAAAAGGTCAGCAGATGGTGGTCAGATAAGGGGAGAGGGGAGGTAGTGAGGTTAGATAGAGAGCAGAGACGGGTGAAGATAAGGTCTAGTGTGTGGCCATCTTTGTGGGTGGCAGAGGCGGACAACTGAGTTAGACCAAAAGATGAGGCGAGGGAGAGGAGTTTGGAGGCCGCTGACTGGCGGGTGTCAGTGGGGATGTTGAAGTCACCCATGATGATAGTGGGGATGTCAGCAGAGAGAAAGTGTAGAAGCCAGGCGGAGAACTGGTCGATAAAGGCAGTGGTTGGGCCCGGGGGTCTGTATATGACGGCCACTTGGAGGTTGGAGGGAGAGTAGATGCGGACAGAGTGCACTTCAAAGGAAGGCAGGACAAGGGAGGGTAGAGGTGGCATTGGGGTGAATCTGCAGTTGTTAGAAAGGAGGAGGCCCACTCCTCCACCCTGTCTATTGCCAGGGCGAGGGGTGTGGGTGAAGTGGAGGCCGCCGTAGCACAGCGCAGCAGGGGAGGCAGTGTTGGATGGTGTCAGCCATGTTTCGGTGAGGGCCAGAAAGGATAGATTGCTAGAGATAAAGAGGTCGTGAATGAAGTGCAGTTTATTACAGATGGAACGGGCATTCCAGAGCGCTCCAGAGAGAGGGGGCTGCGGAGTGGCAGAGAGGGGAATGGATTTTATGTTGGAGAGGTTGCGGTAGTTACTACTAGATGGGGAGCGGTAGGGGGGTGATAAAGAGGAGTGTCCCATCTGTGGGGGTCCAGGATTGGGAGATATGTCACCAGCAGTGAGGAGAAGTAGAGAAAGGGAGAGCAGGTGGGAGAAGGAGAGTGGACGGCCTGGTCTGCGCGATACTAGAAGCGATCTGCGGTTTAGGAGCAGGTCAGCAGATGAGGACAGGTGGGGAGGTAAGAGGGAAGGGGAGATGAATATTTGTTTGGAGAGTGCTGGGGTTTGGGGATAGCGAAGGAGAGTGAGGAGGAGTGGAGCAAAGACTGTGAGGGCGTAAGTGAACATGGTGTGAATTGGGTTTTCAAGTGGGAATAAGGGGGAAGGAGCAAAATGCAAGTGAAAGACACAGTTAAAGAAGTAGAGTTCACCTTCTGGTCACAGACAGGACAGAAGATCATCTTTCCACTCTCCTCTCAAGATCACATCTCACAACTTGCCTGCTTGATCCACTCCCATCCTACCTCATCCCCAGACTTCATCCCAACCCTAACCCATCTCTTCAACCTATCACTAACAACTGGTGTATTCCCTTCATGCTTTAAACATGCCTCAATCACACCCATCCTCAAAAAGCCCTCCCTTGACCCTTCCTCTGTGTCAAACTATCGCCCCATATCACTTCTCCCCTATGCCTCAAAACTACTGGAACAGCATGTCCATCTTGAACTGTCCTCTCACCTCTCTTCCTGCTCTCTCTTTGACCGGTTACAATCTGGCTTCCGACCCCATCATTCCACTGAAACTGCCCTGACCAAAGTCACTAACGACCTACTCACCGCAAAAGCCGAGCGACACTACTCTGTCCTCATCCTCCTCGACCTGTCCTCTGCCTTTGACATAGTGGACCACTCCCTTCTACTAGAAATTCTCTCATCTCTGGGCATCACAGACTTGGCGCAATCTTGGATCTCCTCATACTTAACCAACCAAACTTTCAGCGTCTCCCACTCTCACACCACTTCCTTATCTCGCCCCCTATCTGTCGGTGTCCCCCAAGGTTCAGTTCTTGGACCCCTGCTGTTCTCCATTTACAACTTCGGCCTGGGACAGCTCATAGAGTCCCACGGCTTTCAGTATCATCTCTACGCTGATGATACACAGATCTACCTCTCTGGACCTGACATCACCTCCCTACTAACCAGAATCCCACAATGTCTGTCTGCTATTTCATCCTTTTTCTCTGCTCGATCCCTAAAACTGAACATGGACAAAACTGAATTCATTGTCTTTCCTCCTCCTCACTCAACCCCCCCACCTGACATATCCATCAATATCAATGGCTGCTCACTTTCCCCAGTGCCATGTGCTTTCTGCCTGGGAGTAATCCTAGACTCTGATCTCTCTTTCAAGCCACACATCCAAGCCCTCTTCACCTCCTGCCGCCTCCAACTCAAAAATATTTCCCGGATCCGTACATTCCTTTCCCAAGAAGCACGAAAAACACTAGTACATGCCCTTATTATCTCCCGCCTGGATTATTGCAACCTCCTGCTCTGTGGCCTCCCTTCTAACCGTCTCACACCCCTACAATCTATAATAAACTATGCTGCCCGGCTCATCCACCTGTCCCCCCGCTACTCTCCGACCTTTCCTCTCTGCCAATCCCTTCACTGGCTTCCCATTGCCCAACGACTCCAGTTCAAAACACTAACCATGACATACAAAGCCATCCACAACCTGTCTCCTCCCTACATCTCTGACTAAGTCTCCCGGTACTTACCTGCACGTAACCTTCGATCCTCACAAGACCTCCTTCTCTACTCCCCTCTCATCTCCTCTTCCCACCATCGTATCCAAGATTTCTCCCTTGCCTCCCCCATACTCTGGAATGCTCTGCCTCAACACATCAGACTCTCGCCTACCTTGACAAGCTTCAAAAGGAACCTGAAGACCCACCTCTTCCGACAAGCCTACAACCTGCCGTAACCCTCAGTCTGATACAGCGCCGCACAATCAACTCTACCCTAACCTACCGTATCCTCAGCTATCCCTTGTAGATTGTGAGCCCTCGCGGGCAGGGACCTCTATCCTCCTGTACCTGTCTGTATCTGGTATTGTTTATGATTATTGTACTTGTCCCTATTATGTACACCCCTTTCACATGTAAAGCGCCATGGAATTGATGGCGCTATAATAATAATAAATAATAATAATAATAATAATAATAATAATAATAATAATAATATTGCATTCACAGATTTTAAAGGGATGTTCTCGGGTTCTTATTTTCAGGAGCACAGTGCTGAAGATTAACAGTTCAGAAAAGTGGCAAGGCTAAATAGCTGGCGCAACCTGCCCTCTCTTTTGTTCTACAAGTCATGTAAAGCCCCAGGCCCTGACAGCTTCACTAACGAATTCATCAAGATACTCATATCTGAAATTTCTCCTGTTAGAATCTCTGTTCAACAAAATCCTTTATGGTAAGCCACTTTTCTGATCTGCCAATATGGCTTATATAAAACTATTGCCGAAACCATTTTTTTAAAATAATGGCCGATAGATTAGCATTTGTCCTCCCTGATCATATTTCACCTTCCCAGGCGGGCTTTATTAAACGCAGATCAGCGACCCTAAATCTTAAAGATGATTTTAGTACTAGATCACATTCATGGTTCTAAAAACAAGAATAATAATAAAGATGTCCCAGCTATAGTAAAAAAAAAAAGCCTATGACAATATTAAATGAGTATATACGATGTTATCAAATATGTTATCAGGCCCCTTATTTAACTATCTACACAATTTATATTCCTCACCCAAGGCTCAAGTTTCCCTCCAAGCTCCCTGTCAAAGCCCTTCCCCATGGAAAAGGAACAAGACAAATATGTCCGTTATCCCCCCTTCTTTTTAACCTAGCTATAGAACCACTAGTCCGTAATTAATTGTTATCAAACATCAAACCCAAGCATTTATGGCGGCATCAAGATCAATAAGAGAACAATACAAACAGCTTTCTTTGCAGATGATATCATCCTGTTTCTATCTAACCCTAAAACCCATCTACTAATAGTTATCGACCTTCTCAATGAATTTAGCTGTTATTCGGGTTTTAAAATTAATATTGATAAATGTATAAAACTCCCCTTAACCGAAACATGGAAAACTACCCTTCAAAATGCCTCTCTTAGGGGTAGTGCCCTTGCTCCATCATCAATAAGCTACCTAGGGATTAAAATTGGACAAATTCCATTGTCACTATACTCTCTTAATTATCCTCTCCTATTAAACAAAATTATTTCTCAACTCAAATTTTGGCAGGACCTTCCGCTATCATTTATGGGTAGAGCCCAACGCATCAAAATGCTAAGCATGGCTAAACTGATGGATCAATTACAAAACTTCCCTTTGTTGCTCAAACACTCTAGCATTATTATACTTAATATAGCCTTTAGCCATTTAATTTGGAGGGGGAAACGTAACAGAATCAGCTTGCTCATGGATTCCAAGGATGATGGTAGTATAAACCTTCCTAGCTCTAGAAGTTATAACCTGACTTGCCTCACGTGTTATATAGTGGACTGGATCCACAACAGACTTACTCAGATTTTACTTTAGAATCAGATTTTGCTTATTCTCTTAATCTAACAGCAATCCTCCATTCTGAATTTGCATCTTTACCTCCTGCAATCAAACATTGTGTAGTTTTTAGGGATACTCTATCAACTTGGAAGGCGGTCAGGAAAAAATATAGTCTTTTAGAGTTTTAAAGCATCTTCCCTTGTGGCATAAACCCAAATTTCCTCAGAGTATGGAGAATAAGCTCTATTTCACGTGGAGTTTGTTAGGTATATCCAATGTTTTCCATCTTAGCCATCTAATGGAATCCAGATGGCTGACAAACACTGAATGCCTTGGAAAATACCACCTTTATCCTTCTCACTGTCAAGAGCACGAACAATTTAGGCTTTCCATTATGACTAATCTTTGCGATAAGGAAAAAATCCAGCTCACCGATCAGCTGTAATAAAGTCCTGCGCACAGAATGGTCTGGCCACCAGGTTAAGAGAAAAAGGAAGATCCAGTGCGGTCCAATGAATAAAACTTCACTTTATTTGAATATTCTGAAAATCCAGCACATACTGCTCATAATATAGATATCATGGAGAACTACACGTTTCGATGCTAGTCATCTTCGAGATGTTACTTTTGAATCCAAACAAAACAATTTAGACACTATTCTTCTTTACCAACTGGGTACACCCTCAATACATTCTTCTTGAAGTGGAAACAGTGTGTTGTGGAACCCTGCAATCAGGAGGAAAAAAGAGAGAATTATATAACCTTTTGTCTCAACTGCATGGAACATCTTGGAAGATCTAAAAAATAATCTAGGTCAACTCCAAATTGATAATTGAGAAATGAGAGAGTTTGACTGTGTAGCGAATAAAGAAATCCACACTTCTATAATTCTTTTCTACAATGGCTTTTATGTTGGTTTATTTTATTGTTTATTTTAATTATTTCTTTTTGTTTTCCAATTAGTTTATAAGGAAATTTCCAGTAAATAATATGATACATGTCATAATCATAGTTTTACTTACCCAGTCTGCATACTGGACGAGTTATCAATCTAATCTGTTGGAAATGTTGATATGTTAATTTTCCTGTTTAACAAAACTTTCAACAAAAGTGATATATTAAAAAAAAAAAAAATTACATGGTGCCCAAAGTTAATTATACCTGTCACACACTGACATATGTATTTGAAAGACAGGTCTGGTATAGCTGAAACTCCTGAAACAGATTACAGTAAATGGCTGTCATAGTCAACGTAACATAATGCTTGTCGATAAGTGGTTCCAGTGGGTTTTAGATAGCTGATGTATGCAGGAACGTTGTGCTGTAAGAATCCTCTACTGCCATTATCATGCCACGTAGATGTATACAAAGTATAGTAAGTATAGTATGAAAAGAGATTATTAAAAATAGCATTCAGGGCATTACATTTTACAATCAGAATATTTCTACGTAAAGGTAAAAAGTGCCTTGGATTACTTATCTTTTACTGATCCTGAGTTCAAATTGTATTATTGTCCAGATCTGCATTAACAACTCTACAGACTTTATAGTTAAAATCTCCTACAATTCATTGCTTTCTCAATGTTTTCTTTCACACCGATCAGATATTAATGCATTATGCTGTTATTATTATGCCATATTATGCCATAAAACTAGAGTAACCATGCCAGAATAGTATGATTGATGAAGATGCGGGTCCGACATTAAAACTGAGTGCATGGACTTTATACATTTAATTTTAGGCCTGTTTGTTGGGCTTTTTTTTATACTTTTGAGTAGGATTTTAATAGCATCCCTTAAATTAGCATCTGACTGGAACCACTTTGTATTCTATCTGGACTTCATCACACAGTATTGTGCAAAGCTTAAAATTATTTTCTGAACTTTTTGTTAATTATTTGCATGGATGCGCAGACATCACAAACGCTCCAATGCTGCTGCTGCAGCTTGTTCTTCTTGTACTTGGCCTACTTAATGGGAAGGTATCGTCAAAAAAAAAATAAATTCAATAACTGAAAAAATGTAAAGTAATAATGTTTTAATGTTTTGTTTAAATATTATTATTTGTTTTTAATTGAGCAAAATATAAAAAAAAATTAAAAAGTTTGATATTTTCCACTGTTAAACACTAGGGGGAGCAGCTGCTGAAATCCTACAGAAATCTCACAGTAAAAAAAGCTCACATTACATATGCAGTAAAGTGGGCGGAGTCTGCTCTCTTGTGTGTGATGGCACGCCTCCCCCCTCCTAATCTGAGTGTTTACAACAGATAACAGAGAATGACATGTAGGGACATAGTGCAGAGCCATTTTGTTGATGGCCACAAATGTCTAAAGTGTCACCAAGGACAGCAGGAGTATCACACAGGATAGGATTAGATACACAGCTCAGCAGACCATATCACACTGCAGAGGATTAGATACACAGCTTTGCAGACATCACACAGGATAGGATTAGATACACAGCCCTGCAGACAGTATCACACAGGAGAGGATTAGATACATGGCTCAGCAGACAGTATCACACAGGAGAGGATTAGATACACGGCTCAGCAGACAATATCACACAGGATAGGATTAGATACACAGCCGTGCAGACAGTATCACACAGGAGAGGATTAGATACACAGCTCAGCAGACAGTGTTACACAGGATAGGATTAGATACACAGCTAAGCAGACAGTATCACACAGGATAGGATTAGATACACAGCCGTGCAGACAGTATCACACAGGATAGGATTAGATACACAGCCGTGCAGACAGTATCACACAGAATAGGATTAGATACGCAGCCGTGCAGACAGTATCACACAACATAGGATTAGATACACAGCTCAGCAGACAGTATCACACGACAGGATTAGATACAAAGCTCAGCAGACAGTATCACACGACAGGATTAGATACACAGCCGTGCAGACAGTATCACACAGGATAGGATTAGATACACAGCTCAGCAGACAGTATCACACAGGAGATTAGATACACAGCTATGCAGACAGTATCACACAGGATAGGATTAGATAGACAACCCTGCAGACAGTATCACCGATACACACACAGGTACTCACATGCAGTGGCGCGCGCGCGCACACACACACACACACACACACACACCACCCCTGATGGGGACCTTGTGCCACACACACATTACCCCTGATGGGTACTTTGTGCCACACACACATAACCCCTGATGGGGACCTTGTGCCACACACACACACACACACACGCACATCACCCCTGATGAGGACCATGTGCCCCACACACACACACACACACACAATCACCCCTAATGGGGACCATGTGCCCCACACACACACACATCACCCCTGATGGGGACCTTGTGCCACACACACATCACCCCTGATGGGGACTTGTGCCACACACACACACACACACATCACCCCTGATGGGGACATTGTGCCACACACACACACATCACCCCTGATGGCGACCTTGTGCACATACACACACACACACACACACATCACCCCTGATGGGGACCTTGCGCCACACACACACACACACACACACATCACCCCTGATGGCGACCTTGTGCCACACACATCACACACACACACATCACCCCTGATGGGGACATTGTGCCACAAAGACACACACACATCACCCCTGATGGGGACCTTGTGCCACACACACACACATCACCCCTGACTGGGAACTTGTGCCACACACACACATATCACCCCCTGATGGGGACCTTGTGCCACACACACACACACACACACACACACACATCACCCCTGATGGGGCCCTTGTGCCACACACACAGACACATCACCCCTGATGGGGACCTTGTGCCCCACACACACACACACCAGCAGCGGCGGGCAGACCGGGGGGAGCTGCGGCAGCGGGCAGAGCGGGGGCTTGGGAGAATGGAGGGAGGGGGGTGTCATTGGAGACGGTAACGGCGGGGGGGAGGGGCGGCTTATGTAGCTGGGGCAGAGCAGGAGCTGGGGAGAACGGAGGGATGGGATGTCATCGGAGACGGTAACGGGGGGAGGGGAGGCAGCCCGTACTCACACATCCCGGCGGTTGACAGGGCTAAAGTGGAGCAAACAGCACATGCTGTGAGCTCCACAATAATGGCACTGATCTCCTCCCTCTGCTGTGATCTGGACAGCCCAGGGGGCGCGTCCAGGTCACAGCAGACGCCCACTGTAATGTACTGTGTGAGACTCATGTGGGATTAGTGGATGAGGGCAGGTATATCTCACCCCGGTATCGGTCCTATGTGATTTAGCCTGGCCAGGATCACCTGGCTACTAATGGATTAATGGGAGGTGAAGGACGGAGGTAAAAGGAATCTGGGAAGTTGGGGGAGGGTCTCCATCTGGGAACACAGTAAGCCTGTCTGTGTAGGAGACACTTGTGAGGAGCAGTGCCTGATGTTTGTATGGTTTAGCTGGAAGGGAGAAGCCCTCCAGTTGGTAGTTAGGATAACACCGTGTATAGTTAGTACCGGACAGGCAAGGATTTATTTTGTTGGTGTTTTTTTTCTTTTTGTTTATGCTTCACTGCAATAAACCTGACCAAGCGTCAGTTACACCTTGAATTCGGCTGTCTGCCTGAGGTGAATACGTGCCCTTTGAACCCAGCAAAGGCGATCCCGGAGCGTGTTGTCACAACTGCATGGGGTCGGATTCCGACTGCTGTTCTCTATGCACAGGGGCTGCCATAAAGGAATGAGTTACTGTCGTTACTAGAGATGAGCGAACCGGTCCCGGTTCGGCTCGAGGTCGGTTCGCCGAACGGAGGCCCCGTTCGAGTTCGGTTCGTCGAACGTTTGACGAACCGAACTCGAACCGCATAGGAAACAATGGCAGGCATTCACAAACACATAAAAAACACCTAGAAAACACCCTCAAAGGTGTCCAAAAGGTGACAAACAACTCACAACACAACACAAACACATGGGAAAGTGACAAGGACATATACTCATGCGAAAACAAAAGAGCAGGACAAGGAAAAAGAGGAGACACAGATATAGGCATGGCACGCCCTTCTAAAATCATGTAAAACACCGCAAGGTGACTCCAAGCGGAGTCTCCCTTTTTTCCAAAAATTGGGCCACACAGACACTCACCCCTTCAGTGGCAGCACTTGTGCCCCAGTTGTACACTTCACAGCCAGATTTGCATCAAGCACATTCAAAAATACGCCATACTTAACCGTCCCCAGGATGACACCGGGGTAGGTAGCAAAGTCTTTGCTGATCACAGATCTGTTCATCTAGGATCATTTTTAAAAACACAGCAAGCAAGGGTTACTCCAAGCGGAGTCTCCCTTTTTTCCAAAAATTGGGCCCCACACACACCCACCCCTTCAGTGGCAGCAGTTGTGCCCCAGTTGTACACTTTACAGCTAGATTTGCATCGAGCACATTCAAAAATACGCCATAATTAACCGTCCCCAGGATGACACCAGGGTAGGTAAAAGTCTTTGCTGAACCATGACTTGTTCATCTTGGCTCCTTTTAAAAAACACATCAAGCAAGGGTTACTCCAAGCGGAGTCTCCCTTTTTTCCAAAAATTGGACCCCACACACACCCACCCCTTCAGTGGCAGCAGTTGTGCCCCAGTTGTACACTTCACAGCTAGATTTGCATCAAGCACATTCAAAAATACGCCATAATTAACCGTCCACAGGATGACACCGGGGTAGGTAGCAAAGTCTTTCCTGATCCCAGCTCTGTTCATCTTGGCTCCTTTTAAAAAACACAGCAAGCAAAGGTTACTCCAAGCGGAGTCTCCCTTTTTTCCAAAAATTGGGCCCCACACACACCCACCCCTTCAGTGGCAGCAGTTGTGCCCCAGTTGTACACTTCACAGCTAGATTTGCATCAAGCACATTCAAAAATACGCCATAATTAACCGTCCCCAGGATGACACCGGGGTAGGTAGCAAAGTCTTTCCTGATCCCAGCTCTGTTCATCTTGGCTCCTTTTAAAAAACACATCAAGCAAGGGTTACTCCAAGCGGAGTCTCCCTTTTTTCCAAAAATTGGGCCCCACACACACCCACCCCTTCAGTGGCAGCAGTTGTGCCCCAGTTGTACACTTCACAGCTAGATTTGCTTCAAGCACATTCAAAAATACGCCATAATTAACCGTCCCCAGGATGACACCGAGGTAGGTAGCAAAGTCTTTCCTGATCCCAGCTCTGTTCATCTTGGCTCCTTTTAAAAAACACAGCAAGCCAGGGTTACTCCAAGCGGAGTCTCCCTTTTTTCCAAAAATTGGGCCCCACACACACCCACCCCTTCAGTGGCAGCAGTTGTGCCCCAGTTGTACACTTCACAGCTAGATTTGCATCAAGCACATTCAAAAATACGCCATAATTAACCATCCCCAGGATGACACCGGGGTAGGTAGCAAAGTCTTTCCTGATCCCAGCTCTGTTCATCTTGGCTCCTTTTAAAAAACACATCAAGCAAGGGTTACTCCAAGCGGAGTCTCCCTTTTTTCCAAAAATTGGGCCCCACACACACCCACCCCTTCAGTGGCAGCAGTTGTGCCCCAGTTGTACACTTCACAGCTAGATTTGCATCAAGCACATTCAAAAATACGCCATAATTAACCGTCCACAGGATGACACCGGGGTAGGTAGCAAAGTCTTTCCTGATCCCAGCTCTGTTCATCTTGGCTCCTTTTAAAAAACACAGCAAGCAAGGGTTACTCCAAGCGGAGTCTCCCTTTTTTCCAAAAATTGGGCCCCACACACACCCACCCCTTCAGTGGCAGCAGTTGTGCCCTAGTTGCAAACAGGATGTTTTGATTTGCATCAAGCACATTCCAAATCCACAAGCATTTACTCTCCCCAGGATGACACAGGGGTAGTAAATTCCTTCTGGATCCATGACTTGTTCATTTTGATGAACGTCAGTCTGTCCACATTGTCACTGGACAGACGCGTGCGCTTATCTGTCAGCACACACCCAGCAGCACTGAAGACACGTTCAGAGACAACGCTGGCAGCTGGACACGACAAAATCTCCAAAGCGTAACTGGATAGCTCTGGCCATTTTTCTAGATTTGAAGCCCAAAATGAGCAAGGCTCCATTTGCAAAGTCATGGCATCGATGTTCATTTGGAGATACTCCTGTATCATCCTCTCCAGCCGTTGACTATGTGTCAGACTTGTTGTCTCTGGTGGCCTTGCAAAGGAGGGTCTAAAAAAATTATGAAAAGATTCCATAAAATTGCTGTTACCAGCACCAGATACGGTCCTACTGGTACGGGTAGACTGTTGAAGATGACGAGACCGTCCCATGTTTGGCAAGTTACAACTGGGAGAATCACTCCCTGAACCTGCACGGTTGTTTGGTGGAAAAGCCGAGCTAAGATCGAGTAACAGCTTCTGCTGATACTCCTGCATACGTGCGTCCCTTTCTATGGCTGGAATTATGTCACAAAATTTGGACTTGTACCGGGGATCTAATAGTGTGGCAATCCAGTAGTCATCATCACTTCTAATTTTGACAATACGAGGGTCATGTTGGAGGTAGTGCAACAAGAAGGCACTCATGTGTCTTGCGCAGCCATGCGGACCAAGTCCACGCTGTGTTTGTGGCATAGAGGTGCTAACCGTTCTTTCTTCCTCTGACATCTCCCGCCAACCTCTTTCAACAGAAATTTGACCAAGGTCTCCCTCATCCGCTGAGTCTTCCATGTCCATGGACAGTTCGTCCTCCATTTCTTCATGTTGTCCTGCACCTTCCTCAACATTTAGCCTGCTACCATGCGCCCTTGTTGATCCCTGTCCCCCATGGTCCCATGCCTGCCGCGTTGGTGATGATGAACGTCTGGACCTTGGTAATGTTGTTGTCCCTTGCGCATATGAATCCTCCTGTAGTTCCTCCCCTTCCTGTTGTCCCACCCCCTGACTCCGAATAGTGTTTAGCGTGTGCTCCAGCATGTAAATGACTGGAATTGTCATGCTGATAATGGCATTGTCAGCGCTAAACATATTCGTCGCCATGTCGAAACTGTGCAGAAGGGTGCATAGGTCCTTGATCTGAGACCACTCCATCAGGGTGATCTGCCCCACCTCTGCATCTCGTTGGCCCAGGCTATACGTCATGATGTATTGCACCAGGGCTCGGCGGTGCTGCCATAGTCGCTGTAACATGTGGAGAGTTGAATTCCAGCGTGTCGCCACATCGCATTTCAGGCGATGAACCGGCAGGCCGAAAGACTTCTGGAGCGATGCAAGTCGCTCAGCTGCGGCGCTTGAATGGCGGAAGTGAGCAGACAGTTTTCGTGCCCTGTTCAGAAGGCCATCTAGGCCGGGATAGTGTGTTAAAAATTGCTGGACAACAAGGTTCAACACGTGAGCCATACAAGGCACGTGTGTCACCTTGCCCAGGCGAAGGGCCGCACCCAGGTTTGCAGCATTGTCGCACACGGCCTTACCAGGCTGCAGGTTGAGCGGAGACAACCATTTATTAAACTCGGACCGCAGAGCTGACCACAACTCCTCAGCTGTGTGACTCTTATTCCCAAGACATGTCAAGCTAAAGACCGCCTGATGCTGTTGCGCTCTGCTGCCAGCATAGTAATGAGACGTGCGTGATTCCTTCTGCGCAGTGAGAACGCTGGTGGCCTGACCAGGCAGGCTTGGGGTGGAGGTGGAGGACCCAGATGAGGTGGAGGAGGCAGAAGCAGTGGCGGAACTTGGACAGACAGAGGATTGACACACAAGTCGTGGGGACGGCAAGACTTGTGCAGCAGACCCTTCAACATCTATCACCATAGTTACCCAGTGCCCAGTCAGCGACATGTAACGTCCCTGTCCATGCTTACTGGTCCAAGTATCGGTGGTGAAATGCACCCGTTCACACACAGAGTTTCTCAAGGAAGTGGTGATGTTGTGTGCGACATGCTGGTGTAGCGCGGGCACACCTTTCTTAGAGCAGTAGTGGCGACTAGGCATCTGGTACTGGGGCACAGCGACAGACATAAGGTCTCTAAAATCCTGTGTGTCCACCAGGCGGAAAGGCAGCATTTCGGTAGCCAAGAGCTTACAGAGGGATAGAGTCAACCTCTTAGCTTTGTCATGGGTCGCAGGAAGTGGCCTTTTATTTGACCACATCTGAGGGACAGAGATCTGGCTGCTGTGTGTAGACGGTGTTGAGTAGGGTGTCCCTGGAAAAATGCAGGTTTGTGAGGAAAGTGCAGGTGGAGACATGATGTTGCCTTCATCCAACGTTGGTGCTATCGATGTCTGAGAGAGCTGTACACACTCACTTGTTTCCCCTTCCAAACCAACTGACGACCTACCAAGCAAAGTGCCTGTTGTGGTTACAGTGGTGGAAGTTGTGCGTGGAAAAACAGGTGTGACAGCTGTCCCCACAGTCCTAGAAGATGAAGAGCGCGCGGATGCACTGGAAGGGGCAGGCGGTGGATGGTTCGCTCCGCTAGGCCGCATTGCAGCAAGGTGAGCTTCCCACCGGGAGATATGATATTTATTCATGTGACGATTCATGGAAGAAGTTCTCAAACTGCTGAGGTTTTGACCTCTACTAATAGAACCATGACAAATTTTACAGATCACATAATTTGGGCGATCTTTTGCTATGTCAAAAAAGGACCAGGCTAGGCAAGGCTTAGAGGGCATGCGACCTGTTGATCCACCCCGACTAGTGCTCAGAGGCAGAGTGGTGGCTGAGGATGCAGTTGTAGACGTGCTACCAGTACTCCGACTCTGTCCAGGAAGGCGCAAGGTAACTTCGTCATCAGTTGCATCCTCCTCCACCACCTCTGTTGACCTCCTCGAGTGCCTGACTGTGGGTTGACAGTAGGTGGGATCTAGAACTTCATCATCAATTGTTGTGTTTGCACTCCCCTCCCCCTCAGACCGAGCCTCTTCTTGCCCTGACCGAATATTTAAGTTGTCATCCCAATCGGGTATCTGCGTCTCATCTTCATCAGTATGTTCCTCATTGTCTATAACCACAGGTGTTACAGTTTGTGACAAAGGGTCAACATTATGCTCAGAAACTTGGTCCTCACGGCCTGAATCAGAGTCACAAAGGTTCTGGGCATCACTGCAGACCATTTCATGTTCTGTACTCACTGTAGCTTGGGAGCAGACCTCTGATTCCCAGGCTATAGTGTGACTGAACAGCTCTGCAGACTCAGCCATCTCAGTTCCACCATACTGTGCAGGGCTCATGGAGACTTCAGAGCTGGGAGAAAGCAAGTTTGATTGGGATGACAACTCAGAGGACTGCTGTTTTTTGGATGCGGTACTTGAAGTGGCTGAGAGGGCACTTGTTGGACCACTTGAGATCCATTCAAGCATTTTCCTTTTTTGGCCATCATCTACCTTTGTTCCTGTTGTTCGTGTCCGTAAAAAAGGGAGCACATCGGGGGGGGCGTGGCTTGCTGATGGCCGAGTGAGCTGCACTTGCTGGGAGCTCTGTCCTGAACTTCCCCCATTAGCCTCCATTAGAGCACATTAACATCTCCCTGCTTATGGGCAGATCCAGGAAAGTCACCCGACACCGAGGTGAGATAAAGGAGACAGTGAGCAGCATGGATCGTTTCCTCAGCCAGAGCACCTCAGCAGCCATCAGGAACACTAGATCAATGATGGTGTCTGCCTCCCTCATGGAAAACTCACAGCCCCGGGAAAGTCAAACACAGACACAGCAGGAGCCGGGGAAATCACAGCAGGACTTCTCCAGTGAGGAGGACAATGAGGGAGATCTGCCTAATCTACATGAGATAAGTAAATCTATCAAGGCTTTGCCTACAAAAAAAGATTTGGACAGATTTGCTAGCATGCTTGAGAATACTTATAAGAAAGAGCTGCAGGCACTGAAGTCTGAATTCACATACAGGGTAGAGGAAGTGGAGAAGTCCCAGGAAGCCATCACTGCTGAGTTGTCCCTACAAAGGAAAATATTACTTAGCCACTCAGCAAAGATTGATGAGCTCACTTCAGGGCAAGAGGACTTAGAGAACCGCAATCGGCGAAATAATGTCCGTATCCGTGGCATCCCTGAAAGTATTGGCACGCCTGAACTGGAGGCCATGGCACAGAAGCTCTTTGCTCAAATTCTGGGAGAACAAAGCTCTGGGCCGATTGAGTTAGACCGCATACATAGGGCCCTGGGTCCCAAATCCTCTCCAGATTCACGTCCAAGGGACATAATATGTAGAGTCCACTTTTATAAGGTAAAGGACTCCATCATGTCCGCGGTGCGGCAGGCAGGATCCATCAACTACCAGGGGTCCCAGGTCCAGATATTACCGGATCTGGCTAGACGCACTCTGCAGCTGCGAAGAGCATTAAAACCCCTGCTCCAACACCTCCAGGACAGAAACATTCCATATAGATGGGGTTTCCCCTTCCAGCTGACAGCGCATAAGGATGGGAAATCAGCAATCTTTCGCAAACTCGGAGATCTGGCTAAGTTCTTGGGGACTTTCGAGCTTCCTATGGTAGCACTGCCGGATTGGCCCTCAGGCCCCCAACTCCCTGTGGAACCCCCAGTATGGCAGCCAGTCCGTCGCCATGGGAGACAAAGAGGTCCTGACAAGAGCAATCCGACAGGGTAGCGGTCCTGTGTAGCACCCCTGTTTCCTACTGGGGATAACCTTCATGGGCCCTTCCGGCATGATAGCCAATTATCCCTGGAGCCACAGGGGAGGGCCTTTCCATGAAACTGCATCAAAGGCATCGTTGCAAGTTACTGTGATTTGTTGAAAGTCTTTCTCCTGTCACCTAATATTGCTTCTTTCCAGACTAGCATTGTGTTATTTCACAGGTGTTATCAGAGGTTCTGACATTGGGTCAAGTACTACTTAAACCTCATAGGAGGAAGCAGTAAACTGTGTTATAGATCCACTTGGACCCTCCACCTGGTGGACCTGGTTGGGAGTGTCTTCCCCTAGCCTTTACTGACCGGACCCTGTGGGGCTGGACCGTCTAGAGGCGAAGATCTGGGCCTTTTGAGAAATAAGCCCGGGAGACCCATGTGATTTTCTTGTTTTTTACAATTACTAGAATCTTGTCCCTGATCTGAACACTTTGCTTACCTACCGGGAATGCTGATTGGGGTCAATGCCTAAAATAATAGCCTGTTATGATGTTTACTTTTCTTTAGATGATAAAGTTTTAGCGGGAGCATATAGTTAGTGCGCTTTATAATGATATATCATATTGTATTAGAGGCGGGGGGTAAGGAACGGACTCGCTGCCGTTCTTGGCTTCCTCTAACACCCCTTAGTGCAAATGGCAATCCATTGCCATGGAAATTTTGCACCACTTAATACTAGGGTTCCTTACCCACCTTTTAGGTCCTTTGACCTAAACCTTGCTCTTTCTTTTCTCTGTCTTTCTTTCTTCTCTATCCTTCCCTCTCACCTGACTGGACCAGCCCCCAGATACCACATCATGCTTCCAGCTGACCTGCATTATGGATAGTGTCAAGTTTTGCTCCTTCAACGTTAAAGGTTTGAATGTCCCTGAAAAAAGAAAACAGATAGCATATTCCTGTCATAAGCAACGGGTGGCCATCTTGATGCTTCAGGAAACTCACTTTAGGTCAGATGCAATTCCTAAGTGTTCCTCGGCTTACTACCCGATTTGGCACCATAGCTCGAATCCTGATGCTAAGTCTAAGGGGGTTTCCGTGGCATTTCATAGGTCCTTCATACCAGAGGTGTTAGACTCCTGTATCGACCCCAAGGGAAGATATATTTTCTTAAAGCTTTCTTGGAAAACCAATATCTTCGTTATTGCTAACATGTACTTTCCTAACCAGGGGCAGGACAGATTCTGTGCAGACGGGAGGAAAATTCTGGAAGATTTTGCGGACTCCTCTCCGGTGATATTAGGAGGCGATTTTAATCTACCAATGAACCCGGCCCTCGATGTGTCCTCGGGTAAGTCGTCCTATCCGGCCTCAGTCATACAAAGGGTCAAAAAGCACATGCATGGTCTGAGATTGGTGGACATATGGAGGATTCTTCATCCGGACACCAAAGATTACAGCTTCTATTCCTCGGTCCATTCTGTCTATAGCAGAATTGACTCCTTCCACATTTCTCATGCCCTCCTAGACATGACAGTAGAAGCGACCATAGGTAATATACTATGGTCAGACCACGCTCCCATTTACTTATCGATTCAGTTAGGGCCTCGTGTCAAATCAAATTTCACCTGGCGAATGAATGAAAACCTATTACAGGATCAGTTATGCAAAGCGGACCTTACCCAGTCAATTCATAACTTTATTAGAGATCATGAATGTGATACCACTTCTCCTGCAATCCAGTGGGAATCACTGAAATGTGTATTAAGGGGCATTTTGATCTCACATGGTACCCGCCTGAAAAAAGAAAGAGCCATTGAAATTACGCAGTTATCTAACCAGATTGCCTCACTAGAGAGCAAACACAAACGGGACTCATCTCCTACAACCTACGCACAACTCTCTACAACCAGACATAAATTACTAGAGGTATTAGACCAGAAATCCAGGGGCTTAAGAGAACGTCTCAAAAGCCGCTTTTATCAACTGGGAAATAGAAGTGGGAAGCTTCTTGCAAGGGCCCTCCATCCCCGCTCCATGAATACTTACATCCCTTTCATAAAAGACCCAGGAAGTGATGGTCATTTGCATAGCGACCAGGACATTTTAGCAGGCTTCCGCACATACTACAAGGCGCTTTATGATATTAGGGGACAATCGGGACACATAGCGACATATGGGACTCAAGATGATGTTAAAGCTTACCTGAAATCCCATAATCTCCCTTCCATCTCGCATGATACCTTACTGGAGCTGGAAGAGGACTTCTCCCTGGAAGATGGTCAATGCGGTAGTCTCAGATTTGAAGTCAGGGAAAAGCCCAGGTCCAGACGGGTTCTCAGCAGGTTTCTATAAACAATTTTCAGAACTTCTAAATCCTCTGTTCCTATCGGTCTGTAGATATATATCTGCAGGGGGTGCGTTCCCTCCCCAGGCGTTGATGGCCCACATCACAGTTATACCAAAACCAGGGAAGGACGCATCTCTTTGCTGCAACTATAGACCGATCTCGCTCATAAATCTAGATATCAAGCTTTATTCTAAAATTATCTCAAATAGGTTACGAGACCTTCTTCCCAGACTGGTAAATCCAGACCAGGTGGGTTTCGTGCCCAGAAGAGAAGCCAGGGACAACACCCTGAGGACCATCTCCCTGATTGACGGCGCAAGACGTCACAGGATCCCCATGTGCATCCTGTCGGTAGATGCAGAGAAGGCGTTTGACAGGGTGCACTGGGGTTTCATGTTTCAGGTCCTTAAAAACATAGGGTTGGGAGAGCACATGATGAACAGAGTTACAGCACTCTACTCTTCGCCCACAGCACAAATCAAAATAAATGGCTCCCTCTCAGATTCCTTTACAATATGTAATGGAACAAGACAAGGGTGCCCCCTTTCCCCATTATTATATATTCTGACCATGGAACATCTGGCGGTGGCATTGAGGAGCAATATATCAATTAAAGGGGTTACATTTCACAAACAGGACCATAAATTAGCTTTATTCGCTGATGATCTGCTCCTGTACGTTACCTCTCCACTCATTAGTCTACCCAACATAATGGCTGAATTGCGGAGGTTCGGATCTCTGAGTAATTTTAAAATAAATACTCATAAATACGAAATACTGAATATATCTCTTCCTCCAATGCTGGTGACTCAGCTCAAAGCCTCTCTCCCCTTCAAATGGCAGGTGGATTCATTGACATACCTAGGAATTAAACTGACGGCAGATCCCCTTGACCTCTTTAAATCAAATCACCGCCACATTTCCAGGAAGTTAGAATTAGACCTCAATAACTGGAACAAACTCCAGCTTTCATGGTTTGGGAGGATAAATACGATCAAAATGGACCTGTTACCGAAGCTGCTTTATTACTTCCAAACCATCCCCTTAGTATTGCCGGCCTCTTTTTTCTCACGTCTGAAATCTAGCATAACCAAATTTGTCTGGGCACATAAACGCCCACGTATTTCCCACAAAATATTGAGTAGATCAAGGGATATGGGAGGAACTGGACTCCCTAATCTCCTTTTGTATAGCTACGCCTCTTTAGGGACGTGCGTTCTGGATCTATTTAACTCAGGTGAAACGAAAAGATGGGTGGAAGCCGAAAGCACGCAATCTGATGTTGATCCGAAGGTAGTTATTTGGACCAGAGCACCACCCAGCTCCAGCTCTATCACAGTACCCTTTATCACAAAGCAATTGCGGAATTTTATGTCCCGAGGTAATAAATATCTTGACTTGTCCTCCATTCCAGGCCCATTGACACCAGTCCATAGTAATTCAGATTTTCAGGCGGGTTTCCATAGATCAACATTCCTCCATAAAAGGAAGAGTGACCATCCTATTATTCGTGACTTTATCTCAGACACAGGTATTAAACCCCTAGATAATTACTCTTCAGATATCACCAAATCTCAAGATATGTGGTTCTTCTTCGAACAGCTGAAAAGTTTTATAGTGTCTATGGCTAGGAGGGTAGACATCTATAGGGCACTCACACCCTTTGAGGCCCTTTGCCTAGAGAAGGATCCTCCAGGCCATACCATTTCGACCTTGTATGACTTGTTTCTCAGATGCAGAGGTGCGAGGGATGGCTTGCCTGGGTACTTTGGGAAATGGGAGAGAGAGTGGGGGAGGTCATTCTCGGCTGAGGAGCGGACCAAAATCCTTCTCTTTATTGGTAAAACTTCGCTGAATGTGATATCACAGGAGAGGTGCTACAAGATCCTATCTAGGTGGTATAGGTGTCCTGTGAGTATCCATGCTGCCTTTCCATCAGCCTCTGATGTGTGCTGGAGATGCCAAAAGGAGAGGGGAACCCTCACTCATATCTGGTGGTCATGTCCCCCGGTGAGATCATTCTGGGAGAGCATTTTCCAGTTACTCAATAAACTTTCCTTGAGGCAGATCCGGCCCACAAAAGAGTTAGCTCTCCTGTCCCTCGGGAATGTTTCTGCTTCAGGGTTTAGGAAAGGTTTATTAAGACATTTTTTAACAGCTGCCAGAAACCTAATTCCAAGATATTGGAAGCAAACTAGAATCCCATCACGGGATGAATTCATAGCAGAGTGCAACGAGATCTTCAGGATGGAGACCTTGCTAGGTCAGACACTCGGCAACAAGGACAAAGTTGATGCTACGTGGGCCCCGTGGATCATGTTCAGGGACTCACCGGATATGGGTCTATGGATTCACGGGGGGGCAGGTATGTAGGTAATTTTCCATTCTCTTATTTCTGTACCTAGAAGGTTAGCCTTGAAAATGTGGTTTTGATGTAGGAGGGCGCGTCCACTCGGGTGGGAACTCTTTGTACCCTTCCCCTTTCATCTTACTTTCCCACGTTTCTGTTGTCTTTACTGTCTCTAAATTCTTCTTCCACCTCCTCTTCCTTATCTCTTTTTTTTCAACTTGTTCTTCCTATTTCAAACACATACGAATTGTACTTGTTATTTTTGGTCGCCAGTGGCGCAGGTGTAGTCAAAGAACTGTTGTGTTTTTAGCAGCTAGCTTGGATATATACCCTCTGCCTGCGCGCTGTGCAATTGTCTGATTATCTTCTTCTATTCTAATAAACTTTGATTTGAACAAAAAGGGAGCACATCGGATTGTCCACGGTAAGTAGTAGACATCTTACTTTTGCTGGTAGATGGTCTATCTTCAGCAGATGATAATGGAGCTTTGCCACCTTCCCCACGGACAAAACCTTTTTTTCCTTTTCCACCACGCCTCTTCCCCTTTCCACCAGCATCTGTCATTTTGCCACTCATGTTGATTGCGACAAGATTGTGCACTGAAAATGTGGTAGTAAAAATTGAGAGGTGGTGTAGATTGCAGTGGTGGTCTAGCTTTATTAACAGCAGAATAATAAAGAATAAATATCCCTGACAATGCAACTACGGCCCTTAAACTGGCAGCATAAATTGCTAGTATAATGGCTTAGTTATAATGAGTTGGAGTGTGCAATGCAGGCAGACGTGCTGCAAATATCTTTGCACTAGTGTGACTAGACAAAAGTCCAATAGCCACGTTTAGGATGCCACTAGGTACACTGAGTGTTTGCTAGTATAATGGCTTAGTTATAATGAGTTGGAGTGTGCAATGCAGGCAGACGTGCTGCAAATATCTTTGCACTAGTGTGACTAGACAAAAGTCCAATAGCCACGTTTAGGATACCACTAGGTACACTCAGTGTTTGCTAGTATAATGGCTTAGTAACAATGAGTTGGAGTGTGCAATGCAGGCAGACGTGCTGCAAATATCTTTGCACTAGTGCGACTTTACAAAAGTCCAATAGCCACGTTTAGGATGCCACTAGGTACACTTAGTGTTTGCTAGTATAATGGCTTAGTTATAATGAGTTGGAGTGTACAGAGGACAGGAGGGTACAGTGCCAGGATTGTGGGGCTCTGGGTAGAGGAATGGAAGCCTGCCTTTATATTCCCTCCTAATGGGGAAATGCAGCGACGAAATGCCTGACCTTAGCTACACAGACGCTGTCTCTGTTTTCAGGACCTGTCACCTATGGCTCTGACCCTGCCGGTACGACCCCTTAAAAGGACTGATAGAAAGTGCTCTCCCTAAGCTGTCTAGCGCTGTGTATGGAGCGTATACAGCAGTATCGGCGATAGGACTCAGGACGGAGCTGCGCCAGTGATGTCTGACACCAAGGACGCAGAAGGCAGATAATGGCGTGCTGGAGGAAAATGTCCGGTTTTATAATGCAGGGACATGTGACATGGACATCCTATCACACATACCGTTGTTTCTCTGGCTAAAAGTCCACTTAGCTGTGTGTGTGTCTGGGATTGGCTGCCATAATGGCCCTCCCCACTACACGCGCGCGCTTAGGGAAGGAAGACAAGGGAAAAAAAAAAAAAAAATGGCGATCGCCATTATACAAACAGCAGTGATCTGAAGGCGCTGTTCACGCACACTATACACTGAAATGTCATAATAGTGTGAGTCACAGAGTGACTTACACTATTACAGCGGAAAGCCAGCTAGGAATTAGCTGTTTTTTTGCTGCTAGAACCATTATCGAACGTTTCTAGAACTATCGAGCGTTTGCAAAAAGCTCGAGTTCTAGTTCGATCTAGAACAGGCCCCAAAATCACTCGAGCCTAGAACTGGAGAACCTCGAACCTAGAACCGCGCTCAACTCTAGTCGTTACACACACGGCAAATCCAGCATGGCAGCCCCCAGTGCCTCCAGTAAAATAAGAATTAAATAAAAACTAAATAAGCTGCGATTTTCATTTTGTATTAGAAATACTTGATTTCATAATCACTATTTTTAATACAAAAATAAAAAACCGTGATACCTTCCCTTTAATATACTTAAAGGGAATGTGTAACCAGGTTTTTGTCACCTAATCTGAGAGCAAACAATAAGAAGAGAATCAGGAGTATATGGTGCCAAATACAGAAATATATTTTATTGAAACATAGACAGGGATAAAGGCAAACTCATGTTAAAAATGCGACCAAAAGTGACAGCAAATGAATCAGGAAATAGATATGAAAACTCCTGGTAGGCATATAATGAATATAGAGAATCTGTTAACAGAAACAAGTGCTTATTTGTATTCAGAGCCTGTAGGAACAATAATAGACAAGGTTAAATCGCCATGTGTTTGCCCAAGCACAGGAGCATTAGTAGTGTAAGGTAGCCACCGTGGCCGTCGCTTCATCCTTCCTAAAGGCCCCGTCACACAGGAGATCGCTAACGAGATTGTTGCTGAGTCACAGTTTCTGTGACGCAGTACCGATCCCATTAGCGATCTTGTTATGTGTGACACCTACTAGCGATTACGCCCCTGCTGTGAGAACGCTAGTCATTGCCGAATAGTCCGGACCATATTCTTCAAAGGCGATGTCCTGCTGGCAGGACGCATCGCTGTGTTTGACACTGTTTAAGGGTCCCAGTGACTGCCGAGATCGTTAAACAGGTTTCTACTGTGACCTGTATCGTTACTGAGTCGTTGGTAAGGTCTGACTGTTTGACATCTCACCAGTGACCTCCCAGCGACTTACCAGGTGGAATCGTTGTCGAGATCACTGGTAAGTGATTGTTTGTGACTGGGCCTTAAGATACAAGATGCAGTTGATCCCCCTGGGGGTCCAATTGTGTCCGGCATTGAGGGCCTGTGTGATCCTATTTGTAAACTGATTGACCAATTATTTAAAACCTCTAGTTGAAACTTTGCCCTCATATGTTAAGGACACAATGGACGTCCTCAATAGGATCAACGGCATCTTTATGGAAGACCATGATTGTTGTAACTGCAGACGTAGAGAGCCTATATACATGCATTAAGCATGAAGACGGATTAGAAGCAGTCTGCTTCTTCCTTGACAGTGGCGGTCGGGGTGGCGAGCTGGGTAATCTTATCCTTGAGCTCCTCCACTTTGCCCTTACCCATATTTTCTTTGTATTCAAGGATATCTTCTCTCTACAGAGGTGGGGCACTGCAATGGGCGCGACCTGCGCGCCCTTATACGCCAACCTCTTCCTTGGATTTTGGGAGAGGTTGTTTTTTAGAGATGGGGGCGAGCACCCATGCGCAGTGATGGCTCAGATACATTGATGATGTATTGATATTTTGTCAGGGCACAGTGGAGCAGCATGATGCATTTATGAGTCAACTCAACTCCAATAAATATAACATCAAACTTACGTATAATTACAGTAGCAGTAGCATTGACGTTTTAGATATCAATATCAGTGTAGATGCTAATCGATTCATCCAAATGGATGTGTTCCGTAAGAAGACATCCGTCAGTGCTTTGCTACATGCAACATCTGGTCATAACCCATCTACCATTCACGCCATCCCAACCAGCAAATTCTTGAGGATGAATTGGATTTGCTCATCTGAGGCTGATTTTTAAATCCAGTCCACAGATTTGAGGTGATGTTTTCACGAACGTGGTTACAGCAATTGTTCCATAAAGCATAGGTACCTAAGGACCAAAAACACTCCAAGGGCACAACTTCTCAGGTATACCCCCAAAAAGGAAGGACCAGACCCCAATATTTGCTTCATTTGTACATTTAACCACGAGTGCGGGAATATGAGGGATATCCTCAAAAAGCATTGGCCAGTACTGTTGACTGACTCTACTTTAGCCAAAACATTAACACGCACTCCCCTCATGATGGCTAGGAGTGCCAAAAACCTTCAGGACATTGTATCACACAGCCACTATAGTCCACCTCTATATATAGAACCCCTTTGGTTCTAGAGGTCCGTTACATGGCTGTTTTCAGTGCGGCCACTGCCTAGCCTGCACCAATGTCCTGCATTGTACCACTTTTCATTCCAGCACTGGTAGGTCATATGATATCAGACATTATATTACCTGTGGTACTACCCATGTGGTATAGTTTGCGACGTGTCCCTGTCCCCTCATCTATGTGGGTCTCACTTTGCATGAGCTCCGGGTGAGGGTCAGGGAACACGTCCAGGACATTGGTGCAGCCGGGGCAGTGGACGACATCACTTTGCTCAAAACCCTGCCACGGCACCTTAAGTTAAAATATAAATGTGATGCCTCCTTATTGAAAGTCCGTGACATTGATGTTATACATGGTGTTATCAGGGGTGGCAATCTACAAAAGAGATTTGTCCAATGCGAGGCCAAGTGGATTGCCACCCTTGATACCCTCTTCACAAAAGGTTTAAATGAAGCTCTTAGTTTTGTTTCTTTTTTTATGAAGTGTTACCATTCTCTCAAACTCGGATTTTAATTGTGTGTTTTTTTATTATTATTTTGTGTGACTCCTACCCCTGATGAAGCGACGGCCACGGTGGCTACCTTATATTACTAATGCGAAACGTACGTAGGGTTTTGTGATCCGGTGGTGGCTGCGCTTGATTCCCTTAAGGCCTAAGGCCATGGGTATGTATCTTTGATCAATTGTTCCTGTGCTTGGGTGGACACATGACGATTTAACCTTGTCTATTATTGTTCCTATGGGCTCTGAATACAAATAAGCACTTGTTGCTGTTAACAGATTCTCTATATTCATTATATGCCCAGCAGGAGTTTTCATATGTATTTCTTGATTCATTTGCTGTCACTTTTGGTCGCATTTTTAACATGAGTTTGTCTTTATCACTGTCTATGTTTCAATAAAATATAGTTCTGTATTTGGCACCATATACTCCTGATTCTCCTGTTTTTGTTTATATATACGAGTGATTTTGCGCCTCACTGTTTTTTTTCTTATAACATGGAACTACCAGTGTAATCTAATAATATGGCTATTTTGGGTATTTGTTTCTTACTAATCTGAGAGCAGCATAAGGTAAGGGCAGAGATCCTGATTCCAGTAATTTTTCACTTACTGGGCTGGTTAATGTAGTTTTGATAAAATCACTGATTCATTAGCAGTAGATTATCATTAGAGGATCACTTGGCCTCCTGCCAGATAGTCCAGCATATTCATGAACTCTGTATAACTGCTAGATCTGCAGCAGAGACAACATTGATTTTATCAAAGTGACGGCAAACAGCTCAGTAAGTGACACATCGCTGCAATCAGGGTCTCTGTCTCTACTTTATTCTTCTCTGGTTGTAGCAAAAACTTGGTGACAGATTCTCTTTAACCCCTAGTACTGTGCCTGCTTAGTGCACAACACCATTAGCTGCACTACCCTGCGGGGGCTACCAGACCAAGGTTATAAACCCATATTGACGTTTTTACAGTTGGAGGTGTCGGGTATCTCTACCCCCCCAGTTCATTTATTATGCAATAAACGTGATAGAGGAATACCTCTTTAACCCCTTCAGCCCCAAGCCTATTTTGACCCTAAAGACCAGGCCATTTTTTGCAATTCTGACCAGTGTCACTTTATGAGGTTATAACTCTGGAACGCTTCAGCGGATCCCGGTGATTCTGAGATTGTTTTTTCGTGACATATTGGGCTTTATGTTAGTGGTAAATTTAGGCCGATATTTTTTGCATTTATTTGTGAAAAAAACGGAAATTTCGCGAAAATTTTGAAAATTTTGTAATTTTCAAACTTTGAATTTTTATGCTCTAAAACCAACGAGACATATGACACAAAATAATTAATAAATAACATTTCCCACATGTCTACTTTACATCAGAACAATTTTGGGAAAAAAAAAAATTAAGGAAGTTATAGGGGTTCAAAGTTTATGAGCAATTTCTCATTTTTACAACAAAATTTACAAAGCCACTTTTTTTAGGGACCACATCACATTTGAAGCGATTTTGAAGGGTCTACATGACACAGAACACCCAAAAGTGACACCATTCCAAAAATGGCACCCCTCAGGCTACTCAAAACCACATTCAAGAAGGTTATTAACCCTTCAGGTGCTTCACAGTAACTAAAGCAATGTGGAAGGAAAAAATGAACATTTTACTTTTTGCAACAAAAATGTTAATTTAGCCTCAAATATTGCATATTCACAAGGGTAGCAGGATTAATTGAACCCCCAAAATTTGTTGGGCAATTTCTACTGAACACGCAGATACCTTATATGTGGCGAAAAACCACTGTTTGGGCGCACGGCAGGACTCGGAAGGGAAGGAGCGCCATTTGACTTTTTGAACAGAAAATTAGCTGGAATCGTTAGCCGCACCATGTTGCGTTTGGAGAGCCCCTGAGGTGCCGAAACAGTGGAGCTCCCCCATATGTGACCCCATTTTGGAAACTAGACCCCTCATGGAATTTATCTAGATGTTTATTGAGCACTTTGAGCCTCTGGGGGCTTCACAAAAGTTAATAGAGTTGAGCTGTGAAAATAAAAAAAAAATTTTTTACCACAAAATTGTTACTTCAACCAGGTAGCTTTTTTTTTCACAAGGGTATCAGGAAAAATTGCACCATAAAATGTATTGTACAATTTCTCCTGAGTACACAGACACCTCATATGTGGTGGAAATAAAATGTTTGGGCGCACAGCAGGGCTCGGAAGGCAAGGAGCGTCAGTTGACGTTTCAAACGCAAAATTGTCTGGGATAATTAGCGTATTCCATGTTGCGTTTGGAGACCCCCTGAGGTGCCGACACAGTGGAGCTCCCCCACATGTGACCCCATTTTGGAAACTAGACCCCTCATGGAATTTATCTAGATGTTTATTGAGCACTTTGAGCCTCTGGGGGCTTCACAAACGTTAGTAGAGTTGAGCCGTGAAAATAAAAAAAATTTTTTTTACCACAAAATTGTTACTTCAACCAGGTAGCTTTTTTTTCACAAGGGTATCAGGAGAAATTGCACCATAAAATGTATTGTGCAATTTCTCCTGAGTACGCAGATACCTCATATGTGGTGGAACTCAAATGTTTGGGCGCACAGCAGGGCTCGGAAGGCAAGGAGCGTCATTTGACGTTTCAAACGCAAAATTGTCTGGGATAATTAGCGTATTCCATGCTGTTTGGAGACCCCCTGAGGTGCCGAATCAGTGGAGCTCCCCCACATGTGACCCCATTTTGGAAACTAGACCCTCATGGCATAGAAAAAAAAAAACAGCGGCAGATGGGGGGGCGGCAGATGGGGCGGCAGCAGATGGGGGGGCAGCGGCATATAAAGGGAGCATCTGTGCTTGTGAGACGGCGGCTGGGATAGGGTGGGGGCGGATGGGAGAGGGCGCAGTGGATGCAGGAGCGGCAGAGGATGGGGGGAGTGGGGGTGGGGGGGATGGGTGGGAAGGGGAGTGGGAGGTGAGATTGGGGATAGTTACCCTACAGGATGGATCTAGGCAGCTGGATCACAGGAGATGAAGGAGGCAGCAGATCGGGGAGGGTGAGAGGTGGGGGAGGGAGCGCAGCGCAGATCACGGAGGAGACAGGTGAGCAGAGCACAGATCACGGAGGAGACAGGTGAGCAGAGCACAGATCACGGGGGTGAGAGGTGAGGGAGAGCGGACAGCAGATCACGGGGGTGACAGGTGATGGAGCACAGATCACGGGGGTGACAGGTGAGGGAGCACAGATCACAGGGTGACAGGTGAGGGAGCACAGATCACGGGGGTGAGAGGTGAGAGAGCGCAGATCACGGGGGAGACAGGTGAGCAGAGCGCAGATCACGGGGGTGAGAGGTGGAGGGAGAGTGGACAGCAGATCACGGGGGTGACAGGTGAGGGAGCACAGATCACGGGGGTGACAGGTGAGGGAGCACAGTTCACGGGGTGACAGGTGAGGGAGCACAGATCACGGGGGTGACAGGTGAGGGAGCACAGATCACGGGGTGACAGGTGAGGGAGCACAGATCACGGGGGTGAGAGGTGAGAGAGCGCAGATCACGGGGGAGACAGATGAGCAGAGCGCAGATCATGGGGGTGAGAGGTGGAGGGAGAGTGGACAGCAGATCACGGGGGTGACAGGTGAGGGAGCACAGATCACGGGGGTGACAGGTGAGGGAGCACACATCACGGCGGTGACAGGGGAGGGAGCACAGATAACGGGGGTGACAGGTAAGGGAGCACACATCACGGGGGTGACAGGTGAGGGAGCGCACATCACGGGGGTGACAGGTGAGGGAGCACAGATCACGGGGGTGACAGGTGAGGGAGCACAGATCACGGGGGTGACAGGGGAGGGAGCACACATCACGGCGGTGACAGGGGAGGGAGCACACATCACGGCGGTGACAGGGGAGGGAGCGCACATTACGGCGGTGACAGGGGAGGGAGCACACATCACGGGGGTGACAGGGGAGGGAGGACACATCATGGCGGTGACAGGTGTGGGAGCACACATCACGGCGGTGACAGGGGAGGGAGCGCACATCACGGCGGTGACAGGGGAGGGAGCGCACATCACGGCGGTGACAGGGGAGGGAGCACACATCACGGGGGTGACAGGGGAGGGAGGACACATCATGGCGGTGACAGGTGTGGGAGCACACATCACGGCGGTGACAGGGGAGGGGGCGGGTAGCTGACCACGGGGGTGAGAGGTGGGGGGAGCGTGCAGCACATCACGTAGGGGAGGGGGCGAGCAGCACATCACGGAGGGGAGGGGGCGAGCAGCACATCACGGAGGGGAGGGGGCGAGCACCGATCACGAGGAGGAGGGGCCGGGCAGCAGATCGGAGGGAACGGTGGCACTATGACAGATGGAGGAGGACAGGGATCGTGCAGCACATCACGGAGGGGAGGGGGCGGGCACCGATCACGAGGGGGAGGGGCTGGGCAGCAGATCGGAGGGAGCGGTGGCACTATGACAGATGGAGGAGGACAGGGATTGTGCAGCACATCACGGAGGTGAGGGGCCAGGCAACGATCACGAGGGGTGAGGGGCCGGGCAGCAGATTGGGGGGAGCGGTGGCACTGTGGTAAATGGAGGGCGGCGGCGGCAGCGGATCGGGAGGTGTGGGGGTGAGTGTGCGGGCAGGAGATCGGGGAGACAGGTGGCAGATCGCGGAGGGCAGCGGCGGCGGATCGGGACGCTTTTCGCCGGTTTCATACAGTGCAATGGCAGCGCGGCAACTTCCGGGTCCCATGCTCCGGTCTCATAACAGCATGGGACCGGAGCTTGTCGCCCTGCCATTGCACTGTGTACACTCACTGTGCTCAGTGTGCTGGCATGCTGCAGGGACGACAAGTGAAGCTGATGGGGGCGGTCACCGGCAACAGGTCCACTGTGATTGGAGAAATCGGTCACAAGGCCGATCTCTCCAATCAGAGCTACTGGAGCTGGGGGAGGGTGATCTAGTGAGGTCACCCAGCTCCAGCCAATGGCCAGTGCTACAGCTGCACTGGCCAGGGCTGGATTTCAATGTTTCAGTCATTTTAAATGGCTGGAACATTACAGTGGCTGTGATTGGTTGAGCGGCGTTCGTCAGCCAATCACAGCCTCCGTAGGTCCGGGGAGGAGGCACCACCCCTCCTAAGGTCAGGAACAGGTCCCCTCCTTCCCGAATCTGCGGTTTATGTTAACATATTGCAGTCACCGGAGGCTCCGGTGCCGCGATTCCGCCATGACGGAAAGATCCGTCCTTGGTCGTTAAGGCCCAGGGCACAAGGACGGATCTTTCCGTCCATGGTCGTGAAGGGGTTAAATAGTGGTCTTTTACAAGTTGTACTCAAGTCAAGTATGTTCTCAGTCTGTGAAAAATAAAAGATGACTTTGGGGTTCTGGAGTTTATATGTCCACCTTGTGCTAGCAGCCATTTCCAGTATTCTACCACCTTGCAAAAATATACTGGATAACTGCTTGACCATTAAATAAGCCCTAATATATGTGATATAAGAGGTCACCAAATACAATTATGATATACGCTACTGCTGCACCTATTGTACTGTACCTATAACATGAAATAAGTGTGTTGTACATTCATGTAATATGTCTTTGGTCTAGATTGAATTCCATCTAAAATGACTTGTATCCTGCTCTGTAACCTGCTGAAAGCGAGCACTCAGGTTTCCTGTCACATTCCACATGGTCTCTAATGTACTCATTTGTGTGCTCCGAATTCCTGTGCAAGTGATGAATCTGGAGTATTTATGCAGACCCTGCTTTTACCACACCGCAGGTGGTATGCAGATTTCTGAACGCGCCTTACATGAATATTTTTATAAGGGGTGCAAAAAGATATTCAGTAGCAGAAAAGTGTGAATCTACATTTTTCACTTTCTTGAATTATTTTTTTAACCCCTTCATGCTCATAATAGTCAAGGTACTTTTATTTTAAGCGCAAAGTACTGTACCTATTATGGCTCATATATCAATTCTTTGTAAAGGAGTCACGCTGTGGATTCTTATTTATTCTGTGAAGCTATGATATTTATATAATAGTTAGGTCGCTCACCCTCCGCTATAAACAGATGAAGTGAATGATTTATAGAATCCTCAAACATAACATTCACTCTGTGACATCAATAAGATCCATGTCTGTAATAAATGCCTATATACCAAAGAGACATTATATTGAAGTAATCTTAAAATAACACAGGACTGAGGAATTCTTGAATATTGCTTACTTTCCTGGCATTTCTATGTATAAATACATGTGTGGTCAATACGGAGGGTGAGCACATGACTTATTCTTTCCAAAGATCACACAAAGGACCAGGAGGTATTCATTACCTGTGTGTCAAGCTGCCACCAGGGGGAGCCGGAGCTCTGCAGCAGAAGACACTACACGGAGCAACAAGAACCAGGAAGTAGATACACAATGTGTGCTCGTACACTGCCTCACAGCACAGCTGGGGAGCAGAGCTGCGGGGCGTACGAGGAATGGTCAGGCAGGCCAGGTCAAGCACAGTACGGGCAGAAGGAGGACCAGAGGAAAGAGCAGAAGCGGAGTCGAGGTCAGGCCGAGGTCAGTACCAGAGGAAGCAACCGACTGGGGAGGTAGGAGAGGGGACAGAGGAACGGGGGGACGACTAGGGGATGGAACACGGACAGGGCACTGGGTCACAGGCACAGATGGATCAGGATAACACTTACAGGACCAGCAATCACAGGCAAAGCAGAGCTAAGCTTATAGCCGGCGCTTGGTCACTGGAGATGTCAGTTTTTAAAGCATCCAAACTCCAGAAGTGAGGCCCGGGAGAAGGCTCCGCCCCTAGCCATGTGGACAGGGAGGCGGAACCGTGACACTGTGGAGGAAAGGTGATTCAGACAGCTAAATAGGAAAGGGTTCTTTACAGTTAAAGCAGCCAGACTATGGATTGACCTGCCACAAGATGAAGTAATGGCAGATACTATAACAGCTTTAGGCTGGATGATTTCCTCAGTACAGCTAACATTGTCAATTATACATAATCTATTGATAGCCAATAGATAACTGACGCAGAAAGGATGAACTTGATGGACCTATGTCTTTTTTACTATGTAACTCTGTAATATATGTGTATGCAGAGAAGAAATATTATCTGAAGTAACATTTCATCATGCCAAAGTAATCTTTAGTTTCAGCCTAAGCTACAAAAACAATTTTATTACTATGTAATATTATAGTACAGTATATTATTAATAATCAGTTAGTACATACAATTAGTCTAGTTCAGATAGCAATTATAAAATATTCCAACTCCTTTAAGAATAGAGATTTGTCTATTAAAATGATTTGGAATGACATTCTAACAAGCCGTATAAGCCCTGCCAGCTCTTGGTGCCACGTAGACCTCTTTGAGAGCTTGCCAGATAGTCACAAAGTCATAACGTTTTATAGCTTAATAGATGAAACCATAAAGTATCGAAATTAAAAGACTTTGGGGAAGCTGTTTCCATGTCCTCCAATGGCAGGTGAACAGCCTCCTTATAGATATTTAATACATTACATTTTATATCTTGTACACAATTTTCCATGATATATCCCCATTAAAACTGATTAAAACCAATGCATACTGGAAAATAGTAGAATCAGCCAGTCCAGGATAAAATAACGCACCGTCCTTCATGTCTGAGTTAGGTGAGGACAATGAACCCCCATGTAATGACAAGTTGTTTATGACAATATCAATACAAATGCCATAATATTGGTATAAAGTATTGACCACTTAGTAAGTATATGTAGCACCCCAAAAGCGACATGTTTTTGACAGGATCTTGTTCTATAGGGATGGTATAATTATGAATATCCTCCATTTTTCAGTCCTTAAAGGGAACCAATCACCAGGATTTTCGTATATAACCTAAAGCCAGTGCTGTACTGGCACTATCAGGCTGCTTATCTACATGCCATTAGTGGTTAGCTCGGATGTTTAGGTTTTGAAATCCAAAAAAAGTAAAGTTTATAAAATTATCTGCTTGTTGAGTGGCAGTTGCAATGGAGCATATTATATATTCATAGTTATCCCCTCCCCCTGTTAGAATTAGCATAAGTATTATACAAACGATTCACTTTGTCAGTTGCAGGACCTGTGTGAGGTCATATCCATGTGACCTGATATCCAGCTTTGTTGGCTGAGGCCTCGCCCCTTCTGGTCACATGGGTATGACCTCACACAGGTCCTGCAACTGACAAAGGGAATCGTTTGTATAAAGGTTATGCTAATTCTAACAGGGGGAGTGGATAACTATGAATATATAATATGCTCCATTGCAACTGCCACTCAACAAGCAGCTAATTTTATAAACTTTACTTTTTTGGATTTCAAAACCTAAACATCCAAACTGACCACTAAAGGTATGTAGATAAGCAGCCTGATAGTGCCCGTATAGCACTGGCTTTAGGTTATATACAAAAATCCTGGTGATTGGTTACTTTTAATAAGTGCAAAATAGGCATTGGTTTCAATTTAACCATTATTTAAAAATCCCACATGTCCACCATGATGCATCATAAGGTCAAGGTTTTATCCAATTAAAGAATACTGGTAGATTAAATGTGTTGTTACATTTCTAGTGTATTCTCACCATATCTAACGTCCTCCATTCTGCTGCTGCTTCCATGTTGGATCAGGCCCTGTTTTCTTTTTCCCCCAAATTGCTACTAGAGTCATGAGGTAAGTCTAAACCAGGCATGTTAACCTTATCTGGTCCAAGTGCCATGTTGTCAGGTTAAACCAATCCTAAGGGCCAAAATAGAACCAAAAATGGTGTTACAGCAAGGGCATTCATGACATATCGAAAGGATAATAGGTGTCAGTTTCACATACATCTGTCTGAAGAATGGGCTTTTTTTTGTAAACCAGAGACTCCAGAAAAGACTATGCAAACATGTAGGTATCGTCCTTGTGAGTTGCTGAAACAACTGAGTCTTTCCTTTCTCCCATAATTTACAATGTATCTCATAACACTGACACATTGAGACCTCTGCATCTCATCTTTTGCTTTCTGATATCCTCCATAGAGCTCAGGAAACTATAATTCTGCCAATATATACAGGTCTCACAGGTAGCAACACAGTGCACCTGTAGTACTTACCCATCCTTACTCCCACACTTCTTTTTTCTGCTCAGCATCCAGACACAGACAAGAACGTCAAGGGCCACAGAGAACTGGCTACAAGTTGTGCACTGTTTGGTCTAAACCATGATGTCCCTGTCATTACATTGTTTGGGATGAACAAGTCCCGATGACTATAGTGTAGTGATGAGTGAACACTACCATGCTAGGCTGCTGGGTAATCCTAATGAGCAGTTGGATGCTCGGACGGGCTTGCCACGTATACTGACTATAATGGAAGCCAATGTGGAACTCTATCTTCCAGACAAGTGCTCGAGTTCCCCATTGACTTCCATTACATTCGGTACACGAGTCGAGCCTGAGCATGGTAGTGCTTGTTCATCACTACTTACAGTGCTGTGTCTATATCTGGGCAGGGATAAGGGATTGGAGGAATGCTTTAGACTTTTACGCTTCTAATTCCTCTCCAGTGGTTGATTTGGGGAAGAAGAATAGAAGATATCAATCTGACGGATGGAAGCAGTAGAAGAGTGGACATTGGGAATGGTGACTAAAAATGCATAGTCATATCTAATGTCAGGGGTGGAAAGTTGCTTTAAGTGACTTAATTATGAATATGCATAATGACTATACTGCTTTATTCTGTTATATGGATATGCATAATGAATATACTGCTTTATTATGTTATAATAATGTAAAAGAGTGATTAAGTATTGTTACACCTAATGTACTGACTAGTTCAATGGAATTTCTGCCTTGTGCTTAAGATTTGCATAATCTGAAGTGGTGCTTAGACTATCTGACAACCCTAAAAGATAGTGTTGTAAGTTAGAGTATCCCAAGTATTCAACTGAGATACATAACTGAGCTGCATGCCATAGCACGGTGTTCATATGTCACAGCAATAGTAGAAAGCTGTGTCACCATGTAGCTGTAGCATAAAACAACTTGCGATCTGTCATGCAGTTCCTAACTTTGTAACATACTCTATTTTGAGCAGGAGTTTTTTCTCTTTCTCTCTCCTCTTTGGCACTATTAGTGGTGACGTTCAGAAGTGCAGTAGCAGCGCCTCAGGAGTCTCCATCAAAGGGTCTAGCAGCAGCTCCAGTGAAACTGACACCAGCTCGGAATCCGACTCTGAGAGTGAGAGTAGTTCCAGCGAGAGTGAGAGCAGCAAGCCATCTGCATGTACCAGCCCTGAGGTAAGTTATTCTTCAGAGATTTCTCAGGAAGACCTGGGTCGTCTTTGACACCCAACTACTGGGAATGTTTAATCCTCTAATGTACAGTCTGTTCCTGCAGGTAGTTTACATACATGTAGAATGCATACTTAATTATCCTATAACAAAAGTTTGGTGGCGGAGGGGTTTATGACCAAATTCTCAGACAAAAGTTCAGTGTAAGAGAGTTAATTAAACATATAAAATGTATAATTGCATAGGTTTAAGATTTGTATGTTTATTAGTATATTGTTACCTTCCGAGAGTTAAAAGAAACCTTAAAGTACAACCGTCTGTGACAGAGCAGTGTATTCTTGCTTTGTAGATATTTGTAATTTTGCTTATATGTTACTTCTGTTCCTAAGCTGAGACTTTTTGTTACTGACTACAAGAATTTCAGATCTCTAATTAAAGAACGACAGAAAAGTATTTATGTTCTAGCTTCACCCCTTAAATGTGGTTTTCGGACACTGCTTCTACAGAGTGGGGGCTGGGTTTGGAAGTTTATGCATGTCCGTTTGTACAGGCGGGACTATGAACAGAATATGGATGCATTCCATGTCTGGAGCGGCCTGGGTGACAGCTTTCTATAAACAATCCTCAAAAGCGGCCCCTGAGATGAGACAGAGCTTTAGTGAAGGACACTACCTTATTATTCTGTAGAGATATTCTTATATATGACCGTATTAAACATGGGTTCTCAAGGAAAAAAAAAATTAGCAGTACGTACATACAGCAAGATATTCTATGTTGTAATTCACAGCTATGAATCGCATCACGGAGTTGTGAAAAATGTGTCATCCTCAAGTTATATATATCTTTCTATAACATATTTTTACTCCGATTATGGTTTGGCGTTTTTTTTCATCATTCTCTTACTTTCTCCTAGAGCAGTTCTAATGCTCTAACTTTGCCAATGAGCCAATTAACACCTATAGCCACGCTCCTGGTGATCTGCTGCCAAGGACTGACTTGCTGCATACATAATGCAAGTCACAAAATATTTTCTAATCTTATAATATTTCTAGGATTTGTTTACATTGCATTTTTGGCCTATGTTTAAAGGGTAATTCCCATCACAGGATTGTCAACATCCAAGTGCTGACCACAGGTGGTAACATATATGTTGATCGCAGAGGTTAAACTATAACTGTGGCAGGAGGAGTTAATGAGCAAGGTGCAGAGGGTTAATTTAATAACTTGCTATGGGTCCCTGGATCTTTTACAGTAGTTGGATCTTTAGTTGAATAGAAGCATGCAATAGATGCGTTTTATTGGTATCCAATATACAGTATACATACTTTTATGGAAAATTGTAGCCGCCTATTCTCTTCCATAATATATGACTCCCTTTGACTAATGGAGACCTATTAGAATATGCTAAGTGTGAAAAAAAAAAAGAAAATTTAAAATTATATCATTTTATTCCGAGTGATTTTTGTACACCGTAATTATACTAGCAATGTGAAATGTTATACATGAAAAGTTGTACCAGTGGATAACTTTAAAGATGTTTTCCATATAAATGTATAAGTATAGTAGTGTGCAAAAGTTTTAAGCAGGTGTGGAAAAAATGAGGCAATGTAAGAATGCTTTCAAAATAAAAGTCTTTAGTTTTATTAATTCACAAAATGCAAAGTGAAAGAACGAACAAGTAATCTAAATCAAAGTAATATTTCTTGTGACCGCCTTTTATCTTTAAAACTGCATTAATTCTTCCTGGTGCACTAGTTCACAGTTTTTGAAGGAACATAGCAGGGAGTTTGTTCCAAACATCTTGGAGAACTAACCACAGGTTTTCTGTGGATATAGACTTGTCCAATCCTTCTGTCTCTTCATCTCCAGACAAAGTCTATGTTGAGGTTGGTTAAATAGATAGATAAAACAAGCGCACTGCTCCTATTTTACCTGATGAAAGCAATTCCGCTGAAATGCGTTGTAATAATAGGAGCGCCTAATTAATAAAGTTTAAATAACTAATATCAGCATATATCCTTATTGCGCTATATTAGACCGAAATAACTTTTTCATATGTTGAGGTTAGAGCTCTGTAAGGGCTCACTTCTGGGTTCCTTGCTCTTTTTTTAAATTGATGATAGTTCTAAATTAGGTTGACTATATGTTTTGGGTCATTCACTTGCTGCAGAATAAATTTGGTGACAATCAGGCGCCTCCCTGATAGTGTGATGGGTAGATATAATCGATAAATGTCTGTATTTCTTAGCACTGAGGAAACCAATAAATGGTCAACATTGAGGTCTGTTAGTAGAGTGGTCAGCCAAAGCAACTTGGTGCAGCAAATGAAAAACACATCATGCTTAATTCCCTTTTGAACTCAGAAGCAGTACAATCATCTTCAAACTATCATCAACTCTATAGACCCAGCTGTACACACCTACTCTTCCAAGAAGTCTGGCCTGAAATAGTGTTCATGAAGAATTGCAGCTAAAAATCATACCTTTGACACCAAAAGAAGACCAAGTGACTTAACTATGTATGAAAACAAAGGAACTGAAGTGTAGAATATGTTATTATTATTATTATTATTATTAATAATATAACACCATTGATTCCATGGTGCTGTACAAGAGAAGGGGCTACATACAAAATACAGATATAGGTTACAGTAAACAAATTAACAATGACTGACAGAATGGTACAGCTGGATGAGGACCTTGCCCTTGCAGGCTTACATTGTACAGGATGATGGGGAAGGATACAGTAGGTCGGGGGATTGCAGTAGCTTCAGTGGTATTGAGATGCCAGCATGGTTATTGCAGGCTGTAAGCTTTCTTGAAGACATGAGTTTTCAAGTTTGGTCTGAAGGAATCAAGCGTGGTGGATAATCAAATGTGTCGAGGTATAGAATTCAAAATGATTGGAGATGTTCGGATGAGGAACGAATAATTGTAGAGGAGAGGAGGTGGTCTTGGGAGAACCGAAGATTATCTGAGGGAAGATTTTGGGGGATTAGTTCGGAGATATATGGTGGGGACAGGTAATGAACAGCTTAGTAGGTCAGTGTAAGTAGTTTGAAGTGGATACGTTGGGGAATTGGGAGCCAATGGAGGGATTTGTAGAGGATAAAATTGGGGGAGTAGCAAGGAGAGTGGTGGATTAGTCGGGCAGGAGAGTTAAGGAGTGATTGGAGAGGTGCAGGAGTATTAGCAGGGAGGCCACAGAGGAGGATGTTGCAGTAGTCAACGCAGAAGATGATGAGAGCATTTTAGTAGATTGAGGAAAGGATTGAAGGCTGCTTTACACCAGACAATCTATCGTGCGATAGATCGTCGGGGTCACGGTTTTTGTGCCGCACATCCGGCATCGCTGGCGATGCCGGCCTGTGTGACACCTCCTAGAAACGCAATATCGCTCACAAATCGTGAGTCGTGTACTGGTCGCTAGGTTCCATAATATCGGTTCTGAAATCGGGCGCCGGTTGTTCATCGTTCCCGTGGCATCACACATCGCTCCGTGTGACACCACGGGAGTGATGAACATCGCGTACCTGCCTCCCGCGTCAGCCGCCGGCTCTATGTGGAAGGAAGGAGGTGGGCGGGATGTTTACATCCTGCTCATCTCCGCCCCTCCGCTTCTATTGGCCGGCGGCCGTGTGACGTCGCTGTGACGCCGAACGTCTTTCCCACTCCAGGAAGTGGACGTTCGCCGCCCACAGCGTGGTCGCACGAGAGGTAAGTATGTGTGACGGGGGTTACCGACTTTGTGCGCCACGGGCAGCAATTTGCTCGTGACGCAAAAAGGACGGGGGCGGGTATGATCGATTGTGAAATCGTACAATCGGTCGTACCATGTAAAGCAGCCTTGAGTCTGGATATATTTTTGAGGCGGAGGTGGCGTTAATTTGGATGTGTGGTTTGAAGCACAGGACAGAGTCAAGGGTTACTCTGAGGTAGCGGATTTCTGGTACAGACGCAGCGTGATACCATTTACCATGATAGATAGATCAGGTAGGGAAGATACATGAGCTAGAAGAAAGCTAATGAGTTCAGATTTGTCCACATTAAGCTTTAGGAAGTGAGAGGAGAATGAGGATATTGCTGATAGACACTCTAGGATTCTGGACAGCAGAGAGGTGATGCCTGGGCCAGAGTGTTATCAGCATATAAGTGGTACTAGAAATGATGGGACTTTATGAGTTATCCCAGGCCAAGAGTATAATTTGAGAAAAGTAGTGGTCCTACGATGGAGCCTTGCAGGACTCCAACAGAGAGAGGGTGGAGTAGGAGGTAGTGTGCAAGTGGAAGACACTAAATGTGCAGTTGGAAAGGTATGAGGAGGTTCAGGATAGGGCAATGTCTTTGATGCCAAAATAAGAGCAGATCTGTAGAAGGAGGGAGTAGTCAACTGTGTTAAAGGCAGAGGACATGTCTAGAAGGAGGAGCATAGAGAATTATCTGTTAGCTTTAGCTGTATGCAAGTCGTTAGTAATTTTGGTCAGGGCAGTTTCAGTGGAATGATGATGATAGAAGACAGGTTGTAAGTTGTCAAAGAGGGAATTACATGAGAGGTGGGAGGAAAGTTGAGCATGGACATACTGTTCAAGGAGTTTGGAAGCAAACAGGAGAAGAGTTATGGGACAATAGCTGGGCATAGCAGTCATATCGAGGTTTGGCTTTTTGAAGATAAGTGCGATTGTGGCATGTTTGAAAGCAGAAAGGAAGGTCCCAGAGATTTGTGATAGGTTGAAGAGGGGACTTAAGCGGGCTTTACATGAGACGATAGATTGTGCGATGTGTCGTTGGGGTCACGGTTTTCATGACGCACATTCGGCATACCGCACGACGTCGTCTCGTGTGACACCTCCTAGCGACGAAGTATTGCTCACAAATCATGAGTCGTGTACTCGTCGCTAGGTTTCATAAAATTGTTTAATTAAAATGGCGGCGGTTGTTCATCGTTTCCGTGGGATCACACGTTGCTCCGTGTGACACCACGGGAACGATGAACAGCAGCTTTAACTGCGTCCCTCGGCACCCAACGGCTTAATGGAAGGAAATAGGTGGGCGGGATGTTACATCCCGCTCATCTCCGCCCCTCCGCTTCTATTGGCCGGCTGCCGTGTGACGTCGCTGGGACGCCGAACGTCCCTCCCACTCCAGGAAGTGGACGTTCGTCGCCCACAGCGAGGTCGTCCGGAAGGTAAGTACGTGTGACGGGGGTTAAACGAGTTTGTGCGCCACGGGCAACTAATTGCCCGTGACGCAAATATGACGGGGGCTATCGCACAATCTATCGTCTCGTGTAAAACAGGCTTAAGACTGGGATAAGTGTGATGGTGAGGTTGCAGAGGAGGTGGAATGGGATGAGATCAAGAGAACAAGTGGTGAGGTTTGATTTGGAGAAGAGATGAATGATCTCACCTTCAGTGATGTTGGAGAGGGAAGTCATGAGGGAACGGCAGTGGTCTAGTATACAAAGGGGTTGGGGTGTTGGAACAAAGGCTTGCCTTGTTTGGTTGATCTTATTTTTGAAGGATATGGCAAAATGGCAGAGTGAAAGTTGGTGGAGGTTCTTTCTACGTTTGAAACTGCATTTAAGCAACAGCAAGGAACAGAGTTAAGGTTTTGGTCACGAATTATGCTGTCTTCAACACTAACAAATACTGACAGATAGTTATCCATTATGCATTACCAGTAGGGAGACGTCTTATTGGCTTTAAATTTATTTTGCATCCTGCCAGTGACCCCAAATATACAGCCAATGCCATTAAGAACTATCTTGAGCATAAGAACAGTGAATCCTGGAAGAGAGGTTATGGTCTTTACTAAGTGTGATTACATGAAGATACAGAAGGATTTGCACAAGCCTGTATCTATAGATCTATGGTTTGTTCTCCAAGATGTTTGGAACAAACTCCCTGCTGTGTTCCTTCAAAATCTGTGTACAAGTGTGCATGAAAGAATTGTTGTTATGTTTGAAAGTTAAAGGCAGTCACACCAAATATTGATTTGATTAGGATTTCTCTTTTGTTCATTTACTTTGCATATTGTTAATTGATAACCATAATCAACACTTCTATTTTCTCTGCATTCTTACTTTGCATTTTTCCACATCTACCTAAAACGTTTGCACAGTACAGTATAGCTATAGAACAAAATCCACCCAATACATATTTATTACCTTAAGGCTGCGGCTCCACTTGCGCATAGCTTCTGGGAGCATCAGAAGCGATATGCTAATGAGCTTCGATTCGGGCATGATTGGATCACAGCTGTGGAGGAGAAGGGAGCACTTTCTCCCTCTTTCCTCTGCCTGTCTCGCCATATATTGCACTGCATTCAGACATCCATGTGCAGTGCAATGTTTCAAATGCACCCATAGACTTGTATGGGTGTGTGTGAACTAAAGGCTACTTTACACACTGCGATATCGGTCCCGATATCGCTAGTGTGGGTACCCACCCCCATCTGTTGCGCGACACGGGCAAATCGCTGCCCGTGTCACACAACAGCCGTCACACATACTTACCTGTCCGGCGACGTCGCTGTGACGGGCGAACCGCCTCCTTTCTAAGGGGGGCGGTCCGTGCGGCGTCACAGCGACGTCACTGAAGCGTCACTGAACCGCCGCCCAATAGCAGCGGAGGGGCGGAGATGAGCGGGACGTAACATCCCGCCCACCTCCTTCTTTCCGCATAGCGGCCGGGAGGCAGGTAAGGGGAGCTTCCTCGTTCCTGCGGCGTCACACGCAGCGATGTGTGCTGCCGCAGGAACGAGGAACAACTTCGTTACTGCTGCAGTAACGATTTTTAAGAATGGACCCCCATGTCGCCGATTAGCGATTTTGCACGTTTTTGCAACGATGCAAAATCGCTTATCGGTGTCACACGCAGCAACATCGCTAATGCGGCTGGATGTGCGTCACAAATTCCGTGACCCCAACGACTCCGCATTAGCGATGTCGCAGCGTGTAAAGCCCGCTTAAGAGTCGCTGCAAACCCAGCATGCTGCGATTCTTTCTCATACCATTATGGCATGAGAAATCAATCGCAGATAGACACTGCACCATAGTTTTCCACTGGTGTGAGTCCGATGTTTTATCAGATTGCACTCGTCTGTGCAAAACGCAAGTGTAACCGAGGCCTTATTACAGAAATAATTTTGAAGTACGTTTACCCCTTCATGACATATAACGTATATTTGCATCATATATCATGTCCCTGATTTTTCTGCAGGGTCGTACGCTGAGTCCGCATGTTTTCCTGTACATGTGGGCTGTTACCAGTTAAATCCCGCAGTCAATCTCTGACAGCAGTATTTAACACGCGTTGGAAGAGGGATGTGTCATTCCCCTTTCCCATTGGCGCTCCCGTGACGTGATCGTTGGACGCCCATGGGTTATAATGGCAGCTGGGGGTCATCCAAAACCTCCTGTGAATGCTGACTGCGAGCCAGCATTCACAGGAGATCATGATTTTCTGCTGTACAGAGCAGAAGAGATCATACGATCGCAGATTCAAGTCCCCTAAATGGACTAGTAAATCCAGTAAAAAGTAAAAAGAAAAAGTTTTTAAAAATATGAAAATTATTTTTAAAAAAAGTTAAAATCACCACCTTTTGCCCCATGAACATAAAAAATACACATATTTGGTATATCTGCATTCAGAAATGTCCACTATATCAAAATATAATATAAATTAATCCAATCTATAAATAGTGTACTGAAAAAAAAATTTAAAAGCTCCAGAATTACCGTATGTTTTTTTTGGCTGCCGCAACATTGCAATGAAATATAATAAGAGGTCTTCAAAACATTATATCTACTAAAAAATGGTATCAGCAAAAAGATGTCAGCTCAGGGCGCAAAAAATAAGCCATCACTTAGCCTCAGATGCCAAAAAATAAAAACGTTACAGTTAGTGATGAGCGAGCATGCTTCCACAGCTTGTTAAGGGGGCTTTACACGCTGCGACATCGCTAACGATATATCGTCGGGGTCACGGTGTTTGTGACGCACATCCGGCGTTGTTAGCGACGTCACAGCTTGTGACAGGCTGGAGCGACCGAAAATGATCTCAAAAAGGACAAAAATCGTTTGTTTTGGAGAGGTCGTTTAATAACAAAAAATCGTTGTCAGGTAAGTAGCGATGTTGTTCCTCGTTCCTGCGGCATCACACATCGCTGTGTGTGACACCGCAGGAGCGACGAACATCTCCTTACCTCCGTCCCGCCGGCAATGAGGAAGGAAGGAGGTGGGCGAGATGTTCGGCCCGCTCATCTCCGGCCCTCCGCTTCTATTGGCCGGCCGCTTAGTGACGCCGCAGTGACGTCACTATGACGCCGAACGCACCTCCCCCTTGAAGGAGGGATTGTTCGGCGGTCACAGCGACGTCGCTGACAAGGTATGTGCGTGTGACGCTGCCGTAACGATAATGTTCGCTATGGCAGCGATCACCACATATCGCACGTACGGCAGGTGCTATCGCGCATGACATCGCTAGCTATAGCTAGCGATGTCGTAGCGTGTAAAGCACCCTTTACTCGATCGAGCCTCAGGCATCTGGTTGAAAATGCTCGAATTTCCCATTGACTTACATTATACTTGGTACTCAAGTCATGTCGGTGCACCCCAATGCTCGATCGAGTAACAAGCAGTGGTGAGCATGCACACTCCTCTCCAGCTACAGTTCTAGGAAAATGGCACCAAAAGAGAATTTTTTTTAATTTTTTTTATTTATTTTTTTTTTAACAAACTTCAGTATTTTTTTTCATCACTTAAATAAAAAAAAAAAAGATACATGTTTCGTAGCTATGTACTCATATTGATCTGGAGAATCATATTGTTTGGTCTATTTTACTGTATAGTGAACATGGTAAATAAAAAATAAACAAAAAACAATTGCGGAATTACTTTTTTTTGCAATTTTACCACAGTTAGATTCCCCCTCCCCCATTTTCCATTATACTATGTGGGAGAATGACTCGTGTCATTCAGAAGTACAATTTGTCTCACAAAAAACAAGCCCTCATATGACAATATTGACGAAAAAGTAAAAAATTATGGCTCTTGGAAGAAGAGAAGGAAAAAACCCAGGAAAAATGGCATGAAGGGGTTAAGCTATATGGTTTGGTTTTAATTGTAGTTTGCATAGTTTTGCTGATCTATGTGAATATATAGATCCTTACCATGTTAGTCTTTGCGTGCTACACTTCATGTTATCATAGAAACATTGCCTTAAACAGCACAAAGCAGCTTAAAAAGGATCTCTCACAGCGAATGCAAATATAGGTGAGGGAAGAACTATCAGTAGATATGACTTAGTCAAAATTGTTAGACTTTTCGTTGTCATCATTTTACTGTATACATTTGTCTTCCAGCCTCAGCATACAAACAAATGGCAGTTGGATAAGTGGTTAAACAAAGTCAATCCTAGCAAGACCTCTATTCTCAACCAAGCATCAAGCCTAAATCATGGAGAAGTAAATGAGGGTGAACAGAGTTGTGAGAAAGTATCTCAGGATGATCAGGCATGTCCAAGTCATAAGGATGACGGTAGCTCCATCGCTGAAGACCAGAGTGTTGGAGCATCGTGCACGGTTCTAGGAAATAGAGGTGTGCAGCTTCGGTCACCACCACCTGTTGCATGTGCTGCCACAGTAGAGCTTGCAGTTCCTTCTGAAGCTACATCCCAAAGGACACCAGTGTGGAGAAAACTTACACGGAGGACGGAGAGGACATCTAGTGGTGACAGTTTGAATTACCACAAACCAGATGATCATGCTCTCAGCCAAGGAGTTCTAGGGAGTGAAATATCTGAGCAAACTAAAAATAAGTTAACTTGTTACAGCAGAGGACTGCATAGAAAAGAATCTAGAGCAAATCTGTTTGATTGCAAAAATAGGCGAACTCAAATTACTAGACCTGTCCCCAAATCCAAGGAGAATATTGAACTCTCATTGCAATCTTCTGACCACACCACAGAAACACAAGCAGACATACCTCCTTCTTGTGAAAATAACTCTACCTTCACATCAGAACATAATCATAGGAATAAAGAGTGTGGGAGTGATCATATAAACCAAGCTGGTTCTTCTGGTGCACAACGTTCTATTAGTAGGAGGACTACAAGTGACGCCGCCCCTGAGCTGGAAGAGCAGTCTTATACTTTAGTTCCTTTTGGGAGAAATGAATGCTCTGGAAAAGGCGGCAATGACACCAAGTCTCTTTGGGTACGGATTGATTTAATGCTTTTATCGAGAATTCCACACGGTGTTCCCCAAGAGAACCTCATCATGAATAACAGCACAGACAAGATACTAACTTCATCACAAAATAAATGTTTATCCCAAGCCACAGATAACCCTTTATTGAAAATGAGGCGGAAACGTAAGGTACGTTCAGTTCTGTGCCACTTAAAAATGTGTGGGCTGCATTTCAAGTATATGACACTCTGTGACATTGCTTCAGATGTCTATATCATTATTTTTAAACTCCGATGTCAACTCAACATATCAGTTAATAATTTCACATATGAGCTTCAAACAAGGTAATACATTCCTAATCCTGAGTTAATATGAGCACAGTTCTGCTTCCTATAGATCTTCCATACTGTACGACTGTTAGAGAACAGATGGCCCACACAGTGGAAGTCCAACTGAGCCAATAATGTAGTGCATGCACGCAGTATAGCTCCTTTCTAAAGGGTGTCTTCATACTCTGCGCATTTGCTGTGAATTTTTAGTGCAGATTTGAGTGTTGAAAAGCCACAGTTTAATACAGTATCAGGTAAATAGATGAGATTTCAACAAATCTCACCTTGCTGGGTGAAATTTAGCATACAGTACATGTGAATTTGTTGTGCCTAGGTCAGTAAAATGAGATCTGCTGTAAATGCAAACCAAAAATATCCTGTGAAAAATAATCCACAGCAAATATAATTTGTGAACATACACCACAATCTATGTACACTGATGTACATTTCTCAGAGATCATGAGTAGGGATGGACGAACTCTCAGATATCCAGGATCGGCGGGACTAACCGGACTTAAGAAAAAAAAAAAAAATTCTCTGGCCTGGGTTTGATCCCGGATATCTGGCCGGACACCGGTCCCCATATAAGTCTATGGGGACCAGAATCCGGTGCTCAAAAATGTTGGTAGAAGAGAAAGGGGGATTAGAGCAAGCATGCTATACTTACCAAGTCTCTGGCGCGTCTGCAACTGCTTTCGGGCCACTCACTCCTCCTCTGGGGCCATTTATTATTAGTTATCCATATTCACTGCTTCCCCCGCCCAGCGGCAGTCCTGGTGTCTGTGATTTGTTGCAATCAGATGCGCCCCCAGTCTGTGTGACAGCGTCTGACTGGTGTCAATCACAGACCCTGTCTGCGGGTCTATATCGTGGTATAAAAAAAATAAAATAAATTGGCGTATTGATCCCCAGCACAGATAAAGCATATGGCAACGGGCTGCAGCCCCCAGCCGTGCGCTTATCTTGGCTGTATATCAAAACAAGAGGAACTGCATGCAGCTTTTTTTTATGATTTAAATAAATCATTAAATAAAGGCGTGCGGTCTCCACCAAGTTTGATACCCAGCCATGATAAAGCCTGAGAGCTGGTGGCTGGTATTCTCAGGTTGGGGAGACCCATGCTTATTGAGCCCCCCAGCCTAAAAATAGCAGCCTGCAGTCACCCAGGATTGTCACATTCATTGGAGTTTTCACACGGAGCCAAGGTGCAGGAGCGTCGGCAATTACATTGCTCAGCTCGTACATCCTATACATCTGGGACAAACTACCCATGCACTTATCCATTTACTACTACTATGATAGTTAGCCTTCTCTAAGGACATTGAACCACCTTGACAGTAAAATTCTGTGAACAAGGCCGTAGGCCGAAACGTCAGAGAAAATTATCTGTCAAAATAAGTTCACTTCCTTTGCTTGGCTTTTGTTTTTTAAAAAATAAAAAACATTTTTGTTTAATCGTACGGAATTTAGAGTGTGCAGTGTTACTAAATATGTAACCAATCACAGACACCAGGACTGCTGGTGGGTGGGGAAAGTACTGAATATGGATGACCAATAATGAGCGCCCACGGAAGAAGAGTCAGCGGCCCAAAAGCAGTTACAGCCATGCCGAAGACTTGGTAAGTATAGCGCACTTGCTTTATTTTTATGTTTCCTTTATTTTTCCTTTATTTTTTTACGACTTAAAAAAAACAGAGTTTGAATGCTTTACGTGCGAACTTTACTTGCGCGAGCAGTGCTGTGCTCAGGTATGCTTAGTGCTCAGCCCTGTGTGAGACTTGCAGTGTTTGAACGAGTCACACTATGGGTAACAACAGTGTGATCTGATGTAGTGTGCAACAATAAAAAATTAAAAAAGCCCACCCACCCTCCTTCGGAAGTGTTCTACTTATGGCTGACTGTAAGTGGGCGGAGACTTAAATAGCCAATCAGTGATTTCAAACCAGGCTCGGTAAAGTTCAAACTAGTGGAGGTTCGGTTTGATTGCTGCCAGCAAACTGAACCTCCAAATGTTTGCTCATCTCTAGTCATAGCTATAAACGGTAATGTTTTGTAACCCGTACTTTTAGATCTTTATGACATTTCCTGTAAAATGTCTATGGGAATGATATAAACAGCTATATTGTTTGTCTATTTCAGTCAAAATCATAGAGTTTGAATGAAATTATAGGGCACATGCTTTGCCTGTGCAAGATAAAGGTATAGAGCCTCAGCACCCCCAATGGCAACGTCCATAATGATCAAACATTGTGGGGAAACCTCTTAACGCTATAAGTTGCATTCATGAAAATATCTTTTCGTGTTCCATGATAGATATGTACTATACGTACAGTACGTCATGCTGATCACGATCACATAGTATAACTTATGTTGTGGTACAATGGTACGACTTTGGCTGCAGGGGCCCCACTCATATACACAGCCGGACCCTTGAACTGACAGGATAAGTGTTCTCACCAATCTTAGTAGTTTGAGCCAAAGTTTGACATAGGAAGAATGCTCCCTCTTTCATCCCATTGGGATCCCTGCAGCGTGATTGCAGGTTGCTATGGAAACCTGAGTCCTGAAAATGACGTCCGGGTCTGCCACACACTACAGAGTATTGGATACCTCAGAAGCAGGATCTGATAGGCTACCTGTAAGTAAAATACTGAAAAGTTAGTTAATGAACTTGACTACACAAGAAGTGATTGTTCAAGTGCCCCTGGGGGGGTAAACATTGGAAACAGAAAAGTAAAAACAACCTTCCCAATTCCACCAGCAAAAAAAAAAATGTTTAAAAGGAATCTGTCAGAATCAATCCCACTAATACATCTATATGGGCATGCAGGTCATGGAAGATTGAATAAAATGATACCTCTATATCTGGGATCATATTCCAAAGAAAATCTACGTTTTCTTAATATGTAAATGAGCTGTTAAGATCTATGGGCCAGACATAGATCTCCCTGAGAATCTGCGTCCAGAGCTTATTTTAAGTAAAATGGGTCATTACAGGCAGCCAGTGTGAGGAAAGGGGCAGTACATGTGAGAAGATAGCACTGTGAGAGGACAGCTGCAGCTGTGTTTATGATGAGACAAAGTTCAGCTCTGCTGTACTTTGTTAATTATCGCACACAAGTCTGCAGTCAGATCAGGAGAGCAAATTGTCAGTCATTTAATGTCTCTTAAACGTTTCATTTAAAGAAAGCTCTGGCAGCAGATTATGAGGGAGATCTGTGTTCGTGTCATAGCTCTTAACAACACATTTACATATGAAGTAAACATGGATTCCTCTGGCATAAGATTTTGGATTGCATATGTCAAGCTATCATTTTATTTAACCTTCACACTGATGTAGATGGCTTAAGAGGGTTAATCCTACTGACAGATTCTCTTTAACCCCTTCACAACATATTATGCCGTATCAGTAGGTAATATGTTGTGTTCCTGCCTTTGATACAGGCTCGCATGCTGAGCCTGTATCTTTCCCTACACTTGATGGCTGATTTTAATCTTTTTTTTAATCAGCCGTCTTGTGCCTCTAACAGCCGCAGCTGGATCGGACTTCCATCTGCAGCTCTTTACCAGTTCAATCCTGCTGTCAGTCTCTGATAGTGGGATTTCACACATGCCGGCAGGGGGCGCATCATTCCATGCTCCTATCAGTGCACTCGTGATGTGATCACTGGGTACCAATGGGTTGTCATAACAGCCAGGGGTCAGCTTATGACCCCTGTGTTTGTTATTTTGTCCCTTCTGTGAATGCTGGCTGAGAGCCGGCAATTATAGGAGATCTTGATTTATGCTATACAGAACTGTGCTTATGTACTGGTCTGTATAGCAGAAGCAATTGGACGATTGCAGATTCAGATCCACTAAGAGGACTAGTAGATCCAGTAAAAAGTTAAAAAAAAAATAAATTCAAAAATATATAACCCCCACGAAAGTTAAAATCAACATTGTCCCATTGAAAATAAAATAATAAAAAATACACTTATTTGGTATCTCTGAATTAGTTATGTCCAATCTATTAAATTATAAAATAAATTAATTTGATTGGTAATTAGCATAACAATTTTTATTTTTTTTAAACAATGCCAGAATTTCAGTTTTTTGGCCAACGCAATATTGCAATAAAACGCAGCAAGAGGCGATCAAAACATTGCATCTACCCCAAAATGGTATCAGTAAAAATATAAGCCTAGGGTGCAAAAAAATAAGCCATCACTTAGCCCCAGATCCCGAAAAATAAAATCTTTACATTTCTGGGAAAATGGCAACAAAAGTGCAATTTTTTTGCCAAATTACTGTTGTTTTTTCTCACCATTTAAATAAAAAAACTATACATGTTTAATATCTACGTGCTCGTACTAAGCTGGAGAATCATATTGCCAGGTCAGTTTTACCTTATAGTGAACATGGTAACTAAAAACCTCAAAAAACAGTTGTGGAATAGCTTTTGTTTTTGCATTTTCTCGGCACTTGGAATTTTTTTTCTGTTTTTACAGTACACTATAATGGTAAAATGAATGGTATCATTCAAAAGTACAACTTGTCCCACAAAAAACAAGTCCTCATTATATTAACGGAAAACTAATAAAAGTTATAACTCGTGGAAAGAAAAGAGGACAAAATAAAAAAAACAAAATGGCAAAGGCATGAAATGATGAATCTATAAGAAATATAATGCTATATCAATATTTATCCTGCATGCTGGAAAAAACAAAGTGCTGTTTTTTTTTAATGCCGACTCACAAAAAAAATGAAATAGAAAGTGAAAAACCATTAGAAGATCTCTTAACACTTGATGCATGTACTTACTGTTAAAAAACAATGTCAGAATGGTTGTATAATTCTGGTGTAAACATTAGGGGCCGGGATCCATGGGGGCCACTGCAATCGGACCCCCAATGATCAGCAGAAAGCTGATTGCGCCAAATTTATCAAAGTGACATATGCGGTTCATGAATTTCGCAAAATAAAAAAGTCTTCTTTCCTTTCATGATTCTGAACCATTTTTGTGACTTTTTGAGAAAAAAGTAGCATTTTCTTTCAAAATGTAGCAAAAAATGCGACTTTTTGAAAAACATGCCCAAACCTACACCAGAGGGCGACTAGAGTAGAGTATATTGCAACTGTTTAAAAGTCACAATTGATGAAATTATCTAGAATCACTAAACATCGCCCACAAAGCAGAAAACAAAAAATAAACAGGTGATCAAATAAAGTAGACTTAAAAAAGGCACAAATAAAATAATGAATTGAATTGAGTGAAAACATAAAAAGGTGCAAAACTCAAACAAGACACAAAGGCAGTGATTAATCGGGGCCTGTAAGCGTTGTTTTCAGAACTTGTGAGGAGAGGCACACTGTGTTTCTCTAGATGTGTTGTTTAATATACTGTGTATACAATGTGGGTGCATTAAAAAATAGTTTATCTTGTGTAGTGTGAAAGTGAACGATTTCAAGAGTTGAAGAAGAACCCAGTAGAAAAGGAAGACAGTCTACTTTTCCCTACCGGGAGCAATCATACAACACAAAGTGTGAGCCGGGAACTCAACAGGTATGTTTTATTTCACGTCCCAGGAGCGATGTATAGATGACTAACTGGAGCCGGGATATTAATCTAGCCATCTTACTTGGTACTACAGACATATCCAGAAAAATACTGTATAAACTGTGTGTATATATATATATATATATATATATATATATATATATATATATATATAATGTTACTGCTCTCAGAGGAGCTGCAGGACACAACATCCTGATGTTGGCTAGTGTCCAGGTTCCAGGAGGTAGCTCCATTCCTCACAGTCATGGTGTCACTGCCTGTAGGGAGTAGATAGCTTGTGTCAGGATCCTGCATTTTGAGGGAACAAAGATTAACAATCCCCATTTTTCCTTGGTTAGAGGCTTTATCCTGAAATTTTAATTTATTTGTATACCAAGATCTGATGGAGTTGTAATAAGTAGGCCATTGACATGTGCTAGTATTCTCTGTAGACACCAGAGACATGTAATGTTAATGCTTCCACACTATGGACATGAATCTCTGATATCACACAAACTGAGGCTTGTAAATTGTATTCTGTGTATACTGAAATCTGCTTTCTAATGTATGGTATGAGAAGCATACTTACCTTTGAACTCTCTGGGATTGATAAAAATATATGGCAAGATTTTACTAATAGATCACAATAAATAGAGCAGAAGACTTTTATTTAAATGTGAATCAAAAATTCAGTAAAATACATATTAGATAAAATATAGCAGAAGACGTTAGCCATGGAATAAAAGCCATGTCATACCTCAAGGGATAGGAGATCTAAGGTGGGCTTTGCACGTTGCGACATCGCAAGCCGATGCTGTGATGTTGCACGCGATAGTCCCCGCCCCCGTCACAGGTACGATATCTTGTGATAGCTGGCGTAGCGAAAATTATCGCTACGCCAGCTTCACATGCACTCACCTGCCCTGCGACAGTCGCTTCCTAAGGGGGCGGGCCGTGCGGCGTCATAGCGACATCACACGGCAGGCGGCCAATAGTGGCGGAGGGGCGGAGATGAGCAGGATGTTAACATCCCGCCCACCTCCTTCCTTCCGTATAGCCGCCGGCGACAGGTAAGGAGATGTTCCCCGCTCCTGCGGCTTTACACACAGCAATGTGTGCTGCCGCAGGAACGAGGAACAGCATCGTACCTGTCGCAGCAGCGTAATTATGAAAAAGTCGGAGCCTGCTCCGATGATACGATAACGACGCTTTTGCGCTCGTTAATCGTATCATCTAGGATTTACACACAACGATGTCGAAAGTGACGCCGGATGTGCATCACTTTCGATTTGACCCCACCGACATCACACGTGCAATGTTGCTACGTGCAAAGCCGCCCTAAGTGTGTTTGTACAAAGCTGGAAAGTCTGAGATGACACTCACACTTTGACATATAGGAGATGTCCATAGAAAAGTGAAATCTAGAACTAGGGCTTACTGTATGGCCTCGCTCACATGAGCATATAAATTGGACAAGTGCAATGTGAGAAAATCTCACATTGCACTAGGACCAATGTTGCTCAATGAGACAGAGCAGATCTGCAATTTTTTTTTCTCACATGTATCCGGCTTGAGAAAAAAATCGGAGCATTCAGCGTATGATCGCGTAAATTCGATGAGAATCGCCAATGCAAGTTTATGTGTACAAGAACAAAACCAATGTCACATGGACCATCCGTATACCATCCAATTTTTATGGGTACATTACCATTAGCATAGAACACTGTAAATGGTCCTGTAAATAATTGTAGAATACCTGCCGAGAAAAAAAAACACATCATATGGATGGTAGGCGAGACAAAAAAAATTGCACACTCACATAGCAGTCGAATGATATATGGAATACCAAATGGATTTCACTCACCCAACTCTCCTGGGGGAAAATCAGTCATATTTTTTATATACTAGTGTGAACCAGGCCTTTGAAGTCCGGCTGTAACAGCGTGGAGGGGAATAGAGTCAAATAGGGGAAAATGTGTTTATAAATTAATGTGGAATATTGACAAGGACACTAGCCAAAGACCCTACCCACAGTGCTGCCCCTGTGAACCTAAATCTTATTCCAAGAAAACCTCATATGATGACTAAAGAATAACCACAAAGCAACTTTCTTCACTAAATGTATCGATTTTATCATTGTAAGGCCTCATTTACACGTCAGTATTTTTTATCAGTATTTGATCAGTATTTGCGAAAACCAGGAGTGTCTCCAAACACAGAATAGGTGTCAATTGTCCAATGATGGTTTGTTTCAATAAGTTCCACTCCTGGCTTTGGCATACAAACACTGATGAAAAATACTGACATGTGAAAGAGGCCTAACAGCGTCCTTATGGCCATTACATTGCTAAATCACGCTGACATGTTCCCTTTAAAGTGAACTAATCACCAGGATTTTCGTTTATCAGCTAAAGCCAGTGCTATACTGGCACAATCAGGCTGATTCTCTACATACCTGTAGTGGTCAGCTCAGATGTTTAGGCTTTCAAATCCAAGAAAGTGAAGTTTAAAAAATCAGCTGCTTGAGTGGCAGTTGCAATGGAGCAGATAATATATTCATAGTTATCCCCTCCCCCTGTTAGAATTAGCATAAGTATTATACAAATGATTCACTTTGTTGAAGGACCTGTGTGAGGTCATACCCATGTGACCTGATATCCAGCTTTGTTGGTTGAGGCCCCGCAGGTATGACCTCAGCACAGGTCCTGCAACAAAGTGAATCGTTTGTATAATACTTATGCTAAGGCCGGTGCCACACAGGGACTACTGCGATCCTCGCATGACGCTCGGCTCACGCTCTCAGCACAGCAGGAGACGAGTGTCATGCGAGTGTCATTGCGACTGAGGTCCGATCATGCGATCGGTCCACAGTTGCGGGGGGCGTGCCAGCACTGTGGAGGAGAGTGAGAGATTTATCTCCCTCTCTCCTCCGTTGCCGGCTATTGCCATTCTCGCTCTGCACGTGCGGTACACCACTGCGACTGAATCTCGGTCCGATTAGGGCTGAGAAAATAATGGTTCATGGGTGCTGGCACATAGGGTAATATTGGTCCGAGTGGAATGCGATGTTTTATCGCATTCCACGTGCTCCGATTTTCATGCCGTTTGTCTTAGGCCTTATTCTAACAGGGGGAGGGGATAATTTTATAAACTTTACTTTTTTGGATTTCAAAACCTAAACATTCGAGCTGACCACTACAGGTATGTATAGAATCAGCCTGATAGTACCAGTATAGCACTGGCTTTAGCTTATATACAAAAATCCTGGTGATTGGTTCCCTTTAAAGTTAAGTTAGAAACTCAGCTTACTACCAGACATTGTTGTATGAAACATGGTGTCCTCATTTATGTTGGTCATTTTTCACAGCTTTGAGATGTCTCAATCAAAACCAAGGACAAGCTTGTCTCCATTACCTTTCCTTCCTGATGAGCCAAAACCAAAATGCACAAGTGAGGAACTCTCTTCTGCAAATAAATGTGATAGAAGTATAATGTCCACCTATGCTTCTCGACATTATCAAGAGAAACACTCACGTTCTCGACAGGTAGGTTTTATTTTTTGTTCTACAACTAACCGCAAAAAATAATTCTACTTATGTATTCAGATAAATAGTCAGGGGATTTGGTTACAGAATTACTGTATGTAGTAACAGGTGTAGTCCAACAAGTCATGTAACAGCATACAGTACACTGCTAAGAGGTGTAAGGGAATAGGGCACTGCAAGACTGGACCTGGATACGAGCAATTAAGGAGGAATGGGTAGTGCAGTGTCTTGGAGATAAAATCAGAGACTACATAAAATGTTTTTGGGAAGACATTTTTAAAAATCACTGTTAGAGTAGATGATTTTTTTACTTAAGGCATTAATTGTGCTGCTGTATGGTTCTAATGAGAGCATTATTATAAATAAGAAAGGCCAATACAGTATCATGTAGCCTTGTCCGTCTTTATGCTTTTGTATGGAAGCACACTGTAGTATGGGTGTAAGATTACTTGTCTGTACTTGGCATAGGGTCTCAGTGCTGCATTTACGATTTGTCTCTAGAAATTGAATAGATACAAAGTGGAAATACTCCTTAGCTCTTTCACTAGAGTCTCATTGTTGATCTATTTTAACTGGAGCAATCTTGTAATCTCAGTCCAATCATTATCTATGAGAGAATGTACATACATAGGCCCATTGCATTTTCCACATGTAGAAGATTGATGATCTAGGCAGAAACACCAGCTGTCATCATCTGTCTCAATACTGAAGCTTATAAACCACCTTGCAGTTATTTTCCTGCAGGGCTTTATTGGTGTTAGTCATTTCTTTTTACGGTTTAATCAATGTATTCTTTCCTATAAATTGATGTTGATAAATCTTAATTAGAAACTTTTCATCCAATTCTGATCATTATGCAAACACTGATCTTCCAATTACGATTGTGTACCAGCCTGATGATATGTAACATTGTATGTTTCTTCTGCATTGTAAGGCTGCAGGCATCAGGCCCAAGTGTTATATTTAATTTCTTTACTTACCCTTATTTGCCATCAATTACAAAATGTTATGTTTGTCATCTAATTCTTTACTACTCATATTAATGTAATTGAGTGTTACCCTTCAGGAAGTAGCTCTTTATTTTTATTAATAGTGAACAGAAAGGCCTGTTCCTGCTGCTATCTTTTCCATCTGTTCTTTAAACATTTAATGAAGAAAATTTATTATCAATGTCCCTATTTTGTACATTACACTGTTCTAAAAAAAAAACCATCTAAACTGAATAATACCAAAATGAAGCCTATAAACTATACAGCTTTTTCAACCATAAAACAAGGTCTCAATTACGGTAGCTACGTGGCCTTAGAAATAAAGAAAGGTGTGATTTGCCATGGAACAAATGGCGCTATAATAATAATAATAATAATAATAATAATAATAATAATAATAATAATAATAGACAGAGTATGTGGAGGCAATATCTGAAAAAAATTATCTTGGTACCCTAAGGTGAAAAATGGCTTAGTCCTTAGAGTATGTGCTCATGGCGTCATTTTCAGGTGGATACAGCTGTGGAAAGTGCCTTAAAAAAATAAGAAAATGCTAAAAAGAAATAATGTATGCATATCTATGTAGACTGAACAAAAATATAAATGCAAAAGTTTTGTTTTTGCTCCCATTTTTCATAAGCTGATGCAGCACAATGCCTCAGATGACAAAAGTTTTGATGGAGCGTGCAATTGGCATGGTGACTGCAGGAATGTCCACCAGAGCTGTTGGCTATGAATTGAATTTCTCTACCATATGCCGTCTCCAAAGGCATTTCTTACAATTTGGCAGTATACCTAACTGGTCTTACACCTGCAGACACCAGCCCAGAACCTCAACATCCAGCATCTTCACTTCCAAGATCGTCTGAGGCCAGCCACCTAGACAGCTGCTGCAACATTCTGTTTGCATAACCAAAGAATTTCTGTAAGAAACTGTATAGGGAAACCTCATCTGCATGCCCATTGTCTTCTTCGGGGTCACCACCGGATTGCAGTTCATCCTGGTAACCAACTCGAGTGGGGAAATGCTCATATTCAATGGCGCTTGGCACGTTGGAAATGTGAATCTCAGTTTTCACTGTACAGAACAGAATGCAGACTGGGTGTATGGTGTTCTGTGTGTGAGCGGTTTGCCGATGTCAACGTTGTGAATCAAGTAGTCCATAATGGTGTTGGTGGGGGGTTTATGGTATGGGCAGGCGTATGTTATGAACAATAAACACAGATGGATTTTATTGATGCCATTTTGAATGTACAGAGATACCATGACTAGATCCAGAGGCTCAATGTTGTGCCATTCATCCATGAGCATCACCTCATTTTGCAGCATGATAATGCACAAACCCATGTTGCAAGGATCTGTACATAATTCTTACAAGCTGAGAACATCCCAATTCTTGCATGGCCAGTGAGTCGACCATCAGGGTTTTTGATAGGGGGGTACTCTGGCGCCGGGACTACGGATACTTTACTCTCGATGGGGTTATCACAGGTGGTCGGTCCCGGCTTCGTGCCCTGGGCGCTCACTCTGCGGCTGTGGAATGGGGTATGGGGATGATTTTGGGGATATACGTGACGCCACCTGTGGTGTCTGGTAAGCGGGATATACCAGCGCTGCCCGCGGCCGACCTCTGAGGCGATGGTGACGGCAGCTTAAGATCTCTCAGCTCCCCACAGGTGGAGCTATTTTACCTCAGGGCGGAGGGTCGCTGACCAGGAGGGAAGCGACCGAGAGGTGATGGTTGCCTTCTTCTTTGACGTCGCAGGGTCCTGTCAAACAGCGGAGATACGACACACCGAGTCCACATCAGTTCAAACAAGTCCTTTTTACTAGCATCTGGTTTGTTTCCAAAAGTTCACAGCAGAAACAGTTTGGTTACCAGAAGGCCAATGGTCACATGTTTCGGAGGAGATTTGATGACAGAGTCTCTCTCTGAGGTAACCTTTCTTTGTCTCTTTCTCGGTCCCTGCTCTGAGGGCTCTGCGACTCCCTCTTTAACCCACTCGTTAGTCTCGTCACTGGTTTTCCCAGGGGTCTGATGCTGCACGGTTTCTTTATCTATCCTGCAACAGCGTCATTAACTCAGCTTGGGGTTAGTAGTTAGACTCTTGATGGGTACCGGGACTCCTCTTATTTAAGATCCCAGGTTAATGGTCAATGGTTTGGGGATAAACCTGACAAACCTCCTCGGTTCCGTTATATCGATGTCGACCTGAACATTTCAGCCGGCTCTCGCCAGACCTAAAGCGCCCCCTTTCCGTCTGGGCTACCCCTTTTCCTGTGTCTTTCTTTTCTTTTGGGGTACCCTCGCTCAGGACGTCGGGCCTATGTTATTTCTAGCCCTTCTTTCAGTCATCAATTTACTCTCGTCTCTTCTTGTCACGCCTTACTGACTGACTGTTAACTGACTAACTGTCACTCAGTCGTCTTTTCAATCACGTCGTGTCTCACACTCAGCTAGGCTCCATATGGACCTACTATATAAACAGTCCCAGGATTATGAAGGTAGGGGCTGCTGAGTCAATGTTACTCAATCTAATATAAGACTCTGCATTTCCTCTCTCTTTCACCTGTGACCAAAGGGCACTGCACCTAACCACAGGGGCGTCACAGCCAGCATACTCACCTGACATGTTACCCAATGAGCATGTTTAGGATGCTATGTATCGGTATATATGTCACACATTTTTGCAGTAAACTCGCCGGTTGTCAGGCCGACATCTGACACTGTGCACATTACAGATTCTGACACTTCGATTGTTTCTCTAGTGTTTCTGAGCTTCACAGGCAGGCTCGGGCATCGACCTGCTGGGTGCTCATTTTTAGTCAGGTGAGCAAGAGTTAACTTCTGCTAGTTTACTTCTGGAATCAAATGTTGTAGAAAGCCTATCACATCTGCCCCTCTCATACTTAGGGGGGATGGGAGCTTCCACCCAATGCCAACTATAGTCTTATGTTTTGTTGGTCTGTGTGCTGTTGTGTTCCAGTCCTGCTGGTGTTTGTGTTGCTTTGTGCTTGTTGTTGTTGTTGTAGAGAAACCCGTTGTCTTGTTTTCTCCCTGCTCTTATTTTCCTCCTATGCCCTTATTGTCTTATACCTCTGTGTGAGCGTTTTGTGAGCTAGAGTTTTGTTTTCTCGTTTGTCTATTTTTGTTGGCCATATCACACTCCTGTCCCGGACCTCCCCTGGGGTTGGTAGAGGGCGGTATAAGATCAGGGCTGGTCAGGAGCAGGACTAGGGTGGCGGCTCAAATATCCTTACCTTCAAATGTAACTCTGAGATGAGAGATAGCTAGGGACCCTAGCCTGAAGGTCAGTCTAGGAGCCCCTGTCCCCTGCTTTCTCCGTGAGCTGCATGACAATACCATAGCATGTTCAAGTTCCTGTCAATATCAAGTAACTTCGCAACACTATTGAAGAGGATTTGACCAAAATTTGTCAGGTCACAATCAACAACTTGATCAACTCTATGTGAAGGAAATGGTTTACACTGCATGAGACAAATGATGGTCACACCAGATACTGATTGTTTTTCTGCCCCTTCAGACACTCCCAATACTGTAAAACCTCACATTGGTTACATGTGGTCTGCAGTTGTGAGTGTTGCACAGCTTACAGCTTCCCAGGTATACAAGAAAGTTCACAGAGCAGATTACATAGGATAACAAACTCTTTACTTCTTACAGAACATGAGGTAATAATATGAACAGTCATACAGCACTGCATCAGGAAGAGAAAGGGAAACCAAAAAGAAAAACAAGACTTTTTACAATACAGTGAGTAAGGAAACCTTACACAACATTGCCATCTACTGTTAGATCAGCATTACGTCCTCCTTCACACATACAAAGAAGTCCTCATCTGTTGCATATACCAACACCCTTTCTCAACAGTAAAGACTTATTTAGTTAAGCCTAATTTCTTCATTAGTCATTGATGTCTTTCAGCATTCCATGCCTTTGTGAAAATATCTGCTGTCATATCTTCAGTTGGACAATATTCTAATTTCAGGATTCCTTGTTCCTGGTAATCCCTCAAGAAATGATACTTCACATTTGCTAAGTTTTTGATCTCGAAATATTGATTCAGAATTCTTAGTATGTCCTCTTTGTCTTTTTCTTTTTTAAAACAAACTAAAATATAATCAACATATATGAGTACATAGATCCATCTGTCCATCAGTCTTTTTGTGTATAGTCAAGGATCAGCTTTGCTTCTTTGAAATTTTTCATTTGTGAGCACTTCTGTGATTTTATCATTCCACGCTTTAGCAGCTTGTTTTAAACCATAAATACTTTTCTGTAGTTTACAAACCATGTTCGAATTACTTTTATCTTTGAATCCTGGAGGTTGTACCATGTAAATATCTTCTGTTAAATCTCCATTCAAAAATGCTGTTTTTACGTCCAGATGCTTCAACTCCATTTGTTTCATTGCTGCAACTGCAAACAAAGTTCTTATTGTAGTATGTTTGACAACTGGAGCAAATGTTCATCATAGTCTTCTCCATATTTTTGAGAATAACCTTTAGCTATGAGTCTTGCTTGGTATCGTTCAGCTGTGCCATCTGTTTGGTATTTTACTTTAAAAACCCATTTACATCCTATAGCTTTTCTTCCTTTTGGTAATTCTGTCCGTGTCCATGTCTTTGAGTCATGCATGGATTTTTTTTCTGTTTCTGTTGCCTTTATCCATTTATTAGCTTCTTCTTCAGGAAGTCAAGATATGTCTTCCCAAGAGGTATATCATTGCTGTTTTTCTCATTTTTTGTTTCTAGTGAAATCATAGTGTCTTCATTTAGATCCTCAATGAATGTCACACTGTTACTTACTGTAACCCTGTCTGTTTTGGGATCTAGGATTCTATATCCTTTGCAATTTTCACTATATCCAGCAAATATTCCTTCTATGGATCTGTTTTAAAGTTTGGAACGTTTTTCTGTTGGAATAAATACAAAAACTTTACATAGAAAAACTCTTAAATGATTCACACTTGGTTTCTTACCCTGCCACAGTTCATATGGGGTTTTTTTCAGTTTTCTAGAAAAAAAAAAGTCGGGTTTGTAGGTACAGTGCCTACAAGTAGTATTCAACCCCCTGCAGATTTAGCAGGTTTGATAAAATGCAAATAAGTTAGAGCCTGCAAACTTCAAACAAGAGCAGGATTTATTAACAGATGCATAAATCTTACAAACCAACAAGTTATGTTGCTGAGTTAAATTTTAATAAATTTTCAACATAAAAGTGTGGGTCAATTATTATTCAACCCCTAGGTTTAATATTTTGTGGAATAACCCTTGTTTGCAATTGCAGCTAATAATCGTCTTTTATAAGACCTGATCAGGCCGGCACAGGTCTCTGGAGTTATCTTGGCCCACTCCTCCATGCAGATCTTCTCCAAGTTATCTAGGTTCTTTGGGTGTCTCATGTGGACTTTAATCTTGAGCTCCTTCCACAAGTTTTCAATTGGGTTAAGGTCAGGAGACTGACTAGGCCACTGCAACACCTTGATTTTTTCCCTCTTGAACCAGGCCTTGGTTTTCTTGGCTGTGTGCTTTGGGTCGTTGTCTTGTTGGAAGATGAAATGACGACCCATCTTAAGATCCTTGATGGAGGAGCGGAGGTTCTTGGCCAAAATCTCCAGGTAGGCCGTGCTATCCATCTTCCCATGGATGCGGACCAGATGGTCAGGCCCCTTGGCTGAGAAACAGCCCCACAGCATGATGCTGCCACCACCACGCTTGACTGTAGGGATGGTATTCTTGGGGTCGTATGCAGTGCCATCCAGTCTCCAAACGTCACGTGTGTGGTTGGCACCAAAGATCTCGATCTTGGTCTCATCAGACCAGAGAACCTTGAACCAGTCTGTCTCAGAGTCCTCCAAGTGATCATGAGCAAACTGTAGACGAGCCTTGACATGACGCTTTGAAAGTAAAGGTACCTAACGGGCTCGTCTGGAACGGAGACCATTGCGGTGGAGTACGTTACTTATGGTATTGACTGAAACCAATGTCCCCACTGCCATGAGATCTTCCCGGAGCTCCTTCCTTGTTGTCCTTGGGTTAGCCTTGACTCAAGCCTGGCCTCGGCACGGGTGGAAACTTTCAAAGGCTGTCCAGGCCGTGGAAGGCTAACAGTAGTTCCATAAGCCTTCCACTTCCGGATGATGCTCCCAACAGTGGAGACAGGTAGGCCCAACTCCTTGGAAAGGGTTTTGTACCCCTTGCCAGCCTTGTGACCCTCCCCGATCTTGTCTCTGATGGCCTTGGAATGCTCCTTTTGTCTTTCCCATGTTGACCAAGTATGAGTGCTGTTCACAAGTTTGGGGAGGGTCTTAATTAGTCAGAAAAGGCTGGAAAAAGAGATAATTAATCCAAACATGTGAAGCTCATTGTTCTTTGTGCCTGAAATACTTCTTAATACTTTAGGGGAACCAAACAGAATTCTTGTGGTTTGAGGGGTTGAATAATAAATGACCCTCTGAATAAACTTTTCACAATTTAAAAAAAAAATAAAAAAAAAGAAATAACATTCTTTTTTGCTGCAGTGCATTTCACACTTCCAGGCTGATCTACAGTCCAAATGTCACAATGCCAAGTTAATTCCGAATGTTGAAACCTGCTAAATCTGCAGGGGGTTGAATAGTACTTGTAGGCACTGTAAGTAGCTGTCATTGCTGCTTTACCCCATTATTTCTCTGGTAGTTTGGAGTCTGTTAGCATACATCTTATCATTTCAGTCAGAGTTCTGTTTTTCCTTTCTGCTACCCCATTTTGTTGAGATGTGTATGGAACAGTCTTTTGATGCTCTATACCATTTTGTCTTAAGTAGTTTTCTATTTAGTGTCTTGTGAATTCACCTCCATTATCACTTCTAATGACAATTGGCTTCCTCTGAAACTTGTTATCTGATTTTGTCATGTAGTCTACTAATTTATTGAAAACTTCACTTTTGTTATTGATCAAGTATGTGACTGTGTATCTTGACTAGTCATCTATAAAAGTCACTATTGCCTCCTGATGTAGTCACTTTCATGGGTCCACATACATCAGTATGCACCAAATCAAGTGGTTTTGTGCTTTTTATCTCACTTTCATTAGGTATAGATATTCTTGTAGCTTTAGGGGTGCTTCACACACAGCGAGCTCGCTGCCGAGATCGCTGCTGAGTCACGCTTTTTGTGACGCAGCAGTGACATCATTAGCGATCTCGCTGTGTGTGACACTGAGCAGCGATCTGGCCCCTGCTGCGAGATCGCTGCTCGTTACACACAGCCCTGGTTCGTTTTCTTCAAAGCCGCTCTCCTGCTGTGACACACAGATCGCTGTGTGTGACAGCAAGAGAGCGACAAATGAAGCGAGCAGGGAGCAGGAGCCGGCGTCTGACAGCTGAGGTAAGCTGTATCCAAGATAAACATCGGGTAACCAAGGTGGTTACCCGATATTTACCTTAGTTACCAGCCTCCGCAGCTCTCACGCTGCCTGTGCTGCCGGCTCCGGCTCTCTGCACATGTAGCTGCTGTACACATCGGGTTAATTAACCCGATGTGTACAGCAGCTAGGAGAGCAAGGAGCCAGCGCTCAGTGTGCGTGGCTCCCTGCTCTCTGCACATGTAGCTGCATTACACATCGGGTTAATTAACCCGATGTGTACTGTAGCTAGGAGAGCAAGGAGCCAGTGCTTAGTGTGCGCGGCTCCCTGCTCCCTGCTCACACTGGTAACTAATGTAAACATCGGGTAACCATACCCGATGTTTACCTTAGTTACCAGTCTCCGCAGCTTCCAGACGGCGGCTCCGTGCAAGCGCAACGTCGCTTGCACGTCGCTGCTGGCTGGGGGCTGTTCACTGGTCGCTGGTGAGATCTGCCTGTTTGACAGCTCACCAGCGACCATGTAGCGATGCAGCAGCGATCCTGACCAGGTCAGATCGCTGGTCGGATCGCTGCTGCATCGCTAAGTGTGAAGGTACCCTTAGATGTTATACAACATTCACATCTTACGGTAATTGAGCAATCAGATATCAATAGATCCTTTGTCAATTCTTTCTTTTGTAGCTCCATTTTACGTTCAGGATTTCTGTGTCCTAGATGTCTGTGCCACATATGAATACATTCTTGTGATCATGTGTACACAACTTCATCTGTTCCTTTAATGTGTCTAGATGATATAATTGTTCATCTGCCTTGACATTGGTTATCTTATTTCCCGCTAGGATTGTACATTCATCATCTTTGAATTTTACAGTAAGTCCTTTAGCTGTTAGACGTTTTACAGATAACAATCCTCCTTCTAATCCTGGAACATATAACACATCCTGTACAAGTATTGTTGAATAATGCCCAAACCTATTAGAACAGTTTAGCATTCCTTGTCAAATAACTTAAGCAGTTATTTTGCTCCCATCTGCAAGATAAATGGCTTCCTTCTTATGTAAATCAAGTTCAGTAAAGAAACTTTTATTACTTGTCATATGACTTGTTGCTCCTGAGTCAATAAACCAACCTAATGATGATTTCTTATCAGTTACTTTAAATGTGCCATACCAAATACTTACACATGAATCAGAAAATTGTGTTTTTCACCTTCTGTGTATTCTCTTTATGGTGTAATTTCTGTTGTTCTGCTTTCCATATAGTACAGTCTTTCTTTAAAATGTTCCTTTTTCTTACATCTGAAACATCCTCTTGTCTCTTTTATTATAGTGTATCATTGATTCTGTAGCTTTAAGAGCATTTCCACCATCTTTTTTAGAAGAATCATTTGTTTGCTCTTTACTTCTTTGATATTCATCTACGAGTCTGGTCTTTACAAACTCTAATGTGATGTCTGTTTCAGGTCTTGTCTCTAGTGCATTTATTAACGCAGTGTATGAATCCGGTAAACTGCACAATAATATTGCTGATATGTGGCTATCCTTAATATATTCACCAATTGATCTCAGCTGTGATATCACTTCCATCATGGAGAATATATGCTCGTGCATGTCATTGTCTGCACTCAGTCTCATGCTGTAAAGCTTTCTTAGCAGAAATAACTTTTGATTTAAGCTGGGTCTTTCATGTAGCTTTCTTAATGCTTCCCACATTCCCTGTGCTGTATCCTCATTCCTGATGTGAATTAATTGAGAATCTTCCACTAATAGGCTGATAGTAGCTCTTGCTTGTCTATTTTCCTTATCCCATGTCTAATTATTATCATGGGGTCTATCTATAGTGATTACTTCCCATAAATCATCTATAGACAATAACATCTCCACTTTGAGCTTCCATAACTGATAGTTCTCATTATTCAGCTTAGCTACTGTGAGTTTTAGCTCTGTGCTACTCATGATCTTTAATTTGTCTTACTTGTTTGGAGAGAATTGTTCTGAAGAATTATTCTGCATTCACCAGGGTCTTGCTGAGCTTTATGGTGTTCTGGATGTCTGGGATCTTGGGTGTCTGGGATCTTGGGTGTCTGGGATCTTGGGTGTCTGGGATCTTGGGTGTCTGGGATCTTTGGTGTCTGGGATCTTTTGGTGCCTGGTATCCTGGGTGCCTGGGATCTTTGTGTGCCTGGGATATTTGTGTGTCTGCGATCCTGGGATCTTGGGGTGCCTGGGCCCATAACCTGTTGCACAGCTTCCAGCTTCCCAGGTATAGAAGAAAGTTCACAGTGCAGATTACATGGGATAACAAACTCTTTACTCCTTAGAGAACATGAGGTAATAATATACACAGTCATACAGCACTTCATCAGGAAGAGAAAGTGAAACCAAAAAGAAAAACAAAAGACTTTTTACACTATAGTGAGTAAGGAAACTTTACATAACATCGCCGTCTACTGTTAGATCAGCATAAAGTCCTCCTTCACACATACAAAGAAGTCCTCGTCTGTTGCATATACCAACAGTGGGCCCAGTTGAATGTACTCGAATTCTCTGAAATGTCTTTGGAGATGGCTTATGGTAGAGAAATTCAATTCATGGGCAATAGCTTTGATGGACATTCTTGCTGTCACCTTGTTAATTGCACGTTCCCTCAAAACCTGCAACATCTGAGACATTTTGCTGTGTGATAAAACTGCACATTTTGGATGGATTATCTTGGCAAAGGAGAAGAGTTCACTTACAGATTTAGATAAATCTGTGAACAGTATTTGCGAGAAAAGGGCGTTTGTGTACATTAAAAAATGTGAGAAAAGCAAAAAGTGTTACGTTTATATTTTTTCATTGCCAAAATGACTTGCTCTGCATATAAGGCTTTTAAACGCCTTTAATCATTTCAGGTTTCCAAAACCCTTAAACAGCTAAAACAAGTTACATGTCCTTCCTTGAGGTGTTTGCAGTTGGACGACACTTTGTACTTTACAGTAGACGTCAATGGGAACGTTTTGCCATCGTTACGCTTACAAAACGCTAGCAGTTTCTTCATTGTGCAATGGAGTACAAAAAAACTAAATAACTGGAACCCGACAGTAAAAAAAGCCGCCACAAAAAAAAACATAGGAAAAGTCACCAAAAAATATCACTGGAGTCCAAAACAATCAGAAAAAGACTCAGAAAATGACCAAGGAAACCACACAAAAGATGCTTATGTAAAACTACAACAAAGTTTCCTGAGGCGTCTTGTGCTTGAAAAACATGGCAGGTTCACCGAAGTTTAAAACACGTAGTGTGCACGTATCCTTAACTGGTTAAAGTAGGTTTATAAGAACATCTCCATTTGTAATTCATACAGAAATTTTTTATTTGCTTTCTGACTGATTGAGATTTGTGTGCCACATACGGCTGGGTTCACATCAGCATTAGAATTTCTGTTTTCCTTTTTAATATTAAGAACAGAAAAATGATATTCATGGCAGTGGTGGATCTGACACATGACAGATATCAGCGGCAGCCTGACCCCAATTGACTTATAATGGAGTCAGTAAATCTTCTGTCTTTGTGTATTTTATATACAGTGGGGGGAAAAAGTATTTAGTCAGCCACCTATTGTGCACGTTCTCCCACTTAAAAAGATGAGAGAGTCCTGTAACCGACATCATAGGTAGACCACAACTATGAGAGACAAAATGAGAAAACAAATCCAGAAAATCACCTTGCCTGACTTTTTTTTTTTTCAAACTATGGTGGAAAATAAGTATTTAGTCAATAACAAAAGTTCATCTCAATATTTTGTTATATATCCTTTGTTGGCAATGACCAAGGTCAAACGTTTTCTGTAAGTCTTCACAAAGTTGGCACACACTGTTGGTGGTATGTTCGCCCATTCCTCCATGCAGATCTCCTCTAGAGCAATGATGTTTTGGGCCTGTCACTGGGCAACACAGACCATCAACTCCATCCAAAGGTTTTCTATAGGGTTGAGATCTGGAGACTGGCTAGGCCACTCCAGGACCTTCATATGCTTCTTATGAAGCCACTCCTTTGTTGCCCTGGTGGTGTGCTTGGCATCTTTATCGTGCTGAGAGACCCAGCCACGTTTCATCTTCGATGCCCTTGCAAATGGAAGGAGGTTTGCACTCAAAATCTCACAATATATGGCCCCATTCATTCTTTCATGTACACGAATCAGTCGTCCTGGTCCTTTTGAAGAGAAACAGCCCCAAAGCATGATGTTGCCACCCCCATGCTTCACAGTAGGTATGGGGTTCTTTGGATAGAACTCAGCATTCTGTCTCCTCCAAACACGACGAGTTATGTTTCTACCAAACAGTTCTACTTTGGTTTCATCAAAGCATATGCCATTTTCCTAATACTCTTCTGGATAATCGAAATGCTTTCTAGCAAACTTCAGATAGGCTTGGACATGTACTGGCTTAAGCAAGGGAACACGTCTAACACTGCAGGATCTGAGTCCCTGTAGGCATAGTGTGTTGCTGATGGTAGCCTTTATAACAATAGTCCCAGCTCTATGCAAGTCATTCACTAGGTCACCCCATGTGGTTCTGGGATTTTTGCTCCCCATTATTGTGATCATTTTGACCCTACGGGGTGAACTCTTGCGTGGAGCCCCAGATCGAGGGAGATTATCAGTGGTCTTGTATGTTTTCCATTTTCTTATTATTGCTCCCACAGTTGATTTCATCACACCAAGCTGCTTGCCTATTGTGGAGTTTGGAGTGTGACTGTTTGAGGTTGTGGACAGGTATCTGTTATACTGATAACAAGTTCAAACAGGTGCCATTGCTACATGTAATGAGGGAAGGACAGAGGAGCCTCTTAAAGAAGAAGTCACAGGTCTGTGAGAGCCAGAAATCTTGCATGTTTTTAGATGCCTAAATACTTAATTTCCACCATAATTTGCAAAAACAAATCTTGGCAAATTAGAAATGGGGATTTTCTGGGTTTGTTGTTCTCATTTTGTCTCTCATAGTTGTGGTCTACCTATGATGTTAGTTACAGGCCTCTCTCATCTTTTTAAGTGGGAGAACTTGCACAATTGGTGGCTGACTAAATACTCTTTTCCCCACAATTTTTTTGCTGTCTTAGATTAAGGACGTGATTTATCTGAAACGCGTCTTCCTCTACACCGCCATGATGCGTTTTTATGGAAATGGAATATGGACTTTTTAATGTATACCTAAGAAAGGAATTATTTTAGAAAAAATACCAGAACTGGATGCTGGATTCCTCCTCCTTTTAATTTTTCCCCCCACTGTATACTATTTTATGTATTCCAACAAAAATGTCGAAATCTGCAATGGAGACTTTGACGCAGATGTGAACTCAGCCTTAAACATACTTTATAGACTATGATGAAAAAAATATATTATTTATAAATAAAAGCCATACATAATGTGTGCTTATATTGTATTACATGACAGCATCTTTTACTCCTTTTTATTAGAGATTGCAACCATCAAACCATACAGGCTCAACACATAATAAAGACAACTCAAGACCGAACCTTTGGTCTCCTGAACTGAATGGGCATACAGATACAAGGATAACAAAGCAGTTGCTTGATAGCACAAGGTAGAGCAATACAATATAATGTTGTGTGCAATTTATAGAGTATATCATTGTATGTGTCAAGGTAAGATTGCAAGCCATACCGGAGAACATTGGTGCCTCTAATTTAGTTAGAAGAAGCTTAATAGAAAAATATCACACACGATGACTATTGACCCTGCTAGTGTAAAGCCATCACCATAAGGCTATGTGCGCACAGTGCGTTTTTCGCGGCATTTTTGCGCGTTTTTCGGGTGCATTTTTGGCCACAAAACTGCAGGACTTTGCTTCCCCAGCAAAGTCTATGAGTTTTCATTTTTGCTGTCCGCACACATCTGTTTTTGGACATGTCAGTTCTTTCCTGCGTTTTTCTGCGTTTTCCCCACATGCAATGCATTGGAAAAACGCAGCAAAATGCAGAGATCAAAAACGCAGCAAAACGCAGCCAAAAACGCACCAAATCGCGTCTAAAACGCATGCGTTTTTTGATGCGTTTTTTCGACGCAGGTGCGTTTTTGTGCGTTTGTAGCGGCCAAAAACGCAGCGTCAAAAAGACGCAGTGTGCGAACCTAGCCTTACTACTGTTACTAAACTGCTATCCCATGTCATGTTTGTATAACACGTATTTGTTTTAATCTGCTGCACTGTTTTCAGGCAGCACAGTGTTTAGTGAATGCTACTGAAAATACAATGGGAGTGACAACATTTAGCTTTATTTCTCCTCTCCATTGGGATTGGCTAGTGATGAAGGTAAACAATTAGGAATTGCATATTGTATTTTTAAATATAATAAAAGAATATAAATACAATAAATTAATGAATATACAAATAGCATTTAAAAAAAATCTGCATTTTTTTCCTGCATTTTTGGGGCCAAAAACACTGTGCCAAGGTGATTGCTTTGGGTCAATATTAAAACACAGACATACACAACATTTTAAAAGAGGACATGACACCAGTTCAAGTGTCCAGTCTTTTCTCTAAGTTAATTCTCATGGCTCCCCTGAGTACACCATATTTGTTATTAAATTTGCGATACAGATCCAGAGATATGGGACTTTTTAATTGGTACTAATATTTTTGTCTTTTCCAAGGGAGTGGGCCTCATGAGATTCTCTGGGGATGTGTCTTTAGGCTGCCTTGCATTACTACCCTGGGAGCAACACCTCCCTTAGTAAAGTTCATAATACGTGAACCGAATAAAAAGGGCCAAATCTATGGCACAGTATGACAGTTTTAAAAGAGAAACAAACAAAAAAAAGCATACTCAAGTGAGTAGCGGTAATACAATAAGAGAAAAAACTGGGTACTTTCCATGTGGCGACAGATCCTCTTTAAGGCCGGTGTTAAGGCTGCTATACACGCAGCGACATCGTTAGCGATGTCGCTCATGAAAGCACCCGCCCCCGTCATTTGTGCGTCACGGACAAATCGCTGCCCATGGCGCACAATATCGCTAACACTCGTCACACATACTTACCTTCCTATCGATCGACGTCGCTGTGGGCGGCGAACAACCTCTTTGTTAAGGGGAAGGTTCGTGCGCCGTTACACAGCGGCCGACCAATAGAAGCGGAGGGGCGGAGACCAGCCGCATTAATGACACGCCCAACTCATTGCCAGAGGACACAGGTAAGCTGTTGTTCGTCGTTCCCGGGGTGTCACGCATAGCGATGTTTGCTGCCTCAGGAACGACGAACAACCTACGTCCACAACAACCAACGAGATTTTGAAAATGAACGACGTGTCAACGATCAACGATTAGGTAAGTATTTTTGATCGTTAACACACGCTCGTAGCTGTTACACGCAACGACGTCGCTAACGACGCCGGATGTGCGTCACGAATTCCGTGACCCCCGACGACATGTCGTTAGATATGTCGTTGCGTGTAAAGCCCCCTTTACACTAGCGATTGCCTCGCGTGTATTTCACACGAGTTTCGCAGTGCATCACCCATCATGGACTCACACTCTCCTCACAGGAGCCTCTCAGCTGCATAGAGATGAATGCAACTGACCTGCTCCTGTGAACAGAGTGTGAGTCCATGACGGGTGATTCACCGCGAAATTCGCGCGAGATACACGCGAGGCAATCGCAAGTGTGACATCGGCCTTAGAGCAGTTTTTTTCTCTTCCATCTTAAACAGGTTGTTCAGTGAAGTTAAGTCATCCCCTATCCTCAGAATAGATGAAAACTTGTAGATCGGTGGCTCATCTCCACCAATCAGCAGTACTGGGCACTTTTACTTCTACTATCTCCATTTAGAATGGACTGGGAATGTGCAGGCCCGACCACCACTCCATTCATTCTCTATGGAGCTATGGAAAAAAATCCTTAGCCACCTAAGGGATGAATGGAGTGTAGGTGGGCATGTGCATTTTGGCCATGTGCACCGCCATTATATTCTAAATTGACATAAAGGTGATAAAAGTGCCCCATTCTGCTGATCAGTGCAGGTCCTAGCTTTTTTTTTAGCATCATGCCATGCTTAAGGCAATTTTTGTCATGTGTTAATGTGTATTGTGTTTTGACACTACAGCACATGATTCTATAAGGAATATTGGAGTCACATAACCTGTGTATCACATAAATCACTTTCCATGTTGAAAAGAAAAACTTTAAATTAAAAAACACAGGTACGAAAAAAATATATAAAAAAGAACTAAACACCAAAGTAAAATATGAACTTGTAACTTGAATCTCCTAATATCTGTGACCCTTCAGCAATGATAGTATAATAATTCTGATTTATAATGGTTGCTGATAATTATATTATAGTTTACAGAAGGTTACAAACAGGGCAAAACACCGAATAATTCTGAGCTTTCTCTTTCTGATTTCTTAGACCTCACAATGCAGATTACTTTATGCAGGAAGCTAAGCGAATGAAGCATAAAGCAGATGCCATGGTAAGTACACTTTTCCTCCCTGATACAGTATGCTAAATTAATTTTGTCCTGGTATTTTATGGGCATGAAGTTATCATCAGCACAAACCACCAAACATAATTATAAAACCTATTACAAGCATGACTGGCTTTGTTAAATTATGGAATGCTTGTATCATTGAGTGTTTTTGTCAAGCAATTACTTTGAAAATAAGTAATTATACAGCCCCGGTGTAAGAGCGTCTTTAAAGCAATATTATTTTACAGGCACAAAAACCTTGTATAATGTAAGTCATAGAGGGATCAAGTGAAATTCAATAGATGTCATTTTTAGCTCTCAAGGTTATTCTTATTGCCTTTAATATTTCTGGTCCCATGTGGCCTTTCATGAAAGTATAAACTGAATAAATACAGCTAGTTGAACAGAAAGAGTTTTTCACTAAGACACACCCTACAGGAGCAAAAAAAAATAGACCTTTTCATATATATGTATGTATGTATATATATATATATATATATATATATATATACACAGTGCCTACAAGTAGTATTCAACCCCCTGCAGATTTAGCAGGTTTGATAAGATGCAAATAAGTTAGAGCCTGCAAACTTCAAACAAGAGCAGGATTTATTAACAGATGCATAAATCTTACAAACCAACAAGTTATCTTGCTCAGCTAAATTTTAATACATTTTCAACATAAAAGTGTGGGTCAATTATTATTCAACCCCTAGGTTTAATATTTTGTGGAATAACCCTTGTTTGCAATTGCAGCTAATAATCGTCTTTTATAAGACCTGATCAGGCCGGCACAGGTCTCTGGAGTTATCTTGGCCCACTCCTCCATGCAAATCTTCTCCAAGTTATCTAGGTTCTTTGGGTGTCTCATGTGGACTTTAATCTTGAGCTCCTTCCACAAGTTTTCAATTGGGTTAAGGTCAGGAGACTGACTAGGCCACTGCAACACCTTGATTTTTTCCCTCTTGAACCAGGCCTTGGTTTTCTTGGCTGTGTGCTTTGGGTCGTTGTCTTGTTGGAAGATGAAATGACGACCCATCTTAAGATCCTTGATGGAGGAGCGGAGGTTCTTGGCCAAAATCTCCAGGTAGGCCGTGCTATCCATCTTCCCATGGATGCGGACCAGATGGCCAGGCCCCTTGGCTGAGAAACAGCCCCACAGCATGATGCTGCCACCACCATGCTTGACTGTAGGGATGGTATTCTTGGGGTCGTATGCAGTGCTATCCAGTCTCCAAACGTCACGTGTGTGGTTGGCACCAAAGATCTCAATCTTGGTCTCATCAGACCAGGGAACCTTGAACCAGTCTGTCTCAGAGTCCTCCAAGTGATCATGAGCAAACTGTAGACGAGCCTTGACATGACGCTTTGAAAGTAAAGGTACCTTACGGGCTCGTCTGGAACGGAGACCATTGCGGTGGAGTACGTTACTTATGGTATTGACTGAAATCAATGTCCCCACTGCCATGAGATCTTCCCGGAGCTCCTTCCTTGTTGTCCTTGGGTTAGCCTTGACTTTTCGGACAAGCCTGGCCTCGGCACGGGTGGAAACTTTCAAAGGCTGTCCAGGCCGTGGAAGGCTAACAGTAGTTCCATACGCCTTCCACTTCTGGATGATGCTCCCAACAGTGGAGACAGGTAGGCCCAACTCCTTGGAAAGGGTTTTGTACCCCTTGCCAGCCTTGTGACCCTCCACGATCTTGTATCTGATGGCCTTGGAATGCTCCTTTGTCTTTCCCATGTTGGCCAAGTATGAGTGCTGTTCACAAGTTTGGGGAGGGTCTTAATTAGTCAGAAAAGGCTGGAAAAAGAGATAATTAATCCAAACATGTGAAGCTCATTGTTCTTTGTGCCTGAAATACTTCTTAATACTTTAGGGAAACCAAACAGAATTCTGGTGGTTTGAGGGGTTGAATAATAAATGACCCTCTGAATAAACTTTTCACAATTTAAAAAAAAAATAAAAAAAGAAATAACATTCTTTTTTGCTGCAGTGCATTTCACACTTCCAGGCTGATCTACAGTCCAAATGTCACAATGCCAAGTTAATTCCGAATGTTGAAACCTGCTAAATCTGCAGGGGGTTGAATACTACTTGTAGGCACTGTATATATATACATATATATCTAATATATAAAGCTGAGTGTATGTATGCACTGTATGTGTGTGTGCGTGTCTGTGTGTGTATGTGCGTGTGTATGTCCGCTAAAGGAATCCGCACCGTCGCATTTCCAAGCACGTGATTTTACACAGACACCCCATGTGACTCAGAGAACGTCATAGACTATGTTTGGATGGGAAAATGTAACCCCGCACTTTACAGTTAGTCTCCAAAAAACCTGCCTTCATTTAAGTCAATGGAGCTACGAGCTATTAGGTTATTAATAGGTGCTGTAATTGGTTGCTATAGGAACAAAATAAATTGTTCGTATTAGAAGCTTGTGAGGTAATAAGATGTCGGTGGGGAGACGGATAGAGCGACAGACAGGGAACGAGACAGAAAGAGAGACAGACAGTCAAAGAGGCAGGCAGACAGATACAGACAGACAGGGAAAGAGGCAGACAGGAAAAGAGTGAAATAGACAAAGACAAGTAAAGATACAGGGAAAGAGACAGAGACAGACGGGGAACGAGACAGACGGGGAACGAGACAGACGGGGAACGAGACAGACGGGGAACGAGACAGACGGGGAACGAGACAGACGGGGAACGAGACAGACGGGGAACGAGACAGACGGGGAACGAGACAGACGGGGAACGAGACAGACGGGGAACGAGACAGACGGGGAACGAGACAGACGGGGAACGAGACAGACGGGGAACGAGACAGAGACAGAGATAGAGACAGAGATAGAGACAGAGATAGAGACAGAGACAGAGACAGAGATAGAGACAGAGATGACAGACAGAGACAGAGATGACAGACAGAGAGACTGATACAGAGACAGAGAGACTGATACAGACACACAGAGACAGACAGAGACAGACACACAGAGACAGACAGAGACAGACAGACAGAGACTGGGAGAGAGACAAAGAGGCAGCTACTATCCCGGGCAACGCTCGGGTATTACAGCTAGCATATATATATAAATTTTTTTTTTTTTCATTTAGAGCAGATCTTTCTTTTTGTTACATCTTTTACAACATCTGTTTGTTATACAAGGCATTCACTCACAAAAATCAAGAATAGCCCCTCCTTCCCCTATAAATCCCTCTTACCACTCCCACCCCACCTTAATACGACTTCTTCCTCTTAACCCAATTTCTTACATACAGTTTTCACACCACACCTATAGTACCACACACATTTACTGTACATTTTTCCCAACTATATCTGTATTGTACCTTTCCAGCCTTCTTAGGGGTACTTTACACGTTGCGATATCGCTAACGATTTATCGTCGGGGTCACAGTGTTTGTGACACACATCCGGCGTCATTAGCGACATCGCAGTGTATAACGCGTATGAGCGATCTTCAACGATCGCAAAAGTGGTAAAAATCGTTGGTGTTGGAGAGGTCGTCCAAACACCAAATATCTTTAGTGAAATAGAAAGTAAAAAGGTGCACTGTAAGGTTGTTGTAGCAAAGTCCTTTTTGGCCCTGTTCTGTTTAGAGCCAGCCACGTGGGTGTTCTGAGAGGCAGCCTCAGCTGCTAATACTCACATGGACTTGCTGCAGAAAAAACAGCTGAGTGCATAGGATGAAGTGACTGACCGTGGTGCTGTTGCCAAAGTGCCAGGATAAATACTTCTTTTGCCACAAAGAGAAATTGGCAGCACTCCATACCATATGGACCCGTGAAAGCACCCCCTGTGGTGTGAAACGGTACCATCGTCCTTGTGCTCCGCTCCCCCTGCACCCTCATGTCTGTTTCACCTGTCTGGAAGAAAAAATAAAGCAAGATTTGTTTGACAACCTCAGAGTGCTGCCAATTTCTCTTTGTGGCAAACACAAAATATCGTTGTCTGGTGAGTAGCGATGTTGTTCGTCGTTCCTGCGGCATCACACATCACTATGTGTGACACCGCAGGAGCGACGAACATCTCCTTTCCTCCATCCACCGGCAATGAGGAAGGAAGGAGGTGGGCAGTGTGTTCCAGCCGCTGATCTCCGCCCCTCCTCTGCTATTGGATGGCTGCCATGTGACGTCGCTGTGACGCCGCACGAACCGCCCCCTTAGAAAGGAGGTGGTTCATTGGCAACAGCGATGTCGTTAGGCAGGTAAGTAGTGTGACGGGTGTTAGCGATGTTGTGCGCCACGGGCAGCGATTTGCCCGTGACGCACAACCGAAGGGGGTGAGTACGCTTGCTGGCGATATCGGTACCTATATCGCAGCGTGTAAAGTACCCCTTAGTCTTGTCAGACTCTCTGGAATAATGCAAAAAATAGAAAAGCATGGGAAAATTGAAGCACTCAACTCACAAGAATATAATAAAACTATCAAATTTATTAAACACCATTAAAAAACATCTAAAAACAATTGTCCATTCATCATGTCAATAGAGACCAAAAGGTATAACAGATAATGTATACAGTTTGTACGGAATACAACGGTTGTTGATGAAAAATATTAACAAAAAGTTTAAAAATCCTTTGTTAATATTTTTCATCAACAACCGTTGGACAATTATTTTAGATGTCTTTTAATGGTGTTTAATAAATTTGATAGTTTTATTATATTTTTGTGAGTTGAGTGCTTCTATTGGCCCATGCTTTTCTCCTTTTTGCATTCAAGTGTTTTGTGGGCTTTGCACCTTCACTACTATTTATGACATATTTTTGCTGTGCATTCTTGCCTCTTTTGTTAGGCGGGCTTTGCACACTACGACATCGCAGGCCGATGCTGCGATGCCGAGTGCGATAGTGCCCGCCCCCGTTGCAGCAGCGATATGTGGTGATAGCTGGCGTAGCGAAAGTTATCGCTACGCCAGCTTCACACACACACTCACCTGCCGTGCGACGTCCCTGTGGCCGGCGACCCGCCTCCTTGTTAAGGGGGCGGGTCGTGCGGCGTCACTGCGACGTCACACGGCAGGAGGCCAATCAGAGCGGAGGGGCGGAGATGAGCAGGATGTAAACATCCTGCCCACCTCCTTCCTTCCGCATATCCTACGGAAGCCGCAGTGAGGCCGGTAGGAGACGTTCCTCGCTCCTGCGACTTCACACACAGCGATGTGTGCTGCCGCAGGAGCGAGGAACAACATCGGACCATTGCGTCAGCGTAATTATGGATTACGCCGACGCTGTACCGATGATACGATTACGACGCTTTTGCGCTCGTTAATCGTATCATCCAGCCTTTACACACTGCGATGTCGCATGCGATGCCGGAAGTGCGTCATTTTCAATTTGACCCCACCGACATCGCACCTGCGATGTCGCAGTGTGCAAAGTGCCCCTTACTCTCTGAAACAATGGCAGGACATTCTAGCCATTTATTCCACTTTTTTCACATTTACTCCAGGCTTTTCTTTTCATACAGTAGGGAAAATAAGTATCTGATACACTGCTGTTTTTGCAAGTTTTCCCACCTACAAAGAATGGAGAAGTCTGTAATTTTTTTGTACGTACGCTTCAACTGTGACAGACAGAATTTAAAGCAAAATTCACACAATTATATTGTCTGATCTTTAAATTATTAATTTGCAGAAACAGAACTTAATATTTGGTACAGAAACCTTTGTTTGCGACATCCTGTCCGAGGGCCGGATACTAACATTTGATCAATTAAAAAAACAGTTCTCGATGCCTCCTAACAAATTCTACAATTACGTCTGGGTTAGTCATGTGGTACGGACTGCACCCCTATCCTAGACAATGATAAACTCAAATATAGTACAAACCCTCTCAATCCCCACAATCGCTAATACAGGTTTGAGGTCTATATCAAATACTCTGTAAATAAATTCTCAAAATATGCCACTTTCCTGTCCTAGGAAAGAGAACTGTTGCAGAAGTTCCCAGTGGATAAGTGTCCTCTGGCAACCGCTTTCGCAACTCACATGTTCACTTGCGCCTCATACTTCAAATCAGCACACTCCTCCCCCAACTTATCTGTACCACTAAAGGCCACGTTTCACTAAGCGACATCGCTAGCGACATCGCTGCTGAGGCACGGTTTTCGATCTTGCTAGCGATGTCGCTGTGTTTGACATCCAGCAATGACCTGGCCCCTGATGTGAGGACGCCGGTCATTGCTGAATGTCCTGGACCATTTTCTTCAAAGGTGATGTCCTGCTGGGCAGGACGCATTGCTGTTTGACACTGTGTGACAGGGTCCCAATGACAGCAGAGATCGTTATTCAGGTTGCTACTGCAACCTGTATCGTTACTGAGTCGTTGGTAAGATCTGACTGTGTGACATCTCACCAGCGACTTCCCAGCGACTTACCAGCGATCCTTATCAGGTCACATCGTTTTCGGGATCGCTGGTAAGTTGCTAAATGTGACGGGGGCTTAAGCCTCAATAAAAATCTATTGTGAAAGAAACCTTTGTTTGCAATTACAGAGGTTTCCTATACTTCTTGACAAAGTTTGCACACACAGCAGCATGGATTTTGGCCCACTCCTCCATACGGATCTTCTTTATCAAGTTTCGGGGCTGTCACTAGGCAACATTGAGTTTCAGCTCCCCTCCAAAGATTTTCTATTGGAGTCAGGTCTGGAGACTGGCTAGGTCTCTCCAGGACCTTGAAATTCTTCTTACAGAGCCACTCTTTAGTTGCCCTGGCTGTATGTTTTGGGTCATGCTAGAAGACCCAGCCACAACCCATCTTCAATGCTCTTACTAATGGAAGCAGGCTGTTAGCCAAAATCTTGCGATACATGACCCCATTCATCCTCCCTTCAGTACAGTCATCCATGTAGTTCTCAGCTGATTCCTGACCTTTCTCAGAATCATCCTTACCCCACGAAGCCAGATCTTGCATGGAGCCCCAGACCGAGTAAGATTGCCAAGTACTTGTGTTTCTTCCATTTTCTAATATTTGCTCCAACATTTGCTGCCTTCTTATCATGCTGATTTTCTATTGTCCTGTAGCCCATCACAGCCTTGTGCAGGTCTACAATTTTGTCCCTGGTGTCCTTAGACAGCTGTTTGGTCTTGGCCATGGTGGAAAGGTTGGAGTGTGATTAATTGAGTGTGTGGACAGGTGTCTGTTACTGTTATACAGGTAACAAGTTTAAACAAGTGCAATTAATATAGGTAATGAGTGCAGAATAGGAGAGATTCTTAAAGAAAAACTAAGAGGTCTGTAAGAGCCAGAATTCCAGCGGATTTGTGTGCTACTTGTGGCCAAAAGGTACGTTACTTCCATTTCCTCAGAGTTGAGCAGGACCGCTGGGGTCCTGACCCCTTTTCGTTCTCCTACCTCCTCCTGACTGACTGACTCTCCTAGCCACCAATTTTAAAAACTTAGCTCCACCCCTTTTACCTCAGCCAGCTCACCCACTAAGCTCCACCCCCTGGATAGTGCTAGAGACAGTGCACAGGGCTTAAGTACCATAACCAGACTACTGGTCGCTAAGCATTTATGGGACCTGCCCCGACCCTGATCTAATGTGTAAGCTAATAATTGGGTGTCTGCAGGTTTTTGGTGTGTGAACCGATAGATAGCCTCTTTCTTACCCAGGATAGGGCACCACATCTCTGACTGAGGTGCAGTATCTCTGTGGCTATGGCAGCCTCAGGAGCGCCACACTCCCCCACAGCGAATCTCAGCACATCGCGGGCTGAAACACAAATAACATTAAGAGAAAGACATGTGAATATTTTGAATGCTTTTTCAAATACTTTCTTTTTGGGAGGCAAAATCACTTTAACGTTACTTAACTTGAAAATAATAACTAAATAAATAATAAATACTGAAAAAATAAATAAACATTCTTGTAATATTCTTGAGAGCCTAGTGTGATCCCTGACTGGGTGTCTGTCACACTGCTCCATGTGTAGATAAGTCCTTGGGGTACCTGCCTCCAACAAACCCCCACGTAGGCTCTGGGCTGGTGACAGAGCATTTGTTGACCACGACTTCTGACAGCCGGACGGGTTTTTGTTCTGTGGTATTTTAATTCTGGTAGAGAGCACAACAGGTGCTAATATACAAGCAAAGTTCTGGTCACTCATAGTCCAGTGACCCAGTTGTCCATGAACTTACTCACCTAAAACAAAAGCAAGAAAAGAAATATTTGAAGTAACTATTTACACCAGCATTTTTAGAAAGTCATTTAAATGTTGGGATCCTGCTCTGGAACGACTCCGGGTATCAGGTAAGCCGTTGACAACTTGACAGGTTTGTCTGTGTTCCCTGATGATGAGATCCTGCAGCTGGCCCATCCTCAAGCTGGGGGTTCACTTTATGCAGGATGGTCACATACAGAGCATACCACCCACGCTCCCCCTGGTGTCGGGTATAGCTTACCACATCACCCGGGTATACATTCTGTCCTGAGTGACCCTCCTGCAGATAGGATTCAATGTCTCTTCGGAACATAAAAATATCTCTGGCTAGGCCGGGTTCCTGGATGAATCCCCAGCCCTTGTCCAAATTAAAGGTGACTATTTTCCCTTGTCTCCGTGGACCCCATTCAGCAGGTCAGGATTTCCTGAGCACTTCTTGGCGGCTAGGTTTCGGGCCTCCATTTCTGCCCACTGCGCCTCTTGCCGTTCCTGCTCCAACAGGTAACGGGCCAACTGCCACTTGCAGCGTACCTCAATAGCAGTCTGTGTGGGAATGGGTTGCAATGGGGCGGCCAGCTTTCTCCCGCTGACCGGTAAATCGTCCCAATTTACTTGAGGGCCTGTCTGCTCAGGTGCAAGGACCAGGGGACTCGGAAGTAGCCCCACCAGGGTGTCCGGTTCAAGTGGGGTAGCTGGAGATGTCAGTTCACCGCTATCTGCGACCGCTCCTACTGTGGCGCTGGACGCCGCCTGCTCTTCTGGCACATGTCCCGGTTCTGCCATCTCCTGCACCGCACCGGTTTGCAGTCCCAGTAACCGCTGCTCCAGCAGCCTCACCTCCTCTCCCAGGAAGTCGAGGTCCAGTGCCAGTAATAGTGTCGGGCGTGTCCTCCGTTCGTTCAGGTGAACCCGGTGCCAGTTCTCTGCAGTCCGGTTCACTGCTCCTCACTGCCTTTTCCATTTTCCTCTCTGTGGAGCTATTATGGCCAGCCATTCCACTTGACTGAACTCCAAGTAACACACTTAAGTTTATTCTCCTTTTCCTTGGGGCGGGCACAGCTCTTTAGCACCAAGCTGTGTTCCCGCCCATGAAGGGTGAACGCCCTCTGACCTCCAGCCTGCACACAGAGTCTGTTATTTTCACTGGCCTCCACTGTGTAAAGTTTAATAAGTTCAGTTCATTAGCACACAGTATTCGTCAGTCCTCAGCAGAGCACGGGGCAGGGCTGATTTCGCTCACTTTTTCAACCGCTCTGTGTATGACGCAGTTAATTTCTGTGACGCAGTAATGATGGCCCGATTCACAGTTCAATAAAATCAGTACAAGGCACACATTACCCAGGGTTACCGGGCCTAGTTTGATCTTGTTCGTGACGGCAAATTGACACTCCCACCCCAGGGCCGGGGGTACTCAGAACCGGGCCGGACTAGTCCGGAGATGTCAGCGGTGGCGGGGTCTGGCTCCGTTTCCCTTGTGGTGTCTTTTAAATAAAGGGGGATGATGATTATATTACAGTGGAATAAAATTTGTGATGCCACCTGTGGCTTTGGGGCTATGTGAGCCGCTGCTGTTCTGTGGTTTCCTGGGGCAGGTGATGAGGACGCAGCTGAGGTGTTTTTACTCCCCACAGGTGGAGTGAGGCCCCGAGATAACCATTGATTATAGGAAAAGTCTATGATGGCAGGTTGTGACGCAGGAGGAATGGAGACGACATCAGGGCTTTGCAACAAGTCTTTTACTCACTCTATTGATTCAAGCTTGACAGCCTTTTTTGTCCATCCACACTGTGCTGGGATCCCCAGTAATGGGCAACCACCGAACTCCGAGGCCAGTACCGATTCTCATTTTGTTTGCCTTTCCTGGCCGTCTCTCTGTGCTGACTTTCACCTTCCTGTCCTGCGCCTGCACACACCGTGGCCTGAGCCAGGGGCCGCGGACCTGCAAAGGGACTTCTGCCTGTCTGGCTCCCTGATCCTCTGTGGCCCCTTCCATTTGTGTGCTGCTTGTGGCCCAAAGGTGCATACAGCCACCCTGGCCTCCGTGTTACTATGAAGTTCTGAAGTATCGTCCTAGCCTAGGGTCCAGAACCCCGTTTTCGACCAATCCCTTCACCTTGAGCTATTGTCTGTGAAACGTGACTATAGGGGTGTCTAACACACTTCCCCTAAGTCACTGGGATTCTTTCTTTCATTTCCTCAGAGTTGAGCAGGACCTCTGGGGTCCTCACTCCTTGTCGGTCACCTCCCTCCTCCTCCTGACTGACTGACTCTCCTAACCGCCAATTTTCAATACGTAGCTCCGCCCCTTTTACCTCAGACACACCACTTGGATGGTTCTATAGACAGTGCATGAGGCTTAAGTGCCATAACCAGACTACTGGTCGCCTAGCATTAATGGGACCTGCCCCGGCCTTGATCTAATGTGTAAGCTAATAATTGGGTGTCTGCAGGTTTTTGGTGCGTGAACCGATAGATGGCCTCTTTCTTACCCAGGATTGGGCACCATACTTCTAACTGACGTGCAGTACTTCTGTGGACATTCAGGCAAAATATCGGAGTCAACAAATTGGCTCATTACAAGGTCTATGAGTTATGGTGCAACAAACATGGCAGTGTGAGTGGCTTGTATGGTTTATAATAATGAGATCATAGACATCAATGCAAGCACCATATGATGCACGTTACACAATTCTGGAATGGTAACTCAAAACAAGATGAAGTCTCGACTTCAATATCATATAATAGGGCAGCACGCTGGCTCAGTGGTTACTACTGCAGTCTTGCAGCGCTGGGGTCCTGGGTTCAAATCCAACCAAGGACAATATCTTCAAAGAGTTTGTATGTTTTCTCCGTGTTTGCGTGGGTTTCCTCCGGGTCAAAGACATACTGATAGGGAATTTAGATTGTGAAAGCGCTGTCGAATTAATGGCACTATACAGTGTGTCCACCCATATCCTGTCCACCGCCATTAACTTGAGAACGGCGGCAGCTATAGGAATAGAAGTGGTGTCTAGGTATAGTAAAGTAGCCATGCGCTGCGCAATGAAACCACCTATAGCGCCACCTGGTGAAAAACAACGGAGTCAGCATTTTTATCTCGAAAACGTAACGAGATAGAGAAAAAAAGTGAATTAAAAAATTGTGGAGCATCATCAATTCAATATGAATTGACACCTTGCATACAGAAATGCTATGATTAGAACGTGTAAAACTCACAAGGCTGTGGACATGAAGCGATACCTCAAGGAGACCTTCCTACAAGTCTTTGGGTATGGTGGCTGCGTGGAGTGGCCTCCACGCTCACCTGACCTGATCCCATTGGACTTCTTTCTGTGACGTCACATCAAACAGCCGGTGTATGCGACCCCTCCACCAACAGTGCAGGATCTACGACGACGTATCACAGATGCTTGTGGAAACGTGTCACCTACCATATTGCACAACGTGCAGCAAGATACAGTATGCTGTCCAGAGTCCAGATGTGCATTGCAGCTGACGGTGGCCACTTTGAGCATCAAAGTTAAAGGAGCACCGTATGCGTGACCAGCATTCAATGTTTTGGGAGGGTCATGGGTTTCATATCATAGCATTTCTGTATGCAAGGTGTCGATTCGTATTGAAACGGCGTGCGGTCCCCCCAATTTTGATACCCAGCCATGATAAAACAGACATCTGGGGCATGATATTCTCAGGCTGGGAATACCTATGGCCCTCCAGCTAAAAATAGCAGCCTGCAGCCGCACAGGATTGTTGTATCCATTAGATGTGACAATCCCGGAACTTTTCACAGCTCTTCCGAATTGCCCTATTGTAGTGGCAAACTTGGTAATAAGGGGTTCATAACAGCCCTCAGCTGCCACTAATCCCTAGATTAGTAATGGGAGGCATCTATGAGACCCCCCCATCATTAATCTGTAAGTTAAAAGAAGCACAAATACACAAAAAAACCTTTATTTTAAATAACATACAAAAAACATCCTCTTTCACCAATTTATTAACACGCCCAAATACCCAGGTGCGACATAATCCATACGAGGTCCCATGACGATTCCAGCTCCGCTACATCTGAAGTGACAGGTGGTGGCCATAGAACATGACCGTCCGCTGTGGGTTTCAGGCAGAGACTGAGCTGCATGACGTCACTCAAGTTATTTGCATTCACAGTTGGAGGTTGCCACTGTCCTCCTCCTGTGTTCGCAGGTTACCTGACCTCAGGTGACCTTAGTAAGCTCAGTGACCTCACATCTGAATTCACAGACTTTCATCTTCTGGCAGAAAGCAGTGGGTTTTTTTTGCCAGGAGATGCAGAATTGGTGGTATATTTTTTACACCATATTTCTGCACCCAATCTACACCTCCTGGCAAAAAAAATCACATCATGACCACATGCGGATTTGATGCATTTTTTTACCAGGAGGTGTGGATTGGGTGCATGAATATGGTGTAAAAATGCAATCACTAAATTTGCATCTCTTGGCACAAAAATGCAAAAAAATGGTTTTGATGCCAATTCGGTGCGGTTTTCTGCCAGAAGGTGCAAATTTGGTGCTAAAATGTCTGCACCAGATTTCAGCACCAAATTTGCACCTCCTGGCAAAAGACCGCACCAAAACGGCGTCAAAACCGTTTGTTTGCATTCTTGGGCCAATAGATGTACACTGTGTACAGAATTATTAGGCAAATGAGTATTTTGATCACATGATACTTTTTATACATGTTGTCCTACTCAAAGCTGTATAGGCTTGAGAGCCAACTACCAATTAAGTAAATCAGGTAATGTGCATCTCTGTAATGAGGAGGGGTGTGGTGTAATGACATCAACAACCTATATAAAGTGTGCTTAATTATTAGGCAACTTCCTTTGCTTTGGCAAAATGGGTCAGAAGAGAGACTTGACGGGCTCTGAAAAGTCCAAAATTGTGAGTTGTCTTACAGAGGGATGCAGCAGTCTTGAAATTGCCAAACTTTTGAAGCGTGATCATCGAACAATCAAGCGTTTCATGGCAAATAGCAAAGAGGGTCGCAAGAAGCGTTTTGGGCAAAAAAGGCGCAAAAAAACTGCCCATGAATTGAGGGAAATCAAGCGTGAAGCTGCCAAGATGCCATTTGCCACCAGTTTGGTCATATTTCAGAGCTGTAACGTTACTGGAGTATCAAAAAGCACAAGGTGTGCCATACTCAGGGACATGGCCAAGGTAAGGAAGGCTGAAAAACGACCACCTTTGAACAAGCAACATAAGATAAAACATCAAGACTGGGCCGAGAAATATCTTAAGACTGATTTTTCAAAGGTTTTATGGACTGATGAAATGAGAGTGACTCTTGATGGGCCAGATGGATGGGCCAGAGGCTGGATCAGTAAAGGGCAGAGAGCTCCACTCCGACTCAGACGCCAGAAAGAGGGAGGTGAGGTACTGGTATGGGCTGGTATCATCAAAGATGAACTTGTGGGACCTTTGCGGGTTGAGGATGGAGTGAAGCTCAACTCCAAGACCTAGTGCCAGTTTCTGGAAGACAACTTCTTCAAGCAGTAGTACAGGAAGAAGTCGGTATCGTTCAAGAAAAACATGATTTTCATGCAGGACAATGCACCAACTACTCCACAGCGTGGCTGGCCAGTAAAGATCTAAAAGATGAAAAAATAATGACATTGCCTCCCTTGTTCACCTGATCTGAACCCCATAGAGAACCTGTGGTCTCTCATAAAATGTGAGATCTACAGGGAGGGAAAACAGTAGACCTCTCGGAACAGTGTCTGGGAGGCTGTGGAGGCTGCTGCACGCAATGTTGATCAATGTTGATTGTAAACACATCAAGCAACTGACAGAATCTATGGATGGTAGGCTGTTGAGTGTCATCATAAAGAAAGGTGGCTATATTGGTCACTAATTTTTGGGGGTTTTGTTTTTGCAAGTCAGAAATGTTTATTTCTAAATTTTGTGCAGTTATATTGGTTTGCCTGGTGAAAATAAACAAGTGAGATGGGAATATATTTGTTTTTTTATTAAGTTGCCTAATAATTCTGCACAGTAATAGTTACCTGCAAAAACAGATATCCTCCTAAGATAACCAAATCTAAAAAAACACCACTCCAACTTCCAAAAATATTAAGCCTTTTTATTTGAGTCTTTTGGGTTGATTGAGAACATAGTTGTTGATTAATAATAAAAAAAATCCTCTAAAATACAAGCTGCCTAATAATTCTGCAATCGGTGTAGTTTGGTGATGAAATGTTTACACCATATTCCTGCACCCAATCTACACCTCCTGACAAAAAAATCGCATCACTACTGCATCATACTGCATGCACTAGTGATGCGTTGTTTTGCCATAAGTTGTAGATTGGGTGCAGGAATATGCTGTAGAAAGTTCAGCACCAAATCTGCATCTCTTGGCAAAAAAAACAATGGTTTTCTGCAGTAGATGCAGATCTGTGAGTTTACTTAAGTCACCTGAGGTCCGGTTACCTGTCACAGGTAACTGTAGATGATAGCAAATAACCTGAGTGATGTTACGGATGATCATGCGGCTTTGTCCCTGTCTCAAGCCCACAGTTTTGGAGGAGATGGAATAGAAAAAAGCAGCAAATTTCCAGCGCCAGGAGAAGCTTAATTAAAAATCCACTTTATTATGAAAAATAAAATAAAAAACAGCAGGTACAGCATATGTCGGATGGCTTACAGAACAACGCGTTTCGACGCTCATATCTTAATCATGTTCTGACACTGAATGCGACCATCTTCCTTTTGTCGGATCTCTCCACCATTGATAATCCTAAACACATGTGTGGGTCGTAATAGGCAACTCCCAAAATGGTGGTGGAGAGAGATCCCACAGAATGGAAGAAAAAATTCTAGATATATATAGAATTATAAGATAAGCAACATTCTCATATATACTTTTAAAATATGGATATTCACTATGGATTTGATATATACAGTCCTCCATAAATATAATTCATACATATAATTTTTAGTTTAACATGGATTTGCAAAAAATTTTTTTTTTAATTATATATATATATATATATGTATAAATCAAAAGACAATAAGCAAACCACATTATAACTGTATGATTAAGTAGAGTGGCAAAAGGTAGAATATAGGTATATTTTTGCAATAGTCAAGAAGACAAAAAATGGATGTCAATCCTATAAGGAAAATGGGATATAAAATCCATCAGTGCAATGATACACAAAGGGGATATATAGAAACCACGCATGGTCTGAACTAGGTTATAAGGATTTTTTGTTCACTTGTTCATGAATCTTTTGATCATCACTATTATAATAATTTGATCAGAGAATATATATATATTCTCAAATCAACAAAAAACTGCATTAGTGAATTTGTAGCAAATTTATAATAGATAGATTTTCCCTTATATAGCATTCAAAATAATTATTTTATATATATAAATTTTCCAAGTTTATTTTTTAGAAAAGTCAGGTTAATTTATTTTGGTACTATTTTAGTTCAATAATGCAGTATTACATCCTGGCAATTGTTCAGACCGTTCGGGTTTCTTGTATTAAGGGTGAGGATCCAGAAGGAACTCAGGTTTATATAAAAAACTGGTCTTACAGGATTTGCATGATGTGGAGACATATATTACTTTAGATAGAGATCCAACTAAACACTTTAATAACTTGTTGTTAAAAAATCTTGAGGAGGGAGTCTGTACTGGGGCCATTAATGATAAAACAAAAGATCTATTATTTAATAAAAATCCTGTGGTCCCAATATACCACTGTCTCCCAAAAATTCATAAAAATATTTCCCCCCCCCCCAATGCGACCGATAGTTTTGGGTATTGGGTCATTGGGGGAAAACCTGGGAGGGTGGATAGATCATTTTTTTCAACCCCTGATCCTTGATATACCAGGTTATATCAGGGATACCAAGGAAGTCGTTAGGGCTTTGGATGGTTACAGTTGGAAATCTTACTATTCTTGGCTCTCATGTGACGTGATTTCACTATATCCATCTATTCCCCATAATGTGGCATTACGTTGTCTATCTCAACATCTAGATAAATTCAGTGACTATGACACTTGTCTGAAGGATTTTTTAATTTCTTCAGTGGACTTTCTTTTGAGACATAATTATTTTTCTTTTGACAAGAAATTCTACCTACAGTGCAGAGGAGTCAGTATGGGGGCTCGCTTCTCCCCCTCGCTAGCAAATATAGTGATGGCGAGGTGGGAGGAAGATTTTCTGTACACTGACCAAAATGTTTTTTCCAGGTATCTGCGGTGGTATGGCAGATATCTGGATGATTTACTCATTATTTGGTCAGGACCAACAGATCATATTGAGGAGTTTCTTGCTTATATGAATAGTAATGGTTTTAATTTGAAGTTCACATCCTATTTTCATCCAACCACTATGAATTTCCTGGATATAACTTTATCTGTGAATGATTCTGACTGTGTCATAGTCACACCTTATAGAAAGCCTACTGCCACCAATTCTATACTAACAGCAGACTCATGCCATAGCACGTCGACCAAGAATAATATTCCTGTAGGAGAACTCATTAGAACAAAACGTAATTGTTCCCTAACTAGCGATTATTCTAGGGAAGAGGCTCAAATTTGTAATAGACTCTCAGATAGAGGGTATTCCACCTGGGTTCTCAATCGAGCTAAAACAATTGTTAGTGGAATAGACAGAGCAGATTTACTGCATAAAAATAAATCACAATTTAAAAAGAAAAAAATTATTAATAACAATATTGTCTTTTCCACTAACTATAGCAATCAATATAATTTGGTCTCTAATATAGTGAAAAAATATTTACCAATCCTAAATGAGGATCCAGTATTAAAACAGGTAATAAAAAACAACGTAAAATGTGTTGCTAAACGAGCTCCAACCCTGGGTACTATACTCTCCCCGAGTCTTTTTCTGAGTGATAGTAGTTATGACAAACAATCCTCTTGGATTGCCCTAAAAGGCTTTCATAAATGTGGTGCGACGAGATGCAAAGCGTGCAGCTATGTACAAAAAGGGAAAACCTTTTATTCCATCTCTAACCAAAAAACATTTCAAATTAATTCCCTGATTAATTGTAATACCACTTACGTAGTATATTTAATAACCTGCAAAATATGTAACATCCAGTATACAGGCTGCACAATGGGTCCATTAAAAGTTAGGATCAGAAGGCATCTTTCTGATGTCTCCAAACAAAACGCAATTGCGACTTCTGCAGTATCCAAACACTTTGCCTCTATTCACAAGGGAGATGTTAGTGGTTTTCAGTTTATGGGTATTGAACAGGTTTTCAGACCGATTAGGGGTGGAGATCATAGAAGGAAACTCCTCAATAGAGAATCCTTCTGCATCCTCACCCTTAATACAAGAAACCCGAACGGTCTGAACAATCGCCAGGATTTAATACTGCATTATTGAACTAAAATAGTACCAAAATAAATTAACCTGACTTTTCTAAAAAATAAACTTGGAAAATTTATATATATAAAATAATTATTTTGAATGCTATATAAGGGAAAATCTATCTATTATAAATTTGCTACAAATTCACGAATGCAGTTTTTTGTTGATTTGAGAATATATATATATTCTCTGATCAAATTATTATAATAGTGATGATCAAAAGATTCATGAACAAGTGAACAAAAAATCCTTATAACCTAGTTCAGACCATGCGTGGTTTCTATATATCCCCTTTGTGTATCATTGCACTGATAGATTTTATATCCCATTTTCCTTATAGGATTGACATCCATTTTTTGTCTTCTTGACTATTGCAAAAATATACCTATATTCTACCTTTTGCCACTCTACTTAATCATACAGTTATAATGTGGTTTGCTTATTGTCTTTTGATTTATACATATATATATATATATATATATATATATATATATATATAATTAAAAAAAAAAATTTTGCAAATCCATGTTAAACTAAAAATTATATGTATGAATTATATTTATGGAGGACTGTATATATCAAATCCATAGTGAATATCCATATTTTAAAAGTATATATGAGAATGTTGCTTATCTTATAACAATTCTATATATATCTAGAATTTTTTCTTCCATTCTGTGGGATCTCTCTCCACCACCATTTTGGGAGTTGCCTATTACGACCCACACATGTGTTTAGGATTATGGTGGAGAGATCCGACAAAAGGAAGATGGTCGCATTCAATGTCAGAACATGATTAAGACCTGAGCGTCGAAACGCGTTGTTCTGTAAGCCATCCGACATATGCTGTACCTGCTGTTTTTTATTTTATTTTTCATAATAAAGTGGATTTTTAATTAAGCTTCTCCTGGCGCTGGAAATTTGCTGCTTTTTTCTATAATTGTACGGCTGCCTAGCCATATTCCGTGCGCAGGAATTGGATATTATCAGCAGGACGGTTGGTGAGCTGGACTTTTTCTCTTTTAGATGGAATAGAAGGGTTAATCCGCGCTGCCAGAAGATGATCACTGAAGATCAATGGGGATTAAGACATCGTATTTTATTGTTCTACGTGTTTTGGAGCTGTATAACCCCTTCTTCCGAAACAAAAATCAATAATGTACATAAGACACCATTTGCGCCCCTTTCTGTGTCATTTCAGTTTCACAATATATTAAGCCCACAGTGGACAGTCATTGTTCTATGGCCGCGCACAGTGCATTCAGAAGTAGCATAGCTGGAATCACCGGGGAACCTTGTGTGGATTAAATCGGGCCTGGGTATTGTGTAGGTTAGTAAAGGGTGAAAAGGGTGTTTTTTTGTAGTTTACGTCAAATAAAGGATTTATCGGTGTTTGTGTTTATTTCTTTTCACTTACAGATTAGTAATGGGGGGTCTCATAGACGCTTCCCATTACTAATCTAGGGCTTAGTGGCAGCTGCAGGCTGTTATTAACCCCTTATTACCACAATTGCCACCCCACCAGGGCAATCGGGAAGAGCCAGGTAAAGTTCCAGGATGGTCACATCTAATGGCTGCAGGCTGCTATTTTTAGGCTGGGGGGGCCCAATAAACATAGGTCTTGCCAGCCTGAGGATACCATCCCGCAGCTGTTGGGCTTTATCCTGACTGGGTATCAAAATTGGGAAAGGGGGAACCGCACTTCATTTTAAAAAAAAATATTTATTAAAATAATTTTTAAAAAGCCGCTTTTATTTTGATACACAGCCAAGATATGTACACAGCTGGGGGCTGCAGCCTGTAACCATATGCTTTATCTGTGCTGGGTATCATAATATGGGGAGATCCTACAACAATTTTTTTTTTTAATTTATTTAGTTTTACACCACGACAGGGGCCCACAGACAGGGTCTGTGATTGTAAGCAGTCAGACGCTGTCAGACAGGCTGGAGGCGCATCTGACTGCACCAATCACAGACACCAGGACTTCCAGTGGCATGGGGAAGCAGTGAGTATGGATGAGCAATATTGAGTGGCCCTGGAAGAAGAGTGAGTGGCCGTGGGAGCAGTTGCAGCCGCAGCGGAGACTCTGTAAGGATAACGCGCTTGCTTGATTCTTGTTTTCTTTCTTTTTTGTTTTATTTCCCGAGTTGCCAGGTCCGGATCATTAGCCGGAGTTCCCTGAGGACCCGGATACTTTTGAAACCATGCGGATCCAGACTTTTACAAAACGGGTTCGACCATCACTAACCATTACCCCAGTTGCTACCGCACCAAGTCAATTAGAAAGATTTTATTTTATTACAATTTTATTTGCTGTTGGGGGGGTTGGGTAGGGTTGTCTACATTTCTACATGTCTGTATGTCTATATCTTTCTATCTATCTATTGCTAAAGCATTCATTGGTGTCCAAAAACGCATCACGAACAGAGCAAAATGCTAATTTTTGCTACTGTGTTTTTTCTACCAAGAAATACAGAAATATTGCAGAAATTTCTGCATCCAAATACTCAATGTGTGCACATACCCTTAAGTTGGAACTGTTCTGACATTGTAGTATAAGAAAACATAGCACTCGGATGGATTAAGTGAATCATTTTTAATGGTGAATAGCAATCCCAATCTTTTTCTATCCGCGATGGACACCGCAGCACATCATCGCACTGTCTTCCTGATACCTATTCCTCTGAGAAATTCGCACACTGAGAAAGTTCTTGCAAAGACTGAAAATTTTCTGTCCTTTTGAGATTGCTTTTCATCATTAAAACCTAATCACTTCATCCATCTGAGTACCAAGTTTTCTTATTCTACTTAAAATGGGCTTGGATTGTATTTTAACAACTTATGAACAGAAGCGATGTGGTCATTGTCTATCTGTTCTGACATTGTGGCACTTTAGTGCATGGCTGTATTAATTGCTTTCAATAAGTTTTTTTGGTGTTTTTTATATATTTTTTTATTAATTTTCAATAAAAATATAAGTTTTATTTTTCTCTTCCTCAAATATAGCTGTTTTTTCACTATGCACCCTTTCTTATTGTTGGGGTGCCTGTTTAACATTCAGTGCAATAATGCGTAAACTGTACACCTATATTTATCAGTAGGCTGTAGTGGATAATCCACATATGTAATCACAGTAAACATTGCAGTAATCTTTCATCTTTTCCGCCCCATATTATAATCACTGTAATTATAGAAGTAATCATGGAACTCCCCATCTCGGTTTTTTAAAGGATTGCTTGATCATAAAAGAAAAGTCTGCAGACACTATGTAACTGTAGAGTACCAAACCACTACAGTGTGCCTCGTACATGCTGTCGTGGGTCCCCTGTATTCCCTTGTGTGTGGGCATAGTGGGCAATTTGTTTACTTCCCGTCATGTGCAGACTAGTTATTCCACCTATTTTCTCTCAATAAAAGAGAATTTAAAGAAGACAAATGTGATTAAGGCTGCTTTCACACATCAGTTTTTTGCCATCAGGCATGATCCGGTGAAAAGACAAATGCGACGGATCCTTCAGTTTTTTGATGGATCCGGTGTGTTACTGAGCATGCGCAGTTAAAAAAAAACGGATCTGGCGGCCGTATCCATTTTTTGCCGCATTGTGCTGGATCCGGCGTCCATAGGCTTCCATTATAATTCACGCCGTACGACGCGATGCGGTTTTTCGCCAGAGACAAAAAACGTTCCCCTCAGCATTCCATCCGGCCGCCGCACAAACAAATTTTGCCGGAACCAGCGAAAGTTGGATAGAACGCAAGGCCGTCAGGCACAATCTAGCGTTAATAGAAGTCTATGGGGAGATAAACGCATCCGGCGGCAACAGACTCCGAATGCGTTTTTTCATGTTTTTGCCGGATTGTGCCCGATGGCAAAAAACTGATGTGTGAAAGCAGCCTAAGGTTTTGTGCGCACGCTGCTTTTTTTCTGACCACAAAGATGTAACATTTTTGGCCCCAAAAAAACGCACAAAAAACGCACCTACAGGAAAAAAGCATAAAAAAATGTGCGCTTTTGTGCATTTTTTTAGGCGTTCTGATTCCTTTTTTGTTGCTGTATTTTTGTCCAATGTATTCAATGGGTGCAAAACACAGTGAAAAACGCAAAAAGAATTGACATGCTGCATCTTTGTGGTCACCACGAAGACGCAGCAAAAAAAACTGCAACGTGCGGGCATCAAAAAAAAAGTCTCAAACTTTGCTAGGGAAAGAAATTCATGCAGTTTTGAGACCAAAACTGCACCCAAAAAACTTCCAAAAACACGGGAAAAAACGCAGTGTGCGCACATAGCCTAATAGGCTTGTAAACGCAAGCATGTAAATCAAATACAGTCATATGAAAAAGTTTGGGCACCCCTATTAATGTTAACCTTTTTTCTTTATAACAATTTGGGTTTTTGCAACAGCTATTTCAGTTTCATATATCTAATAACTGATGGACTCAGTAATATTTCTGGATTGAAATGAGGTTTATTGTACTAACAGAAAATGTGCAATCCGCATTTAAACAAAATTTAACCGGTGCAAAAGTATGGGCACTCTTATCAATTTCTTGATTTGAACACTCCTAACTACTTTTTACTGACTTACTAAAGCACTAAATTGGTTTTATAACCTCATTGAGCTTTGAACTTCATAGGCAGGTGTATCCAATCATGAGACAAGGTATTTAAGGTGGCCACTTGCAAGTTGATCTCCTATTTGAATCTCCTATGAAGAGTGGCATCATGGGCTCCACAAAACAACTCTCAAATGATCTGAAAACAAAGATTATTCAACATAGTTGTTCAGAGGAAGGATACAAAAAGTTGTCTCAGAGATTTAAACTGTCAGTTTCTACTGTGAGGAACATAGTAAGGAAATGGAAGAACACAGGTAAAGTTCTTGTTAAGCCCAGAAGTGGCAGGCCAAGAAAAATATCAGAAAAGCAGAGAAGAATGGTGAGAACAGTCAAGGACAATCCACAGACCACCTCCAAAGACCTGCAGCTTCATCTTGCTGCAGATGGTGTCAATGTGCATCGGTCAACAATACAGCGCACATTGCACAAGGAGAAGCTGCATGGGAGAGTGATGCGAAATAAGCCGTTTCTGCAAGCACGCCACAAACAGAGTCACCTGAGGTATGCAAAATCACATTTGGAGAAGCCAGTTACACTTTGGAAGAAGGTCCTGTGGACTGATGAAACAAAGATTGAGTTGTTTGGTCATACAAAAAGGCGTTATGCATGGAGGCAAAAAAACACGGCATTCCAAGAAAAGCACTTGCTACCCACAGTAACATTTGGTGGAGGTTCCATCATGCTTTGGGGCTGTGTGGCCAATGCCAGCACCGGGAATGTTGTTAAAGTTGAGGGTCGCATGGATTCAACTCAGTATCAGCAGATTCTTGACAATAGTGTGCAAGAATCAGTGACGAATTTGAAGTTACGCAGGGGATGGATATTTCAGGAAGACAATGATCCAAAACACCGCTCCAAATCTACTCAGGCATTCATGCAGAGGAACAATTACAATGTTCTGAAATGGCCATCCCAGTTCCCAGACCTGAATATCATTGAAAATCTGTGGGATGATTTGAAGCGTGCTGTCCATGCTCGGCGACCATCAAACTTAACTGAACTGGAATTGTTTTGTAAACAGGAATGGTCAAATATACCTTCATCCAGGATCCAGGAACTCATTAAAAGCTACAGGAAGCGACTAGAGGCTGTTATTTTTGCAAAAGGAGGATCTACAAAATATTAATGTCACTTTTATGTTGAGGTGCCCATACTTTTGCACCGGTCAAATTTTGTTTAAATGCGGATTGCACATTTTCTGTTAGTACAATAAACCTCATTTCAATCCAGAAATATTACTCAGTCCATCAGTTATTAGATATATGAAACCTAAATAGCTGTTGCAAAAACCCAAATTGTTATAAAGAAAAAAGGTTAACATTAATAGGGGTGCCCAAACTTTTTCATATGACTGTATATGCCATCATGTGACTGCCCACCCAAATGGGGAATACAGGAGAATTGTGATGGCATGTATATTGCACATTGTAATGATTCTGCAGCAGTGACTGCAGACTTTTCTTCTGAGACCAGACAAGCCTTTTAATATAGAAACAATCATTTTCAGCATACACCATATATCATGGATACCTAAGCTGCAGTACCCTGCACATGAAGTAAGAGAAATGGCTATACCAAGAGACCTATACTACATTTCTAATTGGAGGTATTTGCTAATATGATTATTATTATTATTATTATTATTACACCTACAACATATTTTGGATAGGATCTTGGAGATGGGAATACCCCTTTTAAGTGAATGGCAGCCTGTTTAAGTTAAAAGGGTTAAAAGTTTATCAACAATTTTTTATTTTTCCAAACAAAATTTACAAAGCCAACTTTTTAGGGACCACATCACATTTGAAGTCACTTTGAGGGGCCTATGTGAGAGAAAATGCTTAAAAGTCACACCATTTTATAAAATTGCACCCCTCAAAGTGCTAGAAAAAACCCCATTCAATAAGTTTAAGTGCTTTACAATAATTAAAGTAATGTGTAAGGAAAAAATAAAAATGTATCTTTTACCCACAAAAATGTTGATTTGGCACCATATTTTGCATTTTTACAAGAGTAAAAGGAGAAAATGGACCTCAAAATGTATACTGTAATTTCTTCAGAGTACGCCAATACCCCATATGTTGTAGAAAACTACTGTTTGGGCACACGACAGTGTTTAGTAGGGAAGAAGCACCATTTGACTTTAGGAACACAAAATCAGCTGGAATAGCTTGCGGGCATCATGTCACGTTTGGAGAGTCCCTGATGTGCCTAATTAGTGGAAAAACCCCACATACAAGTGAAATAATTTTGAAAAACTAAGGAATCATTTTGGAAACAAGAAATTTATTTAGATTTGTGGTGAGCACCATGAATATCCAGGAGCTTCACAGAAGTTTATAACATTGAGCCATGAAAATAAAAAGTCATATTTTTCCCATAACAATTTAGTTTTAGCCCCAATTTTTTTTTATTTTCACAAGGGCAACCAGATAAACTGAATCATACAATTTGATTCGCAATTCTTCCTAAATACGCCAATACCCCATATATGGTGGAAAACTACTGTTTGGGTGCATGGCAGGGCTTAAAAGGAAGGAGCGCCAATTGACTTTTGGAGCGCAAAAGCGTCTGGAATTGATAAGAGGCGCCATGTCGCATTTGCAGAGCCACTGATGTGCCTAAAGAGTAGAAAATCCCCCACAAGTTACCTCATTTTGAAAAATACACTTCTCAAGGAATGTATCTAGATGTGAGCATCTTAAACACAAGGGTAACAGGAGAAAATAGACTGTACAATTTGTTGGGCAATTTCTATTGAGTACACCAATACCCCATATGTAGTTGAAAATTACTGTTTGGGTGCACAGCAGGGCTCAGAAGGTAAGGAGCACTATTCAAGTTCAGATTTGGCAGAAATAGAGTACTGCAGTCACCATATCAGATTTGAATAGCCGCTATGATGCCAAAAACCACATGCAGAAACCACAACATATGACCCCATTTTGGAAAGTAAACCTCTTGACAAATTGGAATGTAGGGAGCATTTTAAAACCACAGATGATTCACAAAATTGTGTAACATTAGGCTGTAGAAATGAAAACTTAAAATTGCACCACTAAAATGTTGTTTTAGCCCCAAGTTTTTGAGTTTCAAAAAAGCTATAAGCAGGAAATAGACCACATAATTTGTTACACAATTTATACCACGTTCGCCAATATCTTATATGTGCTTGGAAACTACTTCTCATCTGAATCAAAGTGCAAAGTTCAGAAGGGAATGAGCGCCATATTGAAATGCAAATTTTGAAGGAATGGTCATGTCACATTGACAGGGCCCCTGAGGTGCCAGAACAGCAGAAATCCCCCACAAGTGACCCAATTTTACAAACTGCACCCCTCAGTGAATACATCTAGTGATGCAGTGAGGATATTGACCCCCTAGCTGTGTCATAAAATGTAATACCATTCTGTGGTGAAGAATTAATAATTGTATTTCTATCACTAAAAAACTTTCAGCCCCATATTTTTTACTCTCACAAGAGGAAATGGCAAAAAAGGTCCTATAATTTGTTACACAAGTTCTGCTGAACCTGGCAATACTCAATATAATGCTTTACAGTACTGTTTGGCCACACGGCAAGGCTTGGGAGGGAAGGAGCACTATTTGACTTTTTGCATGGCAGATTTTTCTAAAATAGTATGCAGACTACATTTACACAGTCCTTGATTTGTGTAAACCGTGGAAACCCCACTCTAATAACCCCTTATTAGAATTTACACACCTCTGGGAATTCATCTGTGGGTGTAGTGACTATTTTTATGCTATGCACATTTTCCAGATGCCAACATGCAATGGAAGTTGCAGTGTGACAATTGTAAATATGCCATTGTAGTGCCCAATACATTGTAGTGCCCAATACATTTCACCAGTCTGTGCTTCTGGAGGCATTTTTATCGCATTTTTTAACACTTCGGGGGGTTTTTTCATCTGTTTGGTGCATCATCTTTTAAATAAAACTGCTTTATTTTTTAAACTTTCTGGTATTTGGCTTTGATAAAACTTTATTTACATTTGTAGGTGCGCTTTACAAGCATTTTTGATGTGTATCCCCTACAGAAATGTACTGGAAATGCATGTGCGTTTTTTAACTGTGGATTTCCACATCTAATGGAAGTCTTTAAGCAAAATCTATACAGAAAACTCAGTGTTCCCGCAGGTGACATGTTACGAATTTTAAAAATGCATGACGGGTCAGTTTACACACCATATAAAAAAAACACAGTGGGCTGGAGACGCTACATTCTTGATAAAGCGAATGTTAAAAATGCACTAAAAGCTCATTGTGGGAACATATCCTAAAGCAGGGGTCTCAAACTCGGCTGGGTGTATGGGCCGCACACAGGAAAAAAATAATTTGAGGGGCCGCATTCCTTTCAGGACAAAGTGACATTGGTAGTGGTACCATTTTTTCTTTCTATACACCCTTGAATCACTGTTTTTGAACATTTTTCATTTGTCCATTATAACAAATGTGTACTGTGTGTGTGTGTGTGTGTGTGTGTGTGTGTGTATATATATCTACATACATACACACTTTTTTTTTTTACATTTTTTCCCCTTTTTGTAAGTAATACAGTTTTACAATAGCCACCGCATAGTAATTTTGGCCAACATCTTGTAGTAATGTGCCCCATCCTGTTCCCCATTCTGTAAAAATGTGTGCATCCTTGTCCCCTTGTAGCAATGTGCCCCAGCCTCAGCTAACACACACACACACACACACACACACACCCTGTGCAGCCTCAGCTAACACACACCGCCCCACTCTGTGCAGCCTCAGCTAACACCCCCCCCCCACTTTGTGCAGCCTCAGCTAACACACACCCCCCACTCTGTGCAGCCTCAGCTAACACACAACCCCCCACCCTGTGCAGCGTCAGCTAACACACACACACACACACACACACACCATGTGCAGCCTCAGCTAACACCCCCCCCCCACTCTGTGCAGCCTCAGCTAACACACAACCCCCCACCCTGTGCAGCCTCAGCTAACACACCCCCCCACCCTGTGCAGCCTCAGCTAACACACACCCCCCCACCCTGTGCAGCCTCAGCTAACACACACCCCCACCCTGTGCAGCCTCAGCTAACACACCCCCCCACCCTGAGCAGCCTCAGCTAACACACACACACACACACACACCCCCACCCTGTGCAGCCTCAGCTAACACACACACACACCCTGTGCAGCCTCAGCTAACACACACACACACCCTGTGCAGCCTCAGCTAACACACACACACCCTGTGCAGCCTCAGCTAACACACACACCCTGTGCAGCCTCAGCTAACACACACACACACACACACCCTGTGCAGTCTCAGCTAACACACACACACACACACCCTGTGCAGCCTCAGCTAACACTCCCCCCACCCTGTGCAGCCTCAGCTAACACACACACACACCCTGTGCAGCCTTAGCTAACACACACACACACCCTGTGCAGCCTCAGCTAACACACACACACCCTGTGCAGCCTCAGCTAACACCCCCCCACACACCCTGTGCAGCCTCAGCTAACACCCCCCCACACACCCTGTGCAGCCTCAGCTAACACCCCCCACACACCCTGTGCAGCCTCAGCTAACACCCCCCCACACACCCTGTGCAGCCTCAGCTAACACCCCCCCACACACCCTGTGCAGACTCAGCTTACACCCCCTCCCACCCTGTGCAGCCTCAGCTAACACCCCCCACACCCTGTGCAGCCTCAGCTAACACCCCCCCACCCTGTGCAGCCTCAGCTAACACACACACACACACCCTGTGCAGCCTTAGCTAACACACACACACACACCCTGTGCAGCCTCAGCTAACACACACACACCCTGTGCAGCCTCAGCTAACACCCCCCCACACACCCTGTGCAGCCTCAGCTAACACCCCCCCACACACCCTGTGCAGCCTCAGCTAACACCCCCCCACACACCCTGTGCAGCCTCAGCTAACACCCCCCCCACACACCCTGTGCAGCCTCAGCTAACACCCCCCCACACACCCTGTGCAGCCTCAGCTAACACCCCCCCACACACCCTGTGCAGACTCAGCTTACACCCCCTCCCACCCTGTGCAGCCTCAGCTAACACCCCCCAACCCTGTGCAGCCTCAGCTAACACCCCCCCCCACCCTGTGCAGCCTCAGCTAACACACCCCCCCCACCCTGTGCAGCCTCAGCTAACACACACCCCCCCACCCTGTGCAGCCTCAGCTAACACCCCCCCCCCCCACCCTGTGCAGCCTCAGCTAACACACACCCCCCACCCTGTGCAGCCTCAGCTAACACCCACCCACCCTGTGCAGCCTCAGCTAACACCCCCCCCCCACCCTGTGCAGCCTCAGCTAACACCCCCCCCCACCCTGTGCAGCCTCAGCTAACACACACCCCCCCACCCTGTGCAGCCTCAGCTAACACACACCCCCCACCCTGTGCAGCCTCAGCTAACACACACCCCCCCACCCTGTGCAGCCTCAGCTAACACACACCCCCCACCCTGTGCAGCCTCAGCTAACACACACCCCCCCACCCTGTGCAGCCTCAGCTAACACACCCCCCCCACCCTGTGCAGCCTCAGCTAACACACACCCCCCCACCCTGTGCAGCCTCAGCTAACACACACACCCCCACCCTATGCAGCCTCAGCTAACACACACACACCCACCCTGTGCAGCCTCAGCTAACACACACCCCCCGACCCTGTGCAGCCTCAGCTAACACACACACAAACACACACACACACACACCCACTTACCCTGTGCAGCCTCAGCTAACACCCCCCCCACCCTGTGCAGCCTCAGCTAACACACACCCCCCTACCCTGTGCAGCCTCAGCTAACACACACACACACACACCCCCACCCTGTGCAGCCTCAGCTAACACACACACCCCCACCCTGTGCAGCCTCAGCTAACACCCTCCCCCACACTCTGTGCAGCCTCAGCTAACAACAGAAACACACACACCACACACACACACACGAAAACATTCTTCTCACCTGCTGTCAGTGGCATGCAGGCACGTGGACTCGGTGAAGCCTCAGCTACCACACACACACACAGTGCAGCCTCAGCCAGCAACAGAACCACACACACACACACACACACGGCATGCCACACACACACACACACACACAGTGCAGCCTCAGCCAGCAACACAGAACCCCACACACACGAAAACATTCTTCTCACCTGCTGTCAGCGGCACGCAGGCACGTGGACCCGGTAATGATCACAGCTGCTGTCATTGCTGAACTTTAGGCCGGCGCGTGCAGAGCAGTTCTCACTGCACAACAGCCACTGGCCAATCACAGGCAATCATCTGAGGTCATATGCAGCAGGTGCTTGCCTCTGATTGGCAGGCAGCTGCTGTTATTGCGTTCTGCAGCGAGAACTTCACTGTGCGCGGCAAAGACAAAACTGTAGGCTGAAATAAATAACTGGCAGCTGCGGCCCCTTTACCGGTCGCCATCTTTACCAGGTCTACAGGCCTGCGGGCCGCAAGAAGCCACCTGAAGGGCCGCATGCGGCCCGCGGGCCGCGTGTTTGAGACCCCTGGCCTAAAGGGTACTTTACACGCTGCGATAGCGTACCCGCCCCCATCGGTTGTGTTTCACAGGCAAATCGCTGCCTGTGTCGCACAACGTCGCTAACACCCGTCACACATACTTACCTGCCTAGCGACGTCGCTGTTGCCGGCGAACCGCCTCCTTTCTAAGGAGGCGGTTTGTTCGGCGTCACAGCGACGTCACTATGCGGCCGCCCTATAGAAGCGGAGGGGAACTAACATTCCACCCACCTCCTTCCTTCCTCATTACCGGCGGGCGCAGGTGCGATGTTGTTCCTCGTTCCTGCGGTGTCACACGTAGCGATGTGTGCTGCCGCAGGAACGACAAACAACATCGCTACTGACCAGACAACGATAAATGGTAAGTGAACGACCTCTCACAGACAAAAGAATTTTGTCTCTTTTGCGATCGTTTAAGGTCGCTCATAGGTCTCACATGCTGCGATGTCGCTAACGACGCCGGATGTGCGTCCCAAACACCGTGACCCCGACGATATATCGTTAGCGATGTCGCAGCGTGTAAATGGCCCTTTAGGATATGAGCAAACATTTAGTATTTGCAGCAGATTTTGCTGCTGCAAAACCAGGGAAAATGTTGCATACATTATGCATTTTTTTGCTTGCATTTTCTTCCACTCATTTGAATGGGTGAAAAATGCTGTGAAAATACTAAAAGAAGTGACATATTTGAAAAAAACGCTCTGAAGAATCAAATATGCAAGAAAAAAAATAAACAACATGTGCATGAAATTTTGGAAATCTTATTCACTTTGCAGTTTTTAGTTTTTGCAGCAAAAATGCATAGGAAAAAAAATGAAGCGTGTAAACATGCCCTAGGATTGGCAAATAACCATGTTTTAGCTGTTTGTCTGCGTCAAAAGAGATATGTCGCCATCTAGTGGCTGAGAGATTATTTACAACCATTTTTTAAAAAAAACAAAAAACAAAGTGTTCAGTGTAGATAAAGTGCATTTTTTTCCAATTTTTTATTAGATAAAATTTGTAGGGGTTCATAAATATAAGAAAACTATTTGTCTTGATTCATCAAACAGTTTGACTGAGAAATCTGGTGTAAAACTATTTAAAATGCTGCAAAACATTTGTGCATCTCATAGTTGTGCAAAAATAAGAGCATCTCAATAAATTAGAATATCGTCAAAAAGTTAATTTATTTCAGTAATTCATTACTAAAAGGAAACGCATATATTATAGTCATTACAAAGAGAGTAATCTATTTCAAGTATTTATTTCTGTTAATGTTGATGAGTACAGCACCATGGAATTAATGGTGCTCTATAAATAAATATTATTATTATTATTAATAATAATAATAATAATAACGATTATGACTTACAGCCAATGAAAACCCAAAAGTCATTATCTCAGAAAATTAGAATATTGTAGAAGACAAACTGAAAAATGATTTTAATCTCAGAAATGTTGGCGCTTACTGAAAAGTCTGTACAGTAAATGCACTCAATACTTGGTCGGGGATTCTTTTGCATGAATTACTGCATCAATGTGACGTGGCATGGAGGCGATGAGCCAATGGCACCGCTGAGGTGTTATGGAAGTCCAGGTTGATTTGATAGCAGCCTTCAGCTCATCTGCATTGCTGGTTCTGGTGTCTCATTTTCCTCTGGACAATAACCCATAGATTCTCTAAGTGGTTTAGGTCAGGCGAGATTGCTGGCCAATCAAGCACAGTTAAGGGGGCTTTACACGCTACGATATCGTTAATGTTTGGTCGCCGGTGTCAAGTTGTTAGTGACGCACATCCGGCGTCATTAACGATATCGCAGCATGTAATACTTACCAGCGACCTTAGGCGACCTCAAAAATGGTGAAAATCGTTCACCATGGAGAGGTCGTCCCAAAGTCAAAAATCGGTAAGGGTTGTTTAGCGTTGTGGTTCATCGCTCATGCGGCAGCACACATCGCTATGTGTGACACCGCATGAGCGAGGAACGTCTCCTTACCTGCCACCGGCCCCAATGAGGAAGGAAGGAGGTGGGCGGGATGTTACGTCCTGCTCATCTCCGCCCCTTTGCTTTGATTGGCCGGCCGCTTAGTGATGTTGCGGTGACGTCGCTGTGATGCCGAACGTCCCTCCCCCTTGAAGGAGGGATTGTTCGGCAGTCACAGCGACGACGCTGACCAGGTAAGTATGTGTGACGCTGCGTAGCGATAATGTTCGCTACGGCAGCGATCACAAACAATCGCATGCGCGACGGGTGCAGGTACTTACACGGTCGCTATCGCTAGAAATTGCTAGCGATATCGCTACTGTGTAAAGCACCCTTTATACTGTGGTTATTAACATTAGAACGCATACCTGGGGCCTCACAGGCCTGCTAGGTTACTTGTTTTCTATTGTCGATTTCTATGGTTGCACGTTCTAGAGTTAAAACAGGTATTGGTACTTTTGACAGTGTGGACAGGTGCCAAATCCTGCTGGAAAAAGAAATTCCCATCTCCAAAAAGCTTGTTAGCAGAGGGAAGCATGAAGTGCTCTAAAATTTCCTGGTAGACAGCTGCGCTGACTCTGGTCATGATAAAACACAGTGGACCTACACCAGCAGATGACATGGCTCCACAAACCATCACTGATTGTGGAAATCAGTCACACTAGACCTCAAGCAACTTGGATTGTGGCTTCTTCACTCTTCCTTCAGACTCTGGGACCTTGATTTCCAAATTCCAAATTAAATGCAAAGTTTACTTTAATCTGAAAACACCACCTTGGACCACTGAGCAAAAGTCCAGTTCTTTTTCTCCTTGGCTCAGGTAAGAGTTGTCTATTGGTCATGAGTGGCTTAACACAAAGAATAAGACAGATGTAGCCCAGGTCCTGGATATGTGGCACCCCTGATGCTTCAGTTGCTACAGGGTACTGTACCTAACTTAAGTTGCGGTACTTATCCCGGGTTAGGAGAGGTTAGTCGCTGGTGTTTCTCACATTCACAAACCACACACAGTTAAATGCTTTTCCACCGAGGGGTTGGCCTGGGGTAGATAGTGGGTGGCCATCACGAGACATGGGACTTTCCCAGTCACTAGAACAACCACCTGGGGTGCGGGCACCACTTGGGGACAAGGGAAGGAGCATCTTTACACATAGTCAGATTGCCCCGGGCACAGCTTGGGGTGTGGAGCACAATTAGGACTTCGGTCCATTCTTCTTTACCTCACACTTTTGGGAGCACCACACACAGTTAGGTAATTTTCCACTGGGGGGGTTGGCCTGGAGCTGATAGGGGGGTGGCCATCACGAGACATGGGACTTTCCCGGTCACTAGAACAACCACCTGGGGTGCGGGCACCACTTGGGGACAAGGGAAGGAGCATCTTCACACATAGTCAAATTGCTCCGGGCACAACTTGGGGTGAGGAGCACAATTAGGACTTCGGTCCATTCTTCTTTACCTCACACTTCTGGGAGCGCCAAAGGACCCGCGGCTTGGAGCAAATCAAGGTCACCACTTCCAGAACTCCTTGTTCTTCTTATACTGAAGATAATTCTTACTGACACGTGTTGTTTCACAGATGAAATATCTGAGCACCTGGGATACTCGGCTGAGCTCTGCGAGTACCCAAGCACCCCGATGCTCGATTGAGTAACGAGCAGTGCCAAGCAAGATCATTAATGAATAAACAGCATTAATCTTGACCAAATTTGCAACTCTTTTATTGGTATGCAGCCCCTAACATTCAAGAATCCCCCACCATGCTTTACTGTTTCCTACAGACACTAATTATTGTACCGCTCTCCTGTCCTTCAGAGAACAAACTGCATTTTTTAACTCAAAATATTTTACATATTGACTCATTAGCCCAGAGCACCTGATGCCATTTTTCTGCTTCCAAGTCTATTGTCATAAATAGTTTAGTCGCTTGACCTTGTTTTCATGTCAAAGATATGGCTTTTTACATCAATTCTTGCATAAAGAACACTTCTGGACAGACATTTTTGAGCAATAAATGGGTGTATCTAGTTCTCACTGGTTAGTGCCAGCTCTAGCTGATGACTGACACTGCTGGACACCTTCTGATTTTGAAGGAAAGTAAAGTAAAACAAGTGTCTTTCATCCGTTGCACTAAAGGCCCCGTCACACGCAGCGATATCGCCCCTGTCGTTTGTGCGTCACGGGCAAATCGCTGCCCGTGGCGCAAAATATCGTTCAGAGCCGTCACACGGGACTTACCTGCCTAGCGACGTCGCTATGGCCGGCGAACCGCCTCCTTTCTCAGGGGGTGGTTCGTGCTGCGTCACAGCGGCGTCACTAAGCGGCCGCCAATTAGAAGCGGAGGGAAGGAGATGAGCGGCCGTAACGTCTGTGGCGCCCTGGACTAGCCAGGTTGTCACAGGTAACACACACACCCCCACCACCCTAGGAAGTTACATTCGCCAAACACAAAATCCTTGTTGCCTTCCTCCAGGGTCTGATGTCCACACCAGGTGGGGCGGAGAGGTTGAAGTGAGAGGAGTGAAGTGGAGAGTGTCTGGGTTTGTGGCCCAGGCACTGACAGCAAGGTTGGCAGACGGTGGTGGCCGTCTGCAGGAGTGGTGGATCGACGCGGAACCGTAGGACCGGGATCGGGCGCTGGCCCGCCGGTACCGACCGGGGAGCGAAGTGAAGCTAGCACACACAGGCAGGGCCATCGGACCCCGACTAGGCTTGGAGTCGCCGTCAACAGTCAAATCCGAGTGTGACAGGAACCCCAGGGGTTTCCTAACAACCAAAGACCTGTTAGAAGGCAACCGTCCACACCGTGAGGGTATACAGCCACCGTCACAGGCTAGAGACCCAAAGGCCAGCGCCTGCGGGCAAAACGGGCTCCTCCGGCATCCATACGCCGGGGAGCGGACTACCGTTGGGAACCCATCGTAGTCAAGACAGTACACAAAGGTGCAGGGAAAGACAGCCGCCATCACCTGTCCGGGGAGGGACACAGCAGCCGGCTGCGGGACCCGTCCATCCAGCCGTTTGGTTTACCGGAGACTTTGTGCATCTCTTGCTGAGTGAGTACACCCGTGCCATCCGGCACCGCGCCACGCTGTCCCTGCAACCCTGCACCTCACCTGCCCTGCCTCCCCGTCTCACCACCGGGCCCTGGGACCTCCAACCCCTACCCACGGAGGGGGAAAACAACATCCCAGCTGCTCCCTACCATCGCTCCCGGGATCCCCGTCACCAGCAGCTGTGGTGCCCATCTTCACCACAACCCGTGGGTGGCGTCACGGACTAAATTCCCAAACAATCAATCCCCTTTTCACTCTCGGGCGAGGAGCGCCGCTCGAGTCCCCGGATCCGGCCGACCGCTCGAGCCACTGAGCAGCAGCAGCGCCGGACCTGAGTGTTAGCGAGCGCAGCGCCCCGCCGCCCGCGACAACTTGGCGTCTGCGAACAGGATTGGACCGATCTACTTACCAGTAGAAGTGCGCCTTGTAGTCTCCGCCGGCGGCGTCCGGCCGAATAATTGAGAGCGCCACCATCTTTGGCACGAAAATCTCCCGCTCGAGCGTCTTCCCCGAGCAGGGAAGGCGCGAACGCGAAGCCCCGCCCCCAACAAGCGGAAGTGCTAAAGAGAACCAAGGGGGGGGGGGTGAAAAACCTGCCTAATGTAGCCGAGGGCATAAAAAGCGGGGACGCCAGGACTTTGCAAATATACCCGGTTCCTGGAAGCAGCTTGTAACATGTCCTCACCACCTGAGAGGCCTGAGTCTCCGGAGCCTGCCCCCGGGACGGCGGCGTGGCTGAAAACCCAAGTGATGCTGTTGTGCTGCCGTAACCGGGCCCAAGTGCGGGACCTGCTGGATCGCTGGACCGCTGAGATGGAGGAGCTGGCTGCGGTCGTATGAAATAGAGGCCATGCTAGAGGAGCTGGTGAGTGACCCACGCCCTTGTGTCCCTGAAGGACCGGCCACTGCGGCTGAAGGACTCTGTCTACACCTGGCCCAGGCAGGGCCCGCTCCATCGCCTGTGCTGACCGCCCATACAACCCCACTCAGGCCGCCGTCCCCGATGGAGGTGGCGGAGTCCGTGTTGCCCCGCCAGGGCCCGGAGGCCCGAGAGGAAGCCAGCCAAACACCAGCTGGAGCGGTAGACTTAGAAGAACCGATGGCGGGCCTCCGTACACCGACCGATGACGGCTCACTTGCCACTGAAGGGCCATAAGTCTGGGCTCAGCTAGAAACTGTTGCCGTCCTGCCGAGTCCCACCATTAGCCCCCTGGAGTCAGATGACAGCGGCTCGGGGGCTGACACAGAGCCGGTCTCGGAGTCCGAGGAAGCGGGTGAGGGTCTTCCCAACAGCAGTGCGCCAGTAGCTTTCTATGTCCTGCGCGGCGGTGGGAATGGATATCGGGCGGCCCTCTCCCACCAGGCCTGCCACTGGATGTTTGCAGTATTGACATCAGAGGGCGAGACCACCTCGGAGGAAGAGGTGGAATAGGCAGCGGTCCGCCGTTGCATACAGTTGTCCCCCGTTGGGACCCTCAGCCATGTTTTTCAGTTGGATGAATGAATGAAAATGAACACAAATCACACCGAGGTTCACCTGATTGTCTACTGATTGCTGTCCGAAAGAAGAACCGTCCCCATTGGGACTGGAGTTGTCCTTGTTCAATTAACACCCCCTCCATACGCACATGAGAAACTCATCATGGACATGACCGAGAACTTGCAGGCCACCCACGAACTTGTGGGCTTGTAAATAGTGTTGTGGGATGGAAACCGTTGCCGCCTCTGGAGAGGCTGATTTGGAGGATGGGCCTGGAGAAAAGTGATGGCCCAGGCCCGCCACTACCGTAACCGGTGGCAATCCTCCGGGGGTCAGGGGTCCCCCCTAGACGTGGGGTCCCCTGAAGTGACAGTCGGGTGCGAGTTACCGTACCCGTTCGGGCAGCCTGAACCTGGACTGGGGTCAAGGGGTGCTGCCCACTTCTTAGGGGCAGCATCAGGGCTAGGTTGCTTGGGTGGGAGAGCGGAAGACATCCGTCCGTCCGTCATTATTAAAAATGTTTATATGTGTAACGTTAAAGTGACCAGAAAAGAATGCTTATGTTGATATGTTTTATATGTTTACATGTTATTTATATTTTACAGTTTTCGAAAAAAAATAAAACCGGTGATGGACGGGCAGCCCGCGGACGGTCTGCATTTCACCAAGGGGGAATGTAGCGCCCTGGACTAGCCAGGTCGTCACAGGTAACACACACACACCCCCACCACCCTAGGCAGTTACATTCGCCAAACACAAAATCCTTGTTGCCTTCCTCCAGGGTCTGATGTCCACACCAGGTGGGGCGGAGCCAGGCGGTTGGCCCCACCCACCGAGGAGTTCACAGGCCTGGGGGCGGGAAAAAGCAGTTGAGTTCAGGAGGTTGAAGTGAGAGGAGTGAAGTGGAGAGTGTCTGGGTTTGTGGCCCAGGCACTGACAGCAAGGTTGGCAGACGGTGGTGGCCGTCTGCAGGAGTGGTGGATCGACGCGGAACTGTAGGACCAGGGTCGGGCGGTGGCCCGCCGGTAGCGACCGGGGAGCGAAGTGAAGCTAGCACACACAGGCAGGGCCATCGGACCCTGACTAGGCTTGGAGTCGCCGTCAACAGTCAAATCCAAGTGTGACAGGAACCCCAGGGGTTTCCTAACAACCAAAGACCCGTTAGAAGGCAACCGTCCGCATCGTGAGGGTATACAGCCACCGTCACAGGCTAAAGACCTAAGGGCCAGCGCCTGCGTGCAAAACAGGCTCCTCCGGCATCCATACGCCGGGGAACGGACTACCGTTGGGAACCCATCGTAGTCAAGACAGTACACAAAGGTGCAGGGAAAGACAGCCGCCATCACCTGTCCGGGGAGGGACACAGCAGCCGGCTGCGGGACCCGTCCATCCAGCCGTTTGGTTTACCGGAGACTTTGTGCATCTCTTGCTGAGTGAGTACACCCGTGCCATCCGGTACCGCGCCACGCTGTCCCTGCAACCCTGCACCTCACCTGCCCTGCCTCCCCGTTTCACCACCGGGCCCCGGGACCCCCAACCCCTACCCACAGAGGGGGAAAACAACATCACAGCTGCTCCCTACCATCGCTCCCGGGATCCCCGTCACCAGCAGCGGTGGTGCCCATCTTCACCACAACCCGTGGGTGGTGTCACGGACTAAATCCCCAAACAATCAATCCCCTTTTCACTCACAGGCGAGGAGCGCCGCTCGAGTCCCTGGATCCGGCCGACCACTTGAGCCACCGAGCAGCAGCAGCGCCGGACCCGAGTGTTACCAAGCGCAGTGCCACGCCGCCCGCGACACATCCCGCCCACCTCCTTCCTTCCTCATTGCCGGCGGACGTAGGTAAGCTGTAGTTCGTCGTTCCCGCGGTGTCACACGTAGCGATGTGTGCTCCCTCGGGAACGACGAACAACCTGCGACCTCAACAATCAACGATTTTTTGAAAATGAACGACGTGTCAACGATGGACGATTTCGTGAGTATTTTCACTCATTGATGTCACACGCAACGACGTTGCTAACAATGCCGGATGTGCATCACGGACTCCGTGATCCCGGCGATATATCATTAGATACATCGTTGCGTGTGACGGGGCCTTTAGTTTCCTTGGCCAACAACTACATCACTGGTCCTCAATGTTGTCCATTTCTCAGTTTTTCTTTAAAAAAGCTTGAACAGGACATCTTGAAACCCCAGTCTTCTTTTAAACTTTTGCCTGAGAGAGACATTGATGATGCAGTATAACTAACATCTTGTGTCTTATTGCTGTGCTCAGCCTTGCCGTGCTCAATGTCCTGTGACAACACAGTGGGTACGGAAAGTATTCAGACCCCTTTTAATTTTTCACTCTTTGTTTCATTGCAGCCATTTGGTAAATTCAAAAAAGTTCTTTTTTTTTCTCATTAATGTACAGTCTGCACCCCATCTTGACAGAAACAAAACAGAAATGTATACATTTTTGCAGAATCATTAAACAAGAAAAACTGAAATATCACATGGTCATAAGTATTCAGCCCCTTTGCTCAGACACTCATATTTAAGTCACATGCTGTCCATTTTCTTGTGATCCTCCTTGAGATGGTTCTACTCCTTCATTGGAGTTCAGCTGTGTTTAATTAAACTGAGAGGACTTGATTTGGAAAGGCGCACACCTGTCTATATAAGACCTTACAGCTCACAGTGCATGTCAGACTAAATGAGAATCATGAGGTCAAAGGAACTGTCCAAGTAGCTCAGACACAGAATTGTGGCACGTCACAGATCTGGCCACTGTTTTGAAAGAATTTCTGCAGTACTCAAGGTCCCTAAGGGCACAGTGTCCTCCATAATCCTTAAATAGAAGAAGTTTCGGATCACCAGAACTCTTCCTAGACCTGGCTGTCCTGCCAAACTGAGCAATTGTGGGAGAAGAGCCTTGGTGAGAGAGGTAAAGATCACTGTGGCTGAGCTCCAGAGATGCAGTAGGGAGATAGTTGACTTTGTGGAACTTTCTCCCATCACTGCAGCCCTCCACCAGTCGGGCCTTTATGGCAGAGTGGCCTGACGGAAGCCTCTCCTCAGTGCAAGACATATGAAAGCCACCATAGAGTTGGCAAAAAAGACCTGAAGGACTCCCAGACTATGAGAAATAAGATTATCTGGTCTGATGAGATGAAGGTAGAACTTTTTGGTGATAATTCTAAGCGGTATGTGTGGAGAAAACCAGGCACTGCTCATCACCTACCCAATATGTGACGCCCCAGGGCTGTGGGGTACTCAGTCCCGGGCGTGTGTGACACTCAGGGGAGTCGTGGTCGCGGCCGATGCCCAGTTTCGTGACCCTGGGGGCCGGTCCGAATAAAAAGGGGTTAAAATAAAAGAAAAGGGAAAAATAGAAATAGAGTTTTTCGACTATGCCACTTCCGGTGTGCGGCCAAGTTATTGAGGCCGCCGCTGCAGGGTCCTGCTGGGGCTGGTGGAGTAGTGCAGCTTAGGTGTTTTGGGACCTCCGCAAGCAGAATGGACCCCAGCAGTGGATGATGGAGGTTATGGTAGGGTACCCTTTTAAAGGTAGTCCACTAGCAGCATGCCCTCCTTATCCCAGAACACAGACGCCATCACCTTAGTGGCTGAGTTTTGCACCCTGAACCTCTTTGGACAAGGAGAACCACTATGCCTCCAGTCTTTTGACTGCTCCTTGTTTTCAGGGTCATACAACTAAATCCAGGTCTCATCCATAGTGACCAATCGATCCAGGAAGTTATCAGTCTGGAAACACTGACAAATGGACCGGGAAGTTTTCACTTGCTTCTCTCATCTGTTGTCAAACATTTGGGGACCCACTTTGCAGATCGCTTCCTCATGTCCAAATGTTCATGGATAATGACACAAACACGTTCACGAGAAATCCCCATGAGGTCTGCTATTGCTTTAGCTGAAATTCATCGATTCTACAGTATGAGGTTGTGCACAGCATTGATGATCCCCAGAACAACAACCACTTTCGGTCGTCCAGGATATTCCCCATCATTGGTGCTGAAGTAGCCCGTTTTAAATTTATCAACCCAGTTCTAAACTGTGGAATATAAAGGACATTGATCCCCCAATGTCTGCGACATAGCACCATGAATATCCTTAGCGGACTTTCCTTACTTAAACAAGAATTTTATCACTCCTCTGCGGTCAGTTGCTGTGAATATCGCATTAGACTCCGCCATTTTTTTTCCCATATGCGTAGAACACTGTTGCCATAAGCAACAAATATCAAATTTTGAAAACATATATTAGACACAAAAGGTTTTTATGTGATGTAACAATCGTTACCATAGAAACAATAAGATCACAAAGCCAAAGACTAAAGGGGGCTTTACACGGTAGCGATATCGCTAGCAATTTCTAGCGATAGCGACCGTGTAAGAACCCGCCCCTGTCGCGCATGCGATTGTTTGTGATCGCTGCTGTAGCGAACATTATCGCTACGCAGCGTCACACATACTTACCTGGTCGGTGGTGTCGCTGTGACTGCCGAACAATCCCTCCTTTAAGGGGGAGGGACGCTCGGCATCACAGCGACGTCACCGCAACGTCACTAAGCGGCCGGCCAATCAAAGCAGAGGGGCGGAGATGAGCAGGACGTAACATCCCGCCCACCTCCTTCCTTCCTCATTGGGGCCGGCGGCAGGTAAGGAGACGTTCCTCGCTCATGCGGTGTCACACATAGCGATGTGTGCTGCCGCATGAGCGATGAACCACAACGCTAAACAACCCTTAACGATTTTTTACTTTGGGACAACCTCTCCATGGTGAACGATTTTCACCATTTTTGAGGTCGCCTAAGGTTGCTGGTAAGTATTACACGCTGCGATATTGTTAATGACGCCGGATGTGCGTCACTAACAACTTGACCCCGACAACAAAACATTAACGATATCGTAGCGTGTAAAGACCCCTTTATCATCAGCCCCTCGTACTTTTCTTCTCATTGTACCTCTCCTGGTTTTTGCTTACAAATACTGAAGTAAAAAACTCTCCAAACACTCAGTGTGTGCACGTGGCCTAACATTAACATTATTAAATGTTACTAAGTCGTCATTAAATCAGCATAACCATCTGAGGCATAATGTAGACAAATATTTAAATAGACATGACTTTATAGTACTAATAGTTAAGAACAAATTCCTGTCTATTATTTAAACCAAGTAGTCAATATGACACTTGGCTAGAGATAAGCGATCCTGACTCAATCCGATCCTCGGCAGGATGGCTCATCTCTACACGTGGCCTTAATCTATTTCTGTTCAGTTAGATAAATGAGTTTTATCTACATATGAAAATGATCATCAAGCCTACATGTTTGGCATAATTGGTTATTCATACACCTCTCCAAAATCCTACAGAATCCCTGACTTTGGGCAAGTGTACCTAGAGGAATTGGAGCAGTTACACCAAATATTGATCTGATTTAGTTTTTTCTCTTGAACACTCACTTTAAATTGTGTAACTGATAAAAATAAACTAACATTTTTATTTTTCAAAACATTCTTCATTTGTCTTTCTCACTTGCCTAAAACCTTTGCACATTACTATACATAGATCCACACAAGTGACAAGCACCAAGCGTAACTATGACCGACAGCTATTGGATAACACATTCATGTGACATAACGCCACTATGATTTCACTATGACCTGTCATTTCACTGGAGGATGGGGAACCGGTGAGAAATTTTGGAGACTATTTTTAAAGACTTTTCTTCAACATTTTTTTTTTCAGGTTCACAGTTTATTTTATAAACTCCATTTCACAATTCAGCTTAATTATTACAGTTTTATATCTGCATTTTTTTCTCAGTCACAAAATGTAATTGTAACATTATCTGCCTGTCTCAGCCACTAGGGGGAGCTCTTTGTTATGGATGTATGTCATTTCCATTGAACTCGGTATTTGGTGTAGTCTAATGAACCATGTAGGAGTTTTCTTCCAAATAAAACTACACAAAGGAATGTATGCAGAATCTTTGTTTTCTTGTCCTGTACCCACAAGTCTCCTTTTAGCATATGTAATATTGCTGCTTACGCATTTAATATTTGTTTTTTACAAGGTGGACAAATTTGAAAAAATGCTGTATTATACAGATGCGGCTCTGGCTTTCATTGAATGTGGAAATGCTATGGAGCATGGGCCAGTGGAATCCAAGTCCCCCTATACAATGTATTCAGAGACAGTTGAGCTTATCAGGTAATCTCTGAAATCATCACAAACTCTGCAAATTGGAACATTTTGGGAATGAATTTAGAGGCTATTTTCAGAATAAAAAACATATTCTTTAACTTTTACCATAACACATGCCTGCAGTTGTCTCCTAATATACTGAGGAACAAGAAAATTGGTGTCTACGATATTTTAACGTGTTTTTAGGTCACGTTTGTCGCGGATTCTAAATATGTCCTTATTTTTTTTCCATCAGCTCTAGTTGAGATGAGATGTGATATATATAGTGATATATATACCCTATGTATATGCATACAAATGGCCAAATAGTAGAACTAATGTCTACTAAACATTCTTATTTGGTTATTAAAACAAATTCATACATGTAGATTTATTTTATTTATGAAGAATTTACATCACAAAATAAGAATTTCTTGTAATTGATACACTTCATTTATTGAGATACTTCGCAAAAGTGGCGCTTTAATCCCTTCATCTCACCACCTGGCAATTTTCTGTTTTTGCTCTTTCATTTTTTTCCTCCCCTTCTTCCAAGAGCCATAACTTTTCTATTTTTCCATCAATACAGCTGTATGAGGGCTTGTTTTTTGCGGGACAAGTAGTACTTTTGAATGAAAAAAAATCATTTTACAATATAGTGTACTGGAAAATGGGAAAAATAAACTCCAAGTGCAGTAAAACTGCAAAAAAACACAGTTCCACTATTGTTTTTTTTTTTTTTTTTGTTACCATTATTGATGGGTGGACCCGGACTGTAAAAATCAGGATCAGTGCAGTTTCAAAAGTATCCAGACCCAGAATTCTCAGGGAATTCCTGCTAATGTTCCGGATCCAGCACTTTGGTAATACGAAAAGATAAAGAAAAAATAATAAAGTAAACGGCGCTTCATACTTACTGAAGCTCCGGCGCGGCTGTTGGCTCCTGCGACTGCCCATTCACTTTTGGGGCCTCTCATTAAGCTCATGCATATGCACTGCTTTCCAAACCCATCAGCGTCTGTGATTGGTTACGCCCCTACCCTGAGTGACAACGTGTCTGACGCTTCCAATCACAGACCCAGTCTGCCGGTCAATAGCGTACAGTAAAAATAAATAAATACATTTAAAAAATTAATCACAGCCCACAGCTGCCACTAAGCCCTTGTTTAGTTGTGGCGGGCGTCTATAAGACACACCCCCATTACTAATCTGCAAGTGAAAAAAAAATCCAACACCAAAAAATTCCTTTATTTGAAATAAAAACAAAAAAAACCCTCTTTCACCATTTTATTAACCCACTTTAATGTATCTCTGCTACATTACTGAAGGCACAATGCGCAATCATAGAACATGACTGAACGCTGTGAGGTTCAGGCAGAGACTGAGCCGCAATGACCAGTGACATCACTCAGGTTAATTTCGGTCTGCCAGGAGATGCAGATCTGTGAACTCAGTGAGAGTTCATTGAGATCACCTTGGGGTCAGGTTACATGTGATCCCAGGTGGAAGACCGTGGTCACTTTCAGCTGTGACCGCAACTAACCTGAGTGACATCACCACTCATCAAGGCTCAGTCTCTGCCTGAAACTCATAACTCAAACTCATGTTCCATGATCGCACACTGTGCCTTCAGTAATGTAGCAGATCTGGAATCGTCATTGGACCTCGTGTGGATTACTTCGGATCTGCAGGGTTTTTTTTGGGGCGGGGGGTTAATAAAGTGGTGAAAGATTTTTTTTTTGTCTTTTATTTCAAATAAAGGATGTTTTTTGTGTTTGTGTTTATTTACTTTCACTTACAAATTAGTAATGGGGGGGTCTCATTGGCTTTTTTACAGACTCCTTATTAGCAAGGCATTATAAGAAGCCTGCACAGCTATTTCATGAGCCTTCTCTAGCTGATGTAATCTGCAGCCTTGTGAAAAATGGTAGCGGCCAATTTTTTGGCAATTTTCGTGAATCGCAAATTGTTCAAATTCACACGATTTAGAAAATTTACTACAACTTGACAAGAATTTGATTCACATCAAATCGATTCAGCCAGCTCTCATAGCTAAATATTGTTGATATACTGTGTGATCCGTGAATATTTTATACATTTATGTTTATTTTTTTAAAGGTATGCCTTGAGACTGAATTTACATTTGAGGCACAGTGCATCTTCTCAGGACAAGAAAATGACAGCTTTATGGTTTGTAGCCTAACAAAAAATTATTAATTTTGATTAGCAATATAGTATAAGATTTTTTTTTATGTACCTTTAATTTAAGGTAGGCACAGCCACTGTTCATATAAAATTACATTTATTGGACCGTTGTATAACAAAAAAAATGCCATTAACCTTTTTCATAGTTAGGGTATGTGCGCACGTTGCTTTTTACCTGCTTTTTACCTGCTTTTTTGCTGCTTTTTCTTCTGCGCTGTTTAATGCCAAAATGGATGTGTTCTTCTATTCAAGCAAAGTCTATGGGAATTTGGGTTTCTTGTTCACACTATGTTGTTCAAAATGCTGCCTTTTTGAGGCAGAACTTTGGTCAAAAACTCAGCTTTTCAAAGAAGCAACATGTCAATTGTTTTTGCCATTTGGGTTTTGCACTGCAAAGCTGAGTTTTTGACCAAAGTTCTGCCACAAAAAGGCAGCATTTTGAACAACATAGTGTGAACAAGAAACCCAAATTCCCATAGACTTTGCTTGAATAGAAGAACACATCCATTTTGGCATTAAACAGCGCAGAAGAAAAAGCAGCAAAAAAGCAGGTAAAAAGCAGGTAAAAAGCAACGTGCGCACATACCCTTACTTAGGTTGAAAAAAGACCTAGGTCCATCTAGTTCAACCTTCCTCCAACCTTAATTATATGAATACTTCTTTAGGTTATATATGCTGGTGGAGCAAAGAGGTTAATCTTGACCAGTATTAATCGAGGTCTACCTTAATGGTTCTATTACAAATTATTTCATTCATACCATCAGCTCCTGCCCATCCTGTGAAACGAGAGGAGCATAACACAAAATTGAATTTTACTGTCTATTTTTATAACTGTTCTACTGATATAGCATTTACAAATCATTTTACTACTGGCACAATCTCATCCATCAATTTTCTATATACAGAATAGTTGCATTTTGGGTGTAATATAATATATGGACTATTCAACTATCATATTTATATTCTTCTTGTTATAGTTACCGTTGTTTGGCTCTTCTGTACTGGAGAATGTTTCGCCTCAAAAGGGATCATGCAGTGAAGTATTCTAAAGCCCTCATTGATTATTTTAAGGTAAGAAGTCAATGATTTTAACATATGGGGCAATATCCGTTTTTGTTTTGCCATGGTTTTATTTAACTTCGTTTTATTAACAGCATAATCAAATCAAACACGGTACAGCTGACAGTGTGTACAGCGTTATACAAGTACGACACATGGAGGGCTACATCAACTTTAGACATAGAAATAAACTATTATGTGGCTTCCATGGCGCCAGCAATAGCTAAAGCAGAGTAGTGGTGTTGTCCAGACATTTATATATTCAACGGATTTTATACTAAGCACACAGACAACTCTATCAATATGACCTAAAAACTAAAATAAAACACAAGGTAACAATAACAGATACATAGTGTCACAATAAACCGCTGTATAGCATTCCGCACTCTAAGGCGGGCTTTGCACACTACGACATCGCAGGTGCGATGTCGGTGGGGTCAAATTGAAAGTGACGCACATCCGGCATCGCATGCGACATCGTAGTGTGTAAAGCCTAGATGATACGATTAACTAGTGCAAAATCGTCGTAATCGTATCATCGGTGCAGCGTTGGCGTAATCCATAATTACGCTGACGCGACGGTCCGATGTTGTTCCTCGCTCCTGCGGCAGCACACATCGCTGTGTGTGAAGCCGCAGGAGCGAGGAACATCTCCTACCGGCGTCATCGCGGCTTCCGTAGGATATGCGGAAGGAAGGAGGTGGGTGGGATGTTTACATCCTGCTCATCTCCGCCCCTCCGCCGCTATTGGCCGCCTGTCATGTGACGTCGCTATGACGCCGCACAACCCGCCCCCTTAGGAAGGAGGCGGGTCGCCGGCCAGAGCGACTGTCGCAGGGCAGGTGAGTGCATGTGAAGCTGGCGTAGCGATAATTTTCGCTATGCCAGCTATCACACGATATCGTACCTGCGACGGGGGCGGGGACTATCGCGTGCGACATCGCAGCATCGGCTTGCAATATCGCAACGTGCAAAGCCCGCCTAAGGCCTAGGACACACGGCGAGAAAAACGGTGCAAGTGGAATGCGATAAAAATATTATCCTATGGGGCAGCACCCATGAGCGATTATTTTCTCAGCCCTAATTGTACTGAGAAAACAGTTACAGCATGCTGCGAGTGGAATGCAATCCTGTTCCACTCGCACCCATTGAAGTCTATGGGGCGAGAGAAACATCGCATTGCTTTCACGTTACACCGGTGTAACGTGAGAGCAGTGCGATTCTCGCCTCAGACGGCAACAGAGGAGATAGAGAGATAAATTCCTCCCTCTCCTCCGCAGCGCTGCACCTCCCCTCCGCAGTGCTGGCCCTCCTCTCCTCAGCGCCACCCCCCCTCCACAACTGTGGTCTGATCACACGATCGGACCACAGTCGCATGACACTCGCATGACACTCGGCTCCCGCTGCGCTGCGAACGTGTGCCAAGTGTCATGCGAGCACTCGCAGTAATCCCTGTGTGGCCTTAGCCTAACACAAAGAGGGATCAATCAGTGTCACAATGATCTCCTTTAGGCTTCTGTGAGTGTGATGAGGGAAGAATTCCACAGGTCCCAAATTTTATTGAATTGTTCTGGGCACCCTGTGTTGTAGTATACCACCCTTTCATAGGGTATAATTGTATTGACCAATTTGACGCAGGACCGCACAGTCACATCTGAACCACCCATTCACCTTAGGGCTATCAACTTCCTAGCCATGAACAGGGTTTCCCTAACGAATATTTTCATGTAGTGATCCCACGATTCCTTTTCCACTAATCCAAATAGACACAATAAACGTTTGCACGAAGCATGAATCGACACAACAGATGATAGCAAGGAAGTCACCTTCCACCAAAACGCCCATATAATATGACAGTTCCATATCATGTAGGTAAAATTTCCCCCGAAAGATGACATCGTGGGCACTCAGACGTGCGTGAACGGCCCATATTGAACAGATGAGTGGGAGCGAGATATACCTGGTAAACAATGTAACATTGAATCAACCTATTGTTGATGGAAGGGGACACTGTAGTTTCCGATATCACCTCCCTGTAGAGAAGGAATCAGAAGCTTCCATCTGTCCTGAACTGGCAGGAAAGCCGACTCCACCCCCACGATAACAGGTAAGTATATATAGTCAATATCAGACCTCGGGGTCCCTGTGATTTCAGAATACCTATAATTGGAAATGATAACATCGGTTCCCCTGCCCCACTTCTCTGCATATGAGATTGGACCGCCGTGTGAATCTGAAGGTACCTAAAAAACTGGGATCTTGGGACGTCGTGTTCAGTTTGAACCTGCCCAAAGGACTTAAAGGTGTTAGTTTCCGAGGTAAAGAGATCTCCTATCACAAGAAAATTATCAGTGGCCAAGAACTGCACCGAGGGATGATCTATTGGAGTGAGGAAATAACTGTTTTTCCACAGTGGGAGCTCTGCCACCACCCCCTCAAAGCCTGCTACCTTCTCAGACTGCCGCCAAACCGATCACGCCAACTTAAAGATAGGCAAAAGCCTTGGTACCCCCGGCCTTTCTGACTTCCGGAAACCCAACAGATATTCGGCCCTGACTGCATGCGCCAGATGATCCTCCGAGTTGGGCAACTGACAATGCGGCATCCAGAGGCCCAATGCTGTCCTGACAGATAGTACAGGGAAAACTCTGGTAGGGCCATCCCCTTTAATCCCTTAGATCTCTGTAAGGTAGACAGCCGGAGTTTGGGCCTAGATTTCCCCCATATAAAGAAAGAGGTGAGCGAATTGAGCGATGAGAAGAAAGACTTGTATATAGGGACCGCACTATGCTGTAAAGTGTAACTGAGCTTAGGGAGCAGTATCATTTTAATTTAGCTTATCCTGCCAATCGCTGAAAGTGTCAATTTACCCCATAAGTTGTATTTAAGTTTAGCATACTCTAAAAGTGGTAATATACTCACTTGGAGGTCTAGTGTGTGGCCTTAAGGGGGCTTTACACGCTACGATATCGTTAATGTTTGGTCGTCGGGGTCAAGTTGTTAGTGACGCACATCTGGCATCATTAACGATATCGCAGCGTGTGACACTGACCAGCGACCTTAAGCGACCTCAAAAATGGTGAAAACCGTTCACCATGGAGAGGTCGTCCCAAACTCAAAAATCGGTAAGGGTTGTTTATCCAGGTGGTTCATCGCTCATGTGGCAGCACACATCGCTATGTGTGACACCGCAGGAGCGAGGAACATCTCCTTACCTGCCGCCAGCCACAATGCGGAAGGAAGGAGGTGGGCGGGATGTTACGTCCTGCTCATCTCCTCCCCTCCGCTTTGATTGGCCGGCCGCTTAGTGACGTTGCGGTGACGTCGCTGTGATGCCAAACGTCTCTCCCCCTTGAAGGAGGGATTGTTCGGCAGTCACAGCGACGACGACGACCAGGTAAGTATGTGTGACGCTGCCGTAGCGATAATGTTCGCTACGGCAGCGATCACAAACAATCGCATGCACGACGGGGGCGGGTACTTATGCGCTCGCTATGGCTACAAATTGCTAGCGATATCGCTACCGTGTAAAGCCCCCTTTACTGTATGTGTATACCTAGGTATTTGAAGCCGGACACAAATGGCAAAGGCAACAGTCCATCTAGCGGGACCCCGGAACTGTGCATCAACGGCATTAAGGCCGACTTGTCTCAGTTCATACGCAGACCTGAGAACTTCCCAAATTTACAGTGTCTATAACCACCGGTAGGGTTTCCTGCACCTTGTCCATAAAGACAACCATTCCATCTGTATATAATCCTATTTTATCTGTACGATCAGCTACAGTGACTCCAATGATAGATGGGTGAAATCAAATTCTAATTGCCAAGGCCTCAATAACAAGTGCAAACAGGGCTGGGGACAAAGGACATCCCTGTCACGTGCCCCACCCCAGAGAGAAAGGTGCAGATAAAACATTATTGACTATTATCCTGGCCATTGGGGATCTCTACAGCATGTGGATCCAGTTGCTAAACTTACAGTGAATCTCTGAAGGCAGGCAGACAGGAAGGGCCATTCCACCGAGTCAAATGCCTTGGCCGCGTCCTGCGAGGCCATGGCCCACTCGTTTCCCGGGAGCAGCATACTGTACTGCACTATGGATTGGACTCGTGTAATATTTATAGAGGTGTAGGCAGGCATAAATCTGGTTTGGTCTGGGTGTGCTATATCTAATATAACAGAATTAAGCCAGGATGCCAGTATGTTTGGTAAAAATCTTATAGTCAACATTTAATAGTGATATAGGACGGTATGAGCCACAGTCCAGTGGGTCTTTTCCCTCCTTCCTCAGCACAATGATATGTGCCTCATATAGAGAAGTGGGTAGGGAACCATCCATTGAAAAGTGCGAAAAAACATCCAAAAGAACCGAGACCAAGGCATAGCAATATTAGTCGTAAAATTCTATAGGAAAGCCGTCTGGGCCAGGAGATTTCCCTCTGGCCATATCTGAGATGGCTGTTGTTACTTCTTCTATTGTGATGTCTACCTCCAGAAACTCTTGCTGTGACTGACTGAAAGTGGAGAACTCTAAATCTGACAGATATGCCAAACAATTCTGGACCCCGTGGACACTTCTAGAGCTGTACAGAGTTTTGTAGAACGTATGGAAGCATTGTGAGATGTCATCAGAGGATGTGACAACCAAGCCATCCGCCTCCCGTATACCCAGTACTGTGTTTGAAGCTGCCTGACCATGTATGCCAGTAATTTACTTTACTGGTTTTCCAGCTCAAAGTATGACTGTCAGGAAAAGAACCATTTACGTTTAGATTTAGTTTCAGAATGTTGCGCATATGACCTATATGACTGTCACCAAGCCGCCCTGTTCCCATCAGTCAGACTAGATAAATCTTGCCTCCAAGTCCCTAAGCAGGATACAATATTGAATATACAATGTTCCGCACCCTTAAGTTTCTTTACGTCCATGAAGTGGGCCCTCTGTTTCTGGAGGTCTACAGAGAAGTCCAGGAAGTTTGAGAGGGTGGCATTGTTGTATTTAAGGGGGCCTTTCTGCCGCACCAGATGGAGAGCTACATCTCTGTCTTTACAGTTGAGTAGTCCCACAAAAAAAGTTTGCGGTGGCGCATCTGGCGGAGAGGGTCTCGCTGGGACTCTGTGTGCCCTCTCCACCGCGAAGGTCGAAGAAAACTCATCACCGAGGGTAGATTTAAGCCATTCCTCTAAGAAACATTCAGGGTGCTGGCCTTCAGAGTGCTCCTGTAGACCTATAACTCTTATGTTGTTCCGGCGCATGCGATTCTTCAGGTCATCTGCTTACTGGCGCCACAAATTCATAGACCCGGCCACCTTGGTCAGTTTTGTTGTCAGCAGTGTTACTTTATCCTCCGATTGAGACACTCTTGTCTCGACGTCTGCAGTACAGGCCCTCAGGGTCTGCATATCCTGGCGTAGAAGGCCAGCTCCTGAATGTACCTCCTCAATATTCCCCGAAAAGGGAGCTTTTACATGTAGATATCGCCTGCATGAGCTGCTCATACACTTGTCTCACGGTTAAGTCATCTTAATCTCTAGCCCCAACATCTGTCAGTACTTGGCTCTTGGAAGAGGCATTCCTCTTAGCTTTAGTATTGTCCGCCTGGCCACCCCTGGCAAACTCCTTGAGTTATCAATGGCTCCAGCTGCTTAGGGAGACTCATATTAGCTCATTGGGCACTTGCTGATTATTCACCCCACTCCTGCCGCACCTCAGCACACTTGGTCCTGTGCCTCTGTGATATGTGTTCATCAATAAGAGCACCTCCATTATCCCACCCAGCTTAGGCAGCCAGGGAGTAGCTGCACATATACATATATCCAGTACTTCCAATAGCCAGGGGGAGTCCCGAGCTAGCACAGCACTCCAGGTGCAATCTGCAAAAGTGATGCACGCCTATACAGCGTGGGGGCTATAATGTGTGTCTTCCTTGTATTGTCCCAGTGCCAGAAGGAGATCTGTGGGGACTGTTTGTCAGAGCACACACCCCAGACCCTCCAGCCTCTGGGTTAATATCTCCCCCACCTCCGCTGGCCCTTTGATGTACCACCCACTGATCGCCAGTGGCGCGTCTGATGGGAATATCAGCACCCAATGCTCACCGCTCTCCGGGCCTCCCCTTTGACTTGGCTCTGCAGGTGTGTATGGCTGCTTCCACCCACTCCTCCGTTTCTCTTTTGGGAGATGAACCGGCCGCCGGGTGTTGGAGCTACATGGCGCTACACGCTATGAAGATGCAGGGCCGCATGCAGGGAAGATGGCCGCCGCACCTCACACTAGGGCTTCAGATGGCGCGGTACCTGTTGTTGGGAGCTGGGGGACAGATCTGGCGGGATCGCTGGCCTCCAGGTAGTGTCCCCTACCATGGGAACCAATGTGCAGGTGTGAGAAAGCAGGCAGCCAGGTATAGAAACACAATCAAAATGTCCCAGACAAAACTCCCAAACCGTTAAATAGCAATCTAAAATATAAAAATAATATTAAGACATACGGTTTTTATAACCATAAAAACATATGGCAAGGGAACAGGTCACACTCATGACCCCAAAAAATAATTAAATTGAGGCAATAGGGATAACCAATGATAAGATGTTTTTTTCTCTTTCTTTGTATTACAATATAATTATGATTGCTATTTAACGGTTTTGGAGTTTTTTCTGGGACATTTTGATTGAGTTTATATACAGTGTATGTTCTGGATTGGTTATACAATGAATTCTGGTATTCTTCTTTTAATATATGATTTTAGCTAGGTATAGAAGCCAGGATACAGTGCAGGATGTTGGGATCCCCTATCACATGTGTTACTTAATTAACTTTTTTTTTTTAATCAAAATACGTAAAAGCTATCCAACCACATCAAGGTATACCTCATCCGGATGGTCCCTAACTCTGTTTATTCACCTCTCTATGTGCCCAGACTGGCCTCAAATGAAAACCGGGAAAAGATATGGACTATAATGTCTGATATTGATGTAATGTCTGATATTGTCTGTATATGTCCCCTCTGAATTGTAAAGTGCTGTAGAATATGTTGGCGCTATAGAAATACAAATGATTATAGTAAACTGCAGAAAAAGGTAAAGACTTAATGTATCTAATACTGTAGTCAAAAATCTGAATATTTATGTGGATACCTATTCACAAAACAAACTGACTTATAATAAAACTGATATGAATAGTCATTTTCTGATGATGCATTCCATTTATGAAAATCCTATATACAGCAAAGTTTTATATTACCTTTCATTCCTAGTCTTAATTTGGTACAAACATATTTAATTAAATTGCATCGTAAAGTGTATATATATATATATATATATATATATATATATATATATATATATAATATATTAACAGTATAGCTTTTCGTTTTTCAGAATTCATCGAAAGGGCCACGAGTACCATCAGCATGGAGTACCAATGGAAAGTAAGCAATAGCAATGGTTGATAAAAGTATTCCTCAATTTGTTGCAGTATTACTGGGCTTTTTCATTTTTACATTGGTGCTATTGTAAGGCTATGTTCGCACGTTGCGTTTTTTTACCGCGTTTCTGCAGCGTTTTTGGCAGCAGCGTTTTTGGGCAAAAATGCATGCGTTTTTGATTTCCAGCAAAGTCTATGGGAAAAGCAGAAATCCTGTCTGCACTTTGCTTTTTTTTCTGCAGCGTTTAATTTGCATATTTGTGGTCAAAAACCATGCTGAAAAAGAAGCAGCATGTCAGTTGTTTTTGCCATTTCTGCAGCGTTTCCTTAACATTGGAGTCAATGAGAAATGGCAAAAAGCAACCAAAATGACAATTCCTGCGTTTTTCATGCTTTTTACCTGCTTTTCCACTGCGTTTTTAGCTCAAAAAACGCATGCTTTTCTGGGGAAAAATTAATGGGTTCTAATGTTCCTTTACACACACACAATAACCGAAAATTTAAATGTAAAAAAATAATAAACTTTAGCTATTTTTCTGTTAAAATGTGCATAACCACTATTATTACATTAAAATTGATAATTTCCCATATAATTCTATTAAAAGTTAATTTTAAACTTTTTTTCTCTTTTTTCATTCTTTTTGACTAATTCAACTTTATTTCTCAGTGTCTTGATCTCAAAAACGCATCTGCAGAAACGCAGGTGAAAACGCAGGTAAAAAGCGCTAAAAACGCACTAAAAACGCGGTAAAAACGCATGCGTTTTTAGCGCTAAAAAATGGTCACAAGCCATTTGGTCAAAAACCAAGGGAAGGAAAACGTGCAGAATAAACTGCAGGTACACCGACGCAACGTGCAAACATAGCCTTAGAGTAACTGTGAATACTTTGTTACAGCCTATAGACACATTTGACATGGAAAAAGTTTCAGGCTTGCAACCTTCATTCCTTCATCCATTTTCAGACTAAAGGCCCTGTCACACACAGAGATAAATCTGCGGTTGCAGTGAAATTGTGGACAATCAGTGCCAGGTTTGTGGCTGTGTACAAATGGAACAATATGTCCATGATTTCACTGCAACCACAGATCTGCCAAAGATTTATCTCTGTGTGTAAAGTGGCCTTAAGGCCTCGGTTTCACTTGCGTTTTGTACGGATGAGTGCAATGCGATAAAACATCGGATTGCGCTCACTCTAGTGCAAAACTATGGGGCAGTGTCCATGTGCGATTGTGTTCTCATGCCATAGCGGCAACCAGAAATAAATACAAGTCTATGGATGCATGTGAAACATTGCATATATCACACTGCAGTCGGATGACATGCGAGTACAGTGCAGAGACAGGCCGGGGAGGAAATGGGGAGAAAGTGCTCCCTCCCTCTTCTCCACACCTATGACCCTCGGCTGACACTCGCAGCAGAGGGTCATTATCATATTGTTTCCAAGGCTCTCGCATTGGAAGCTATACACTAGTGGACATGAGCCCTATTTGAAGTTTCAGGAAATATTCCTCGTATAAGCTTATGTCTGTGTGTATCCAGGGAGGGGACTGCTATCTTCACTGTTTATAGCTTGCACTTATTTCCTTTTATGTGCTTTCCTCCTTTACTATAGACAGCTTTCTCTGCCATCCTTGAGATATAGTAATTTCTCCATTTTCCATTATGTGGAAATCTGTTTACAACCCCTTCCTTGCTGCTATCTAGTCACACATCCATGTTTTGTGGTCCATATATGTACCACAATGTATTTTCAGCTGACTTCAGGTCAGTAAATCCAGAGCCAATCCGTAGTTTGTGAATTCAGCCTAGCCCTGAGAAAAGTAGAGGGAGAGAAGTGAGTTCTCCAGATCAGAAGTATTGATGGATTTTTCAAAACCATTTCAAAACATTTTTCAAAGCAGGTAGGTAGATAAGGGATTTTTAGCAGTAGAAGAGCATTTTTAATGAAGATTATTTAGAAAGTTGCTTAACTTAGTATTTAGGAAGTTACTGAACAATATAAATGGTCTAAATAGCCTAAAGGGGTTATAACTAGTGTCGAGCGAGCGTGCTCGCCCCTGTTCGGTACTCGATCGAGCATCGGAGTTCTCAGGTACTCGCTGTGCTCTGCCGAGTATATCTCGGATGCTCAGATGTTTCATCTATCAAATATCAAACCCAAAGCACCCCAGTGAGTCACTTGCAGCCTCTGAATGGCTCTCACTGGAGTTAAAGCAACATTTGTAGTGTGAAAAAGAAAAAAACACCCTGCCCTCCCCCCCAGGCCCAAACTGCCTAATCATTGACTTCCATTATACTCCTTACTTGAGTTGAGCCCTTTCAGAACATCTAACCTGCATGACTATAGTAACGAGCATCTGACATTTTAGGGGCACTTTGCACACTACGACATCGCAGGTGCGATGTTGGAGGGGTCATGTCAAATGTGACGCACTTCCAGCGTCGCACTCGACATCGTTGTGTGTAAATCCTAGATGATACGATTAACGAGCGCAAAATCGTCGTAATCGTATCATCGGTGTAGTGTCTGGGAATTCCATAATTACACGACTGCGACAGGTACGATGTTGTTCCTCGTTCCTGCGGCAGCACACATCGCTGTGTGTGAAGCCGCAGGAGCGAGGAACATCTCCTACCTGCGTCCTGCAGCTCACGCCGGCTATGCGGAAGGACAGAGGTGGGCGGGATGTTTACGTCTCGCTCATCTCTGCTCCTCCGCTTCTATTGGCCGCCTGCCGTGTGACGTCGCTATGGTGGCGCACAACCCGCCCCCTTAATAAGGAGGCGGGTCGCCGGCCAGATCGACGTCGCAAGACAGGTGAGTCCATGTGAAGCTGCCGTAACGATAATGTTCGCTACGGCTGCTATCACAAGATATCGCTGCTGCGACGGGGGAGGGGACTATCGTGCTCGGCATCGCAAGCATCGGCTTGCGATGTCGTTGTGTGCAAAGTGCCCCTTAGTGATTGTCCATCACTAGTTATAACAAGTACGGTATATAAATGTATCCCCTGTCGAGAGGATAGGGGTTATCCAATGCCTTTATATTGCTGTCCTATCATTTGAAGGTCAATATAAAATTGGTGGAAGGCTGACACTCAGCCCCCCATCCTTCAGCCATTGTCATCTCTGGCAGTAGCCGGATATACACAGTTTATGGAGCCACAGCCCATCAGCTCCTACTGTATTCTTCTCAATTGTACCCAGCAACGGTAATTGAACAGTGTGTCAGAGTGGTGATGTGCTGCTCCTTATATTGTTTATGTGATGCCCCAGGGCTGTGGGGTACTTGGTCCCGGGCGAGTGGTGCGCAGGGGGGGGGGACAGTCGTGGTCGTGGCCGATGCCCGGTTCCGTGACCCTCGGGGTCGCTCCAATACAAAGGGTGAAGAATAACAAAAAATGAAAGAGAAGAAAATAAAAGAATTTTCGACTATGCCACTTGCGGTGTGCGGCCAGGTTAATGAAGCCGCTGCTGCAGGGTCCTGCTGGGGGCTGGTGGAGTAATGCAGTTTAGGTGTTTTGGGCCCTCAGCAAGCAAGACTAGGCCGCAGTAGTGAAGGGGCTGTTGTAGGGGACAGTCAGTGTATGTGTACGGAGGCGAAAAGGAAACAGTCCACACCGGTATTGCAGTTTCAACTTGCATTTTTTTTACTTTGGCTTGCTCTGGCTTGGTACCTGGACCCGCTGGTGCCGGTTCACGGTTCCTTGAGTCCCATCTCCTTATTCCACAGTCTTTGTCTCCTTTACAGCGTCCCGTTCTTACTTTAGGTCTTTACACCTTTCCTTCTTTACTTCACTCCTCACTCCTTCACTTCCTACTCCCCTCACTCCTTCACTTCCTACTCTCCTCTTCTCTTCTTCCCGCCAACTTCCCAACTGACCACTAGCCTCTCCCCTTTCTGGGTCTCTCCCTACAGATTGGGTGGCAATTAGCCGATAAGTGCCCACCCCTTTTACCTGTTACTAGGCAGTCTCTTAGTCTGGCATTGGGGTTATGTATGTGGCCTGAGGGTGCTGGTATGTTGACTGGCACGGATATTCCGGGGTTTAGGTTTTCACAGGTTACATTTTGTGGCACCTGAAACCTCAGGGGTTCTACATTTACATCCGGATCTTCTCTGATATTGATATCCCAAGAATAGGTCATGAATATCAGAGTAGTAAGTAAACAACCCCTTTAATAGAAGATTTAAACTATACATAAAAATACAGGAAGTTTACCACAAAAACTCATGATAATTCTATTATCTCTATATATACCAACTAAATCTTAATCTTTTATTATTAAACATTTGTCTCACAATGTTATACAAATATAGGTCACATGTAAAATGTACACTTTATACACAATGGATACAAAACAAAGCTATTTTATTGTGAATTACACATGTTGTATAGAAGCATGGTCATTCTAAATGAAGCTGTATTCCTATCAATGGATCCATATCTATTGACCCCTATGACGGCTGTATCCTGACTATTCCTGACGTTGGCTCTCTACCCAACTATTCCTGTGACTTGCCCTCTACCCAATTATTGTCCCCTCTGGTCCTCTGCACATCAATCCCATCATAGCTTCTCTCCCCTACTATCCTTGTCCCCTGGGGCAGTGGATGCTGACAGAGGCAGGGCTGTAAGGTTAGTGTAGTTGGGAACATTGTGTATATTCTGGGCAAAGTATTTGAGTGTTGGCCAGCATAACATTGTGTATTAAAAAAAATGCTTATTTTATGTATCATATAGAACTACAGGAACTTCCTCACCATTGTCCCCAACGCCATCTCCAGTGAGCTCTCAAGGAAGCATCTCCAGCTCTGGTGCCACCAGCTCTAATTCTAGCTCTATTATAAGCATTCCCCAGCGCATTCACCAGATGGCAGCCAACCACGTCAGTATTACCAACAGTATCCTGCACAGCTACGACTACTGGGAAATTGCTGATAATCTTGCCAAAGAAAACACAGGTACATTAGCATAAAGCAAAAGTCTTATATTTGTTCCAATAAAACCATCACCGTGTGTGGTAATTATCTTTAGCCTGTACTTTTCCCATCTTAAACATTTATGACGCATTTTACCCCTTCAATTAGCATGGCGTACACTCCCCCCTAGTTTGATTGACAGCGCTCACTTTCCCAGAGGAAATGCTGCCTGAATTACATTCTTGGTCTTATGTGTCCACACCATACCTCCCAACTTTTCAAGAAAGGATAGAGGGACAAAGTATGCGGCGCGCGCAGCGCGCCGCGGCAAATTTTGACCACACCCCTAGCCACACTCCTAGCCACACCCATTTAACAGTAAGGGTCATTTAGCAGATGCCCCGGACTATTCATTCATATTTATAGCAGTCAGAATTTTTTTATATTTCTATGTGTCACTATATGACATGTTGCTTATTTGTGCCTATCAATCCGTGTTCACACGTTGCATAAATTCTGTGTCTTTTTGTTTCTGTCTGCACCAAACTACACAATAACAATCTTCTCTGTTTTATCCATTTTTGCTGCATTTTCTCCATTATTTAATGTGTTTTTGGTTCAGATGTGAATCTGCGTTTTTAAGTGTTTTTATGTACAGAGAAGCTTTTTCCTGCATTTTTTTAAGCTCCACATAGAAACCTCCAGAGAAAACCCCCCCCCGAAAACCGCAGAATTCAGCAGCGTCTTTTCATGGAATCACATCCACTTTACTTGGACAATTAAACACAGCAGAATAAATGTGCAAAGAAACAGCAGAAAAAAATGCAGCATTTACACTACATGTGAATATGGACTAATTGTCCAAGCAAAGTGGATGAGACGTCCTGAAATCTCCACCCCTGGTGCGTGGAAAGACGCCGCTGAACTGTGCGGATTTGGTGTTTCTTTCTTTATAAGCTTCAGGATTCACATCATTAACAAACATGTATCAAATAAGGGGGACAATGTATAAAAAATACCGCAAACACGCAATAATCAGAGAACATTGTTATTGCACTCGTGGCGCGGACACCTGCAGAAAAAATGCAGCATTTACGCTATGTGTGAACACGGCCTCAGTGATCCATTTTTATTACATTTTTTATGGGTTTTAATAAAGAAAAATAATAAATTGCGCCTTTTTTTCCCCGCCATTTACCGATCCCCATAAATAATCTGATCGCTGTGTTGTTCAGGTCATTACGATTACAGGGACACCAAATATGTCCATGTTATTTGCTGATTTGTAATGTTTATTATTTTATAAAAAAAAGTGCAATAAAATTACATTATTCTATTTTTTTTAATTATTTTTAGTAACTTTATTAGAAGAAAAAAAAATCCTCTTTTCCTCTCCCTCTAGAATACAGGACATAGAGATGCTGCTCTGTACAATGGAGCTGTGTCCTGTGTAATCTGCTGTGTAAGAGGCTGCATTGTAGATTCATTTATGTGAAATCCTCCCTCTGACATCATCAATCCTAGTGGCTCAACAGCTAGAGCAGCTAGGAAAGCCAGGAGGTTGCTGGACACAAGTTTTGAACGTTGCTGGTTTGAATCCAAGGTGGTGAAGATAAAAAAAAAATAAAAAAATTGTATTTGTATTTTTTTCCTCATTTCTTTATAGTAGTTTTATGGGAACAAATGAATCTGACTCTTTCACCAACATTGAGATACAGTATTTATCTATCTATCTATCCCTCTATCTATCTATCTATCTATCTATGATTCTATCTATCTATGATTCTATCTCTCTATCTATCTATGATTCTATCTATCTATGATTCTATCTAACTATGATTCTATCTCTCTATCTATGATTCTATCTATCCATCTATCTATCTATGATTCTATCTATGATTCTTTATATGATTCTATCTATCTATGATTCTATCTATCTATGATTCTATCTCTATCTATCTATTATCTGTCGTGTATCTATATATCCCTCTATCATCCATCCCTCTATCATCCATCCCTCTATCATCCATCCATCCATCCCACTATCATCCATCTATCCCTCCATCTCTCCATTCATCCCTCCATTCATCCCTCCATTCATCCCTCCATTCATCCCTCCATTCATCCCTCTATCATCCATCCATCCCTCTATCCCTCCATTCATCCCTCTATCATCCATGCATCCATCCCTCCCTCTATCCCTCCATTCATCCCTCCATTCATCCCTCTATCATCCATCCATCCCTGCCTCTATCCCTCCATTCATCCCTCTATCCCTCCATTCATCCCTCAATTCATCCCTCTATCATCCATCCATCCCTGCCTCTATCGCTCCATTCATCCCTCCATTCATCCCTCCCTCTATCCCTCCATTCATCCCTCCATTCATCCCTCCCTCTATCCCTCCATTCATCCCTCCATTCATCCCTCTATCATCCATCCATCCATCCCTCCCTCTATCCCTCCACTCATCCCTCTATCCCTCCATTCATCCCTCTATCATCCATCCATCCCTCCCTCTATCCCTCCCTCTATCCCTCCATTCATCCCTCCATTCATCCCTCCATTCATCCATCCCTCCCTCTATCCCTCCATTCATCCCTCCATTCATCCCTCTATCCCTCCATTCATCCCTCCATTCATCCCTCTATCATCCATCCATCCCTCCCTCTCTCTCTCCATTCATCCCTCCATTCATCCCTCCATTCATCCCTCTATCCCTCCATTCATCCCTCCATTCATCCCTCTATCATCCATCCATCCATCCCTCCCTCTATCCCTCCCTCTATCCCTCCATTCATCCCTCCATTCATCCCTCTATTATCCATCCATCCATCCCTGGCTCTATCCCTCCATTCATCCCTCTATCCCTCCATTCATCCCTCCCTCTATCCCTACATTCATCCCTCCATTCATCCCTCTATCATCTATCCCTCCCTCTATCCCTCCATTCATCCCTCCATTCATCCCTCTATCCCTCCATTCATCCCTCCATTCATCCCTCCTTCTATCCCTCCATTCATCCCTCCATCTATCCCTCCCTCTATCCCTCCATTCATCCCTCTATCATCCATCCATCCCTCCCTTTATCCCTCCTTTCATCCCTCTATCCCTCCATTCATCCCTCCTTCTATCCCTCCATTCATCCCTCCATTCATCCCTCTATCATCCATCCATCCCTCCCTCTATCCTTCCATTCATCCCTCCATTCATCCCTCTATCATCCATCCATCCCTCCCTCTATCCCTCCTTTCATCCCTCCATTCATCCCTCTATTATCCATCCATCCATCCATCCCTGCCTCTATCCCTCCATTCATCCCTCCATTCATCCCTCCCTCTATCCTTCCATTCATCCCTCCATTCATCCCTCTATCATCCATCCATCCCTCCCTCTATCCCTCCATTCATCCCTCCATTCATCCCTCCCTCTATCCCTCCATTCATCCCTCCATTCATCCCTCTATCATCCATCCCTCCCTCTATCCTTCCATTCATCCCTCCATTCATCCCTCTATCCCTCCATTCATCCCTCCATTCATCCCTCTTTCTATCCCTCCATTCATCCCTCCCTCTATCCCTCCATTCATCCCTCTATCATCCATCCATCCCTCCCTCTATCCCTCCTTCCATCCCTCTATCCCTCCATTCATCCCTCCATTCATCCCTCTATCATCCATCCATCCCTCCCTCTATCCCTCCACTCATCCCTCTATCCCTCCATTCATCCCTCTATCATCCATCCATCCCTCCCTCTATCCCTCCCTCTATCCCTCCATTCATCCCTCCATTCATCCCTCCATTCATCCATCCCTCCCTCTATCCCTCCATTCATCCCTCTATCCCTCCATTCATCCCTCCATTCATCCCTCTATCATCCATCCATCCCTCCCTCTATCTCTCCATTCATCCCTCCATTCATCCCTCCATTCATCCCTCTATCCCTCCATTCATCCCTCCATTCATCCCTCTATCATCCATCCATCCATCCCTCTATCCCTCCCTCTATCCCTCCATTCATCCCTCCATTCATCCCTCTATTATCCATCCATCCATCCCTGGCTCTATCCCTCCATTCATCCCTCTATCCCTCCATTCATCCCTCCCTCTATCCCTACATTCATCCCTCCATTCATCCCTCTATCATCTATCCCTCCCTCTATCCCTCCATTCATCCCTCCATTCATCCCTCTATCCCTCCATTCATCCCTCCATTCATCCCTCCTTCTATCCCTCCATTCATCCCTCCATCTATCCCTCCCTCTATCCCTCCATTCATCCCTCTATCATCCATCCATCCCTCCCTTTATCCCTCCTTTCATCCCTCTATCCCTCCATTCATCCCTCCTTCTATCCCTCCATTCATCCCTCCATTCATCCCTCTATCATCCATCCATCCCTCCCTCTATCCTTCCATTCATCCCTCCATTCATCCCTCTATCATCCATCCATCCCTCCCTCTATCCCTCCTTTCATCCCTCCATTCATCCCTCTATTATCCATCCATCCATCCATCCCTGCCTCTATCCCTCCATTCATCCCTCCATTCATCCCTCCCTCTATCCTTCCATTCATCCCTCCATTCATCCCTCTATCATCCATCCATCCCTCCCTCTATCCCTCCATTCATCCCTCCATTCATCCCTCCCTCTATCCCTCCATTCATCCCTCCATTCATCCCTCTATCATCCATCCCTCCCTCTATCCTTCCATTCATCCCTCCATTCATCCCTCTATCCCTCCATTCATCCCTCCATTCATCCCTCTTTCTATCCCTCCATTCATCCCTCCCTCTATCCCTCCATTCATCCCTCTATCATCCATCCATCCCTCCCTCTATCCCTCCTTCCATCCCTCTATCCCTCCATTCATCCCTCCTTCTATCCCTCCATTCATCCCTCCATTCATCCCTCTATCATCCATCCATCCCTCCCTCTATCCTTCCATTCATCCCTCCATTCATCCCTCTATCATCCATCCATCCCTGCCTCTATCCCTCCATTCATGCCTCCCTCTATCCCTCCATTCATCCCTCTATCATCCATCCATCCCTCCCTCTATCCCTCCCTCTATCCCTCCATTCATCCCTCCATTCATCCCTCCATTCATCCATCCCTCTATCCCTCCATTCATCCCTCCATTCATCCCTCTATCCCTCCATTCATCCCTCCATTCATCCCTCCATTCATCCATCCCTCTATCCCTCCATTCATCCCTCCATTCATCCCTCTATCCCTCCATTCATCCCTCTATCATCCATCCATCCCTCCCTCTATCTCTCCATTCATCCCTCCATTCATCCCTCCATTCATCCCTCCATTCATCCCTCCATTCATCCCTCTATCATCCATCCATCCATCCCTCCCTCTATCCCTCCCTCTATCCCTCCATTCATCCCTCCATTCATCCCTCTATTATCCATCCATCCATCCCTGCCTCTATCCCTCCATTCATCCCTCTATCCCTCCATTCATCCCTCCCTCTATCCCTACATTCATCCCTCCATTCATCCCTCTATCATCTATCCCTCCCTCTATCCCTCCATTCATCCCTCCATTCATCCCTCTATCCCTCCATTCATCCCTCCATTCATCCCTCCTTCTATCCCTCCATTCATCCCTCCATCTATCCCTCCCTCTATCCCTCCATTCATCCCTCTATCATCCATCCATCCCTCCCTTTATCCCTCCTTTCATCCCTCTATCCCTCCATTCATCCCTCCATTCATCCCTCCATTCATCCCTCTATCATCCATCCATCCCTCCCTCTATCCTTCCATTCATCCCTCCATTCATCCCTCTATCATCCATCCATCCCTCCCTCTATCCCTCCTTTCATCCCTCCATTCATCCCTCTATTATCCATCCATCCATCCATCCATCCCTGCCTCTATCCCTCCATTCATCCCTCCATTCATCCCTCCCTCTATCCCTCCATTCATCCCTCCATTCATCCCTCTATCATCCATCCATCCCTCCCTCTATCCCTCCATTCATCCCTCCATTCATCCCTCCCTCTATCCCTCCATTCATCCCTCTATCATCCATCCCTCTATCATCCATCCCTCCCTCTATCCTTCCATTCATCCCTCCATTCATCCCTCTATCCCTCCATTCATCCCTCCATTCATCCCTCTTTCTATCCCTCCATTCATCCCTCCCTCTATCCCTCCATTCATCCCTCTATCATCCATCCATCCCTCCCTCTATCCCTCCTTCCATCCCTCTATCCCTCCAGTCATCCCTCCTTCTATCCCTCCATTCATCCCTCCATTCATCCCTCTATCATCCATCCATCCCTCCCTCTATCCTTCCATTCATCCCTCCATTCATCCCTCTATCATCCATCCATCCCTGCCTCTATCCCTCCATTCATGCCTCCCTCTATCCCTCCATTCATCCCTCTATCATCCATCCATCCCTCCCTCTATCCCTCCATTCATCCCTCTATCATCCATCTTTGCAGCTGAATAACCTGCTCCTGGTGTCTCACCTGCAGTATAGAGGTCAAGATAACAAAATCTTCCTATTGCTTTCAATACAGGCAGTAGCTCAGTGGTTAGAGCTGCTGCCTTTGAAACAATGAACTCACAGCTCCACGAGTTCGAGTCCCGGCCGCCCCGAAAATCCAGAGCCGATGATAATTTAATTTAATTTATTCACTCCACTGAGGGGAGGAGCCGGGACATCAGCTGTGAGCCAGGGGAGTGCGGGACAGCCTTGATAAATCCCTGATAAATCGTGCAAGTCCCGCAGAATCCGGGACGGTTGGGAGGTATGTCCACACTGACACTGCAGGAGCCCAGCAAGTGAGCGCACACAGAGTTATTATGGGCGCACTCCCATCCCTCTCTTGCCTGCATCAGCCATACACTGCTGTGAGATTCTGTGTGCAGCAGGTGGCTGATGACCAAGAGAGTAATATGAGAGTGCACTGGCACTAACACTGTGTGTGCGCACACTTGCAGGGCTCCTGTGATGTCAGTGCAGACATGCAGGGCCGAGGATTCAATTCATGCAGTGCTTTCTCTCGTCAAGAGGGTTCTGTCAATCTACTGTAGCTAAGGGGAAGTGCACAGCATGCTAACTGAAGGAGCAGAACGGTGCGCTGAGGCACTCCAAGCATGCAACGAGGAACCCTCATATGTATATGAAATAAAACTTTTTTCCTGTACTACTAAAGAAGTGAAATCATTACTATAGGTGTGATATTTTTTTCAGGGGCTTTGCCCCTTGTAGGACTGCATAAATAGTTTAAAATAAATTTTGTTGTTAACAGACTCCTTTTAAATTTATCAAGTTTTACTGTTTGTGAAGGAAACAGATATTAAAGGGATTTTATGATGTTATTTGGTATGAGCAGGATCGGACTGGCCACAGGAGAATAGGAGAATCCTCTGGTGGGCCCCTTTGCAGTAGTGCGACACTTACCCCCCAACATAATCATTAGTTGGCACAATACACTTTTTTCACTATATACAGACAAAGGAAGCATCTCATCATGGATTTTACAAACTACCCAGTATATTATTATATAGAAGCATAGGTACATTTGTGAATGCAATATTTGCATGTAGTTGAGCGAGGGGCTCCCAAACTCAAGGTTACTGGTGGGCCCCTGCCGCCCCAGTCTGACACTGGATATTAAGGTAATCACTGTACAACAAAATGTTCAGTAAGTTTCTAATATAATCCTTCCTCTTTCTTTTATATATCTCTGTTTTCTGTCTGTATGTTAAATGTAGATTTTTATATCCACTCTTGTGTACATTTAAAAAGCTGCAGCAGACCTTTTACCCCTTGCACCTGAGCAATTCAAACGATTGGGCTTAGTCGAGGCTGCATAAATCTCTCTTGACAGATTGCTTCATTCTGCAGTCAAGCAAATTTATGTCACCAACGATTACTATGAGGGGATATATAGCAACCCCACAGCTGTTAGCAGTATTAGAGCTGTAGTAAGAATTCAGCACCGAAATGTCTACATTTACCAAGAAGAAGAGACCTTGAGGGATTTAAAGGGAATCTATCACCAGATTTGTATTTTTCCCTTATAAGCTGTGGCCACCACCAGTAAGGACTTATACAGTGGTGCTTAAAAGTTTACATATCGCATCAAATTTTTTGCTTTCTTGGCCTTTTTTCAGAGAATATGAATGATAACACAAAATCTTTTTTCCACTCAAGGTTAGTGGTTGGGTGAAGCCATTTATTGTCAAACTACTGTGTTTTCTCTTTTTAAATCATAATCCGATTGCCGTCGCTGCTCTCGGTCCGGTGCCTCCTTTCTTCCTTAGATTATGGTCCTCCTTCCCAGCTCCGCGTGGATGACGTGTCCGCGGAGACGGGAAGGAGGACGGCGATGGAAGGAAGAGAGGAGGTACCGGACCGAGACCAGCGACACCCATCGAACCCGACCACCTCGCAGGTGAGTATAATAAAAGATAGTTTTTATTTCATTCAGAGCGGCCTGTGCTCTTATATACAGTATTCTAGAATGCTGTATATGTGACGCCCTGGCAAAACCAGGTTGTCACAGAGACTGCACAAATCTTCCAGGTGCAGGACTCCATCCTCCTTAGCATACCAACACAACCCCACACACAGGTACAAACACCATCCACAAAGCCTAGTCACACCCCCCCAGGACAATAGGTACACACCAGTGGATGGGGCCAGGCAGATGGTGACGCCATGTCAGGGGAGGGAACGAGCCAGTTAGAGTTGGAGAGAGGAAGTGAGAGGAGTGAAGTGGTAGTCGGGGGTTGTAGCTCCCGGACTACCGGACTACCTGAGCTGACTAGGTGGCAGACGGCAGAGCAGGACCACAGGCAATGGAGATCCGGTTGCGGGAGACCTTAACTGGACCGGGGCAGGGTTGTAGCCCGCCGGTGCTGACAGCGGGAATCCGGTCCGGAGGCCATGCACAGTCGGGGTACCTGGACCCCAGGGCGAGGACAGCTTCAAGCACCTTGTCAATTAGCCAGCAGGGGACAAGATTCCAGGTCTTGTCCCACGAGCATCCCAGATAGAGTGAGACAGAAGCCCAACATGGGGGATAGGGCGTCTGCAACTGCCTGCAAAAATACCAAGGGTCAGATCGTGTGGGCCACAGCTCCCACAGCAAAGACACCGGGAGTGGACTTTTCCCGTTTCATGCAGACTAGTCAACACACCAGACAAAAACACAAAAGTGCAGGAGGAAGGGCCCCTGCCCTGTCAACCGGTGTGTGGGACCCGAGCACACCCCTCCGGAGGCTACCGGTATCCGGAACTTGGTTTACTACTTGGACTTTGCGTGGCTTATTCAAAAACAGTGAGTACACCGGTATCAGCCGGTCCAGCCTGCAAACTGTGTCCCAGCATTCCACTCCACCTACGCCTGGGTCCCGGGACAACACCTCCCCTACCCGTGGAGGGGATACCATCCTGCTGCCTCGCTCCATCAGCCCCGGGTGCCCCATACCAAGGCAGCGGCGGTGTCACCAACTATCACCGCAACCCACGGGTGGCGTCAATGACAAACTCTCCCCTGTAAATAACCCCTTTATTGCATTATGGGTGACGGGCTGCTGCACGGGGCCCGGAGCTGCCACTCGAGCCACAGCCACGATCCCGGATCCGAGCGTCTCTGACTAGTCTTGGGAACTAACACCCATTCAACTAATCAAAGGCCTAATTAGCGTAGAGACAGTGCGATTTATAAGTTGGGTTTTTTTTTTAAACATTCATTTTTGTGAATAGCATTATACAGGGCTGGTTAGGCAGGGAATTTGGGCAGACGTTACAATGCTGCTGGGTTGGAGGGTATAGCGGATCTGACAGGCTCCCTTTAATGCCAATCTTCTGTTTTAAGTAATGAGATTATTTTTTAAAATAATACAAAAAGAAACTCAATTTTTCCGCTAGGTTCGATAAAAAAAGCATTAAAGTTACTAAACATTTTTTGGAAATAGGGTGTGTACAATAAAGTTAACCAGAACTAATTTTGCTTTGTTTTCAGAGTTCTTCAATGAGCTTGATTCATCAATCGGACCGATAACACTGCACAGTTCAATGGAGCACTTGGTCCAATATACCAGACAAGGACTTTCCTGGATTAGGCATGGTTCACGCCATGTTATGTAGTGAATTTGTAACACTGCATTTGTTTCCACTGAACTGCTACTTTTCCAGGTATTGAGTTTATGAACAGCTCCATCACTTTTAGCACTACTTTACTACAAATCTGTAAATCGCTCATCAGCATTGGACAGATACATAGAACGCTTTTAATAATGAAGAGTTCCAAACTAACACGATTCAGACAATACTTTATATAATAAAACATTCAATACTTATGCTGTTTAAAAGATTCTCCATTATCAGGAGCAATCCCCCATAACTGCTTTGACACTATCATAGTTTCTCTATTCTGTATGATGGCCTGTTGTATTGTGCTAACAACTTCAAAGTAAAACCAAATGACTACAAAATTACCAGAAACTCAAGAGTGGACCCACCAGATTGCAATTGGGTATGGTTTAGGTCTAGACCAGGGGGCAGAGTCTAATGCGGGCGTCACACGAGACGATCTATCGTGCGATATGTCGTCGGGGTAACGGTTTTCGTGACGCACATCCGGCATCGTTTATGACGTCGTCCCGTGTGACACCTACGAGTGACGCAGAACATTCACAAATCGTGTATCGTTGACACGTTGCTCATTTTTAAAAAGTCGTTTATTTTTCTTTGCGCCGGTTGTTCATCGTACCCGGGGCAGCACACATCGCTCCGTGTGACACCCCGGGAACGATGAACACAGCTTACCTGCGTCTCGCGCCTCCCACCGGCTATGCAGAAGGAAGGAGGTGGGCGGGATGTTTATGTCCCGCTCATCTCCGCCCCTCCGCTTCTATTGGCCAGCCGCTGTGTGACGTCGCTGTGACGCCGAACGTCCCACCCCCTTCAGGAAGTGGATGTTTGCCGCCCACAGTGACGTTGCTCAGCAGGTAAGTACGTGTGATGGCGGTTTAACGACTTTGTGCGCTACGGGCAACTAATTGCCCGAATTAGGCTGTGTGCGCACGCTGCGGATTTACCGCTGATTTTGCAGCGGATTTGCTGCAGAAAATGTGTCTAACATTGCTGCAGTCATTTCCCAGAAAATCCTATGGGTTTTAAAAAATGCTGTGCGCACACTGCGTTTTTTTATGCTCGCGGATTTACCCGCTGAATTTCCGCTGCGGATTTACCCGCTGAATTTCTGCTGCGGAATTAATGTGCATGTCACTTCTTTTCTGCAGGTACCTGTGGTTTTTGCCATAGATAATGATAAAAATCCGCAGGGACCAATCTGCGGAAAATTCGCAGTAAATCCATGGCAAACCGCGGTAAAACCGCATGAGGATTTAGCTGCGGTTTTGGTGCATTTATTTTACCATGGGTGCGGGATTCTTTAAGAGGGTCCAGATTTTCCTTAAGTAAAAGTCACTTTCTAGTGCGCACATGGCCTAAGGCAAAGTTCCCTTGATACGTAATGGTGAGTGTTTGATGTTAAGGCTGAAGTCACACTTGCAAGAGACTCGCGCAAGTCTCTCGCAAGTGTTACTCCGGCCTACGGGTGAGTTTTTGATATTGCAGATTTTCACATAGCTTAGGTTACTTACGTATTTCTCATTGCAATTTTGTGTGTTTTTTAACTTGCATTTTATCGCATTTTTATGTTTTTTGGCTCTTTTTGGTAGGTGAGGTTTTAAATAACGCTGCATTGTTTTTTATACTTTTTGCTGTTTGGCTTCAACAAAACTTTATTGATATAGTCATGGGCAGATTACATGCATTTTTATTGTGTCTCCGAAACAATGCACTAAAAACGCACTTAAAATGCAATTCTATGGGAAAAATCTGCACATAAAACTTAGCATACCCACAAGAGAAATTGACATGTTACAGATTTCAAACACGCACCACAGGTCAGTCTACACCAGAGGTCTCAAACATGCGGCCCGTGGGCAGCATGCGGCCCCTGAGGCTGCTTTTTGTGGCCCACAGACCCCATGACGATCGCAGCTCTATTCCGGGAATCGGCGCCGACAGGCACAGTACAGTTGAATCATTTGCGGTGCCACGCAGAGGAGCTGTCTGCACTACACCAATGGATTACACAGCCAATCAGATGCAAGGAGGCGATGTCGCTGTATGATGTCACCTCCTTGCATCCAATTGGCAGCCGGCAGCCATTGGTATAATGCTCAGAGCTCCTCTGCGCGGCACCGCCAATGATTCAACTATACCTGCCGGCTCCCAGCATAGAGCTGCGATCGTCACGGGGTCTTTGCGTCTGCACGGGCCGCTGTGGTCTCCTGCTGTATTCTCAGTACGGAGTATACTTGCGACTCTGAAAGCCGCACCGCAGGTCAATGTTTGCTGCGGTCTGCATACGCACAGTGGATGGGATTTCTAGAAATCCCATCCACTCTGCTTGTACTGTACAACCAAGCGCTCTGGGCGCAGCTGAAACATGCTGCCTCCAAAACGCTGCAAACGCTGATCAGCATGCAGCCCTGAGGGAACGGGAGGAAAGGTGAGAAGATTTTTTTTTTTTTTTGGCGTTTGTGAAGAGCGGCACAATATTACAAGGATGGGCACAATACTAGAAGGATAGTCTTGATGATGGACACAATACTACAAGGATGGGCACAGTACTACAAGGCACAAGGATAGACAATACTACAAGGATGGGCAGAATACTACAAGGATGGGCAGAATACTACAGGGCACAAGGAAGGGGCACATTATTATAGGGGACAAGGATGGGAGACATTACTACAAGGGACAAGATGGGGACATTACTACAGAGGACAAGGATAGGGGACATTACTACAGGGCACAAGGATGCGGTGATTGCTACAGTATGGGGGACATAACTACAGGACACAAGGATGTGCATATTATACAGGACACAAGGGGGACATTACTACAGGATGGGGGACATTACTATAAGATGTTGGCTAAGATGACTGTATGATGCTGCTAATTGTAAAACAATATTAGAAGGGGATAAAATGTAAAAAAAATATTCAAAATAAAGTAAATATATATACATATATATACCTAACTAAACAAAAAAGTGCAAGTTGAGTATTTGGTGAGTATTTTTACCTCAGTATTTGTAGCCAAAACCAGAAGTGGGTGATAAATACAGAAGTGGTGACGTGTTTTTATTACACTTTTGTTCTTATTGTTCCACTCCTGGTTTTGGCTTACAGATACTAAGGTAAAAAAAACTCACGAAATACCCAACATGTGCACGTGGTTTAAGATACTGCAGTTTTGTGCAGCTAAAATACACAATGTCAAAAACTCACCAAAAACTCATCATGGGGATTGATTCTGGAACCCTATATATCTGTCTATAACAATTATCTAAATGATAACACAAACACACTGTAAATGTTTTCTACATTGCTTATTGGTTTCCAAAAAAAAGTCTGTAAAACCCCAGAAAAAAAGCAGCGGGAAAAAAGTTAAGGAAACAACAAAAACAACATTAAAAAAAACAACTTGTCAGGTAAGCAAAATTCTAAAGAAGAGAAGCGATTACTGAAGTGTCTTCTGCTTAAAAATGTGTTTTTTGAGAACTGAAAAAAGATGCAGTGTGAACATACACTTAGACTGACTTAGGTTGCCAGAGACATTTTTGTACCATTATTTATTAATTCCAAGCATTAAGTTGTAACCTAAGCGTGTGCATAGAAATTAATTGGGTAGATTTCTTATTATTGTGTTTAGACAACTTCAAACTAGAACATATAGGCAGTAGGATTGCAAAATGTATCACACAAGGGCAAAGTTTGTCATTTGGCACCTCTTGCTAGAAGGATTTGCCAAATTGTAAGCAAGTTGAGCTGGAATTCTGGATCAGTTTCCCACTGTCACCGTCTGGCTAGAATGTCTTCATTGTTTTGAAATGGAATGGTAAAAAATCCATTGTTAGTTGAGAGTTGACAGATGATGACTACATGATGGCCACAAACTGTGTAGGAATTATCAAGCTACACTCTATTAGCAATGACTTTCTAAACCTTTCATTTGAAACTGCACAGACATGCACATCGGTGTGGTGTTCTGCAGCGTTACAGTCATGTCACCGCTGCGTCTCAGCCAAATGATGCATGCTGCATGAAATCCAACATTAAGGATCCAGGCAGCGGTGTGTCTGAAGCTTAGCCCACCACAACCATTGGCTGCATAAATCATTTTGCAATAGGCCATTGAGGCTGGTCGTACCCTATTTTTATCCTACACAATTTCATTTTAGCAATTGCAATCAGCTGTATGTTTGAATATTTCCACTGGCAATAATGCAAATTGCAGATATAGTTCTTTCCCTATTTTTGATTGATGCAAGACTCATCTTTGTCAATATATGTAATTGTACTAAGACCAATTAGTGTAAGAAATCTGGATTAGAGTTGAGCAAATCGATTTTCAGGACCCTGACCAGTGGATGAGAGCCACGCAAACTGGCTCGAGTCCTAACTGCATCCCCAGCTCATCTTTTGATTAGTCGGCTTGGCATGAAACTTTCACGACTGTGCGCTACAAGTCAACAGAGTCGCTGCGTATGCTGGCAGGTAAAATATGGCTTCATAGTTCCCGTTCAGTGGTCATAAAATACTGACCTGGTGGCTGGACTAGGGACCTGATAATTAATTTGCTCATCTCTCATCGAAATTAGTATGTGTCACACATATAGGGCAATTGGATCAGGAATTCATCTATGTATATAAAAAATGAAATCTCAGTAATCACCATATCACTGTGTTGTGTACACAGCCAAGTGTCATTAACATTCTTTGCCAATAATTTTCACTAATCGCTATACATCGTGTATACAATGCTGATGACAGGATTAACAATGAAGCTTTGAGCTGTGTATGGTCATAGTAAACTTATGTAGCACACTTTTTAAACTTGTAAAATAACAGAATGGGCCTTAATTAACATATAAAAAGCACTTTTATATTTAAAAAAGAAACATTTATGTTGAGAAACTTTTTTTAAATGTGTTAATAAAAATAAAAAGATCAAATCTATTAAAATATACCCTGTGCGTTGTATTTATTTTTGCTATATGTCCATGTTCCAGTTTAGGTTAGCATTTGAGCCTTAGGGGTACTTTGCACGCTGCGACATTGCTACTGCGATATCGTCGGGGTCAAATCGAAAGTTACGCACATCCGGCGCCGGTAATGACGTTGCAACGTGTAAAGCCTAGATGATAAACGTTCGCAAAAGCGTCGAAAATCGGTGATCTATGTAGTGTCGGTCCTTTTCATAATGTCGCACCAATAGGAGATACTATGTTGTTCCTCGTTCCTGCGGCAGCACCCATCGCTGTGTGTGAAGCCGCAGGAGCGAGGAACATCTCCTTACCTGCCTCCACCGGCTATGCGGAAGGAAGGAGGTGGGCGGGATATTTACGTCCTGCTCATCTCCGCCCCTCCGCTTCTATTGGCCACCTGCCGTGTGACGTCGCTGTGACACCGCACGACCCGCCCCCTTAGGAAGGAGGCTGGTCGCCGGCCAGAGCGACGTCGCAGGGCAGGTAAGTGCGTGTGAAGCTGCCGTAGCGATAATGTTCGCTACGCAAGCTATCACAAGATATCGCATGTGCAACGCGGGGGCGGGTACTACCGTGCTCGGCATCGCTAGCCGATGCTAGCGATGTCGCAACGTGCAAAGTACCCCTTAGGGCATGCACACCCGTTCTGTCTTTATGACAAAAAATACAGTGTTTTACATTACAAGCAAAGTGAATGACATTTCTGAAATCTCATGCAAATGCTGCTAATTTTTTCGTGTATATTTGAAACTGAGGCCATATTCACACGTTGAGTATTTGGTGAGTTTTCTACCCCAGTATTTGTAGCCAAAACCAGGAGTGGGTGATAATTACAGAAGTGCTGCTCTTATTTCTATTATACTTTTCCTCTGACTGTCCCACTCCTGGTTTTGACTTACAAATATTGAGGCAAAAACTCAAAGACTCAACATGTACACGAGGCCAAAGATGCTGCAGTTGCACGAAGCGTTTGTTATCCAATATGGCCCTTGCCATAGGGAATCATCAGGTTGCTGTTTCCTCTATAGCCCTCAAGAGCAGAAGATCAAAGAGAGGCTGTCAAACCAGGCCTACAATACAAAATCTGCACACAGAACCATAATAATAATAATAATAAGGCAGGGGCCACATGGGGATTACTGCGATCCCCTCGCATGACACTCGGCTCACACTGGCAGTACAGCAAAGCCGAGTGTCATGCGAGTGTCCCTACGACTGAGGTCCGACCATGCGAGCGGACCTCAGCTGCGGGGGGCGGGCCGGCACTGAACAGGGGAGGGACGGATGTCTCCGGCTATTGCCATTCTCGCTCTGCACTCGCAGTACACCAGTGTACCGCGAGTGCAGTGCGATTTTTCTCTCGCCCCATACACTTGAATGGGTTCAAGAGAAAGAGTCTCGCATTACAATCGCAGCATGTTGCGATTGTTTTCTCGGTCCGATTAGGGCTAAGAAAATAATCGCTCATGTGCGCTAACACACAGGCTAATATTGGTCCGAGTGGAATGCGATTTTACCCTCCAAATACTCAACATGTGCACCTGGCTTTAAGGTTTTCCCTATAGTGCTGTTCTGCATCTCTAAAGCGGGCTTTACACGCTGCGATATCGCTAGCATTTGGTGGCGATGTCGAGCGCGATAGCACTCGCCCCCGTCGTATGGCCAATATGTGGTGATCGCTGCCGTAGCGAACATTTTCGCTACGGCAGCGTCACACGCACATACCTGCTCTGCGATGCCGCTCTGGCCAGCGAACCGCCTCCTTTCTAAGGGGGCGGTTCGGGCGGCGTCAACAGCAACGTCACATGGCAGGCGTCCAATAGAAGCGGAGGGGCGGAGATGAGCGGGACGTAACATCCCGCCCACCTCCTTTCTTCCGCATTGCCTGTGGAGGCAGGTAAGGAGATGTTCGTCGCTCCTGCGGTGTCACGCACAGCGATGTGTGGTGCCGCAGGAACGAGGAACAACATTGCTAATAAGCAGAAAACAATTTTTTGTTTCAGGACGACCTCTCCGTGGCAAACGATTTTGACCACTTTTGCAATCGTTTAAGGTCGCTCATAAGTGTCACACACTGCGATATCGTTAATGACGCCGGATGTGCATCACAAACACCGTGACCCCGACAATAATTCATTAACGATATCGTAGCGTGTAAAGCCCGCTTAAGGCCACGTGCACACATGGAGTATTTGATGAGTTTTTTACAGTATAGTATTTGTAATTCAAAACCAGGAGTGGGTGATAAATACAGAAGTGGTGACGGGTTTCTATTATAATTTTCCTCTGATTGTTCTGTGGCGCCCCTGAGGCTCCTCTTGCCACAGAGGTACTGTACCTCAGCCAGAGGTGTGGTATCCCATTCCTGGGTAAGGAGGGGGGGTCACAAATTGGTATACACAAACACAGACATTCTTATTTAACAACACTCCACTAGACTGTGGTTAGGGCAAGTTGCACCTTTGATAGCGCCATAAAAACGCACAGTCCAAAGTCAGCCTGGGGGTGGAGTCCAGTTAGTGGGAGCCGACTGTAGAATGAGAGCCAGTTGGAAGAGGACGCGGAGGAAAGTGGTCCAGGGGACGAGGGCTAGATCAGCTCGTCTCAGGATCGTGGGAAAGAAGGGGTCCTAGGGCCACGGGAAGTGCGCCATACACCCGTGGACTCTATTTCACACCGGCATACTTTTGTGGAGGGACTTGGCCGTATAGAACTTTAAGACACAGCTAGCAAACCGGAGGCTAAGGCTACTGCAAGTACTGGAGCCACATCCACACACATCCAGTGAAAAGGTGACCACATAGGGCCAAGGGATAGAGCTTCAAGCCACCCGACAGGTTCCGTGGACACCAGCTCGGGGCTCTGTGTGTGCAGGTGCGGGACAGGCGGGAGAGGTCAGTGCAGGAAGACGACCAGGAAAGGACACTGAAGGGTGTATCGGGTTGTGACTCCAAACTATCCAAGGATCGGCTGGGGCCCATCACAGCAGGACTGAGCACTCTGAGGGCAGCCTCTGACTAGTCATGGTAACATGGAACTCTGAACTGTGAGTAAAGACCTTGTGACTGCATTCCTGCGTTGCCCAGTTATTCCCTGCATCTCTGGCCCTGCACCCCACCATTACTCCACAACACTATCTTCAGCCGTGGGGACTCAGCTCTACCTGTGGAGAGCTATTCCAACTCTGCTGCATCATCACCGACCCCAGGGGAACTGAACAGCAACGGCGGCACCTATCTTGCCGCATACCACAGGTGGCATTATGAACTACCATCCTCTGTAAGTAAATAAATAAATCCCCCACCATCATCTTTATTAAACAACATTGCCAGGGTCACGGAACCGGGCCCTATCACCGAAACATCCTCCGAGCAGAACAGAGCCGGCCCGCTAATGAGTAACCCCCAGGCCTCAGTGCGGGCATGTCAATTTTGGCGTCACAAACAGGATTTCGTGCCCGCTACAACGGGTACTGTGCGCCTAAAGACTGTGTAAATAGAGTTCACTAAAGCAACGGCAGCCATTAACCACGGAGCACGGGAAGGAAGGGGTGTGCTATCGTGGGCGGAACCCAGAAAAGCACGCAAAGAAAAGCCCACCGCTGGAGCGGCTGTGAGTTAATCCCAGATTCCCCAAGAGAGACCAGGGGTGCAAGAACATATCCAACCCGGGAGGGGATCAGGCTGCAGCTGCAGTCGCAGTGCCTCTAATACCACTCTCTATGCCGTACATACCAGGAGCGGCATGGTTGCCGCAGTATTCAGGGGAGTCACACACCTTGAGCAACTTCAAGGAAAGACTGAGTAGTTAATTCAAAGTATACCCCTGGTTAAAGACCAGAAAGTAAGCATTCTAATAGGTCAATTAACTGGAGCAGCTCAGCGGGAGATAAAATACCCAGACCCTAATCGTGGGCACGGGCACCTGCAGTCTCCTGCGGAGAACACTTGTGTCTTTGCAAGAGAGGACACCCTACGTTAAAATGTTGCAAAAAATACACTAACATTCCAAGTGGAAACTTTTCTCCTTGCAGAGACTGACAATCCAATCTGGCTGCCAGTGAGGAGTCTTATAGCTGCAATGCTCCTCTGGGAAATATTCAAATCGTCTCTTCAAGGAGGAAGTTAGGATATATATATATATATATATATATATATATTCATGTGTAAAAGTAGTGAAACATATCGCTGTAATTGTGCTGACCATATCCTAAAAAGCAGCGTAGAAGTTGCTACTCTTTCTATTACTCAACGAAAAAGAATCTCAAAGGGTTTTACTGAATCATGCCATTGAAACTCCGAATAACACAAATTTTTGTTTTCATGCCTCTGGATAAGAACAGTGCAGAATATTCCATATTTGAGTCACTTTTTGGAAGTCTCTACTTCAGAACTCATTCAGACATGAGTTTTTGTTCTATCCGTGGTTTTCACACACAAAACCTGTACCCATTATACTTTATAGGGCTGTTGAAAAGGCTGTGTTGTTTTGCAGACCATGAGTCTGCAAAAAAAACATGGATATATATGTGACGACCTGGACTAGCCAGGCAGTCACAGGTAGGCCCTTGCACAAACACCCTTCCCCTAATAAGGTGACAGCAGCCAACCTAAAAACACTTGTCACCTCTCTGTGTTCAATGGTCACACCAGGGGGCGGAGCCAGGCAGTTGGCCACTCCCACCGAGGAGTCCAGAGGGCCTGAGACAGGAAAACAGTGAGAAGTAGAAGTCAAGGTCAGCAGTTGAGTGGAGTTGAAGTTCAAGTGCAGCAGGCCTGAGGCGTCAGGTCTGCAGCAGCAACACTGACCGGTGTCGGGGTCGTAGCCCTGGTACTGCGGCAAGGAGGCAGACGGTGGTTGCCGCCTGCAGGATCCGGGAAGATGGCTGGTGGAACTGTAAGGGACCGGGACAGGGTAGTGGCCTGCCGGTACTGAACCGGGGAACCAATTATAAACCGGAGCACCAGGAGGGGTACTCAGACCCAGAATGAGGTCCAGAAGCCACTGGACCACGTCGAATTTACTGATTGAGGTCTGGAGCTTAGGTCCTTTCCCGTCCCAAGACCCGAAAGATGGCAACAGGCCACCGAGGGGGATAGATAGCCACCGCACAGGCAGAGAGATCCCATGGGCCAGCGCTTGCGGGCAAACGGGTTCCCCGACACACATAAAGCCGGGGAGCGGACTACCGTTGCTGAAGCATAGGCAGTCAAGTTCTACAAAAAGGAGGTGCAGGAGAAAGGCGGGAACCACCAACCTGGTGGGGGACCAGACGCAGCCGGTTGCGGGCACCGACCGCCATCCTTTTTGGTTTACCAGAGACTCCGGTGTATTTGTCAAAGTGAGTACAACAGTGCCCTCGGGCTGCGCACCGCACTAACACGCCCGCAGCTCACAACCACCGGGCCCCGGGACCATCACCCCCTGCCCACGGAGCGGTCAACACCAGGCTGCACAACACCATCCCCGGGAGCCTAGTTAACGGCAGCGGTGGTGTCCACACTCACCACAACCCGTGGGTGGCGTCACAAACTTACATCCCTAAACACCACGGCCTCGGCCGTGAACCTCCCCCACCGAAATCCCCTCACGTAGCGCCAGCCTCCCTTGCAGAGCGACGTGACCCCCGGGTCCGGAGGCGCTCGAGCCACCCACCAAACGAGCCTGGATCCGAGTGGCGGTACATATATACATGTCCATTTCTTTTTATCATGAATGAAAGTCAACCATGTCTTTAGGTATACAAGTCTATGGGCATAATGAAAACACGGTCAGCACATGGACAGCACACGGACTGTACATGCTTTTCACGGACCCATTGTCATCCATTCTACCAGAAAAAAACGGACATGTCTCAATGTGGTTCACACGGACACATGGTCCCTGTGAAAACATGGACATGTGAAGATCATCATGGGTTATGAGTTTGTGTGGTATCCATGAAAAAAATTATGCCACACAGATGTGTGAAGGGGTACTTAGGATTCCTTGCCGCTTTGTTAGATATCTAGGAAAACAAACAAAATATCTTTAAAAGTCCATTTTATTTTAATCGTTTAAAAAACAAACAGGTTAAAATATAAGCTCAATTCTTACACGTTTCAAACCGCAAAGGTCCTTAGTCATTTGTTAGATATCATAGGAAAATCAAAGCAAACTAGCCAAATTGTGCAAATCAGCTTGAGCTACCACATTTATGTGTTCAACCAATAATCTACAAGATTATGGGACCACAAAGCAATCATACCCATCAAGAAGGAGACATGTTCTGTTTACTAGAAGTGAATGTACTTTGGTGTGAAAAACAGTAAAAGACCTTATGATGATGCTGGAGGCAACTGGTACAAAAGTATCGTTATCATTAATAAAACATGTCCTACCTCGACATGACCTGAAAAGCCTCTTGGCAAGGAAGAAGCCACTGCTACAAAACTGCCATAAAAAGGAAGATAAGACGTTTACACAATGTGGTTTTTTTTCTGCAATTACTTGAAAACACTGTGAAAACAAGGCAATTTTCATGCGTTTTTGGAATAACAGCATGGCCTTAAAGTTTGTAACTACACACGGGGTCAAAGATATTACTTCTTGTACAAATGTGCTCTGGTTTGATGAAACAAAAGTGGGAGTGTTCAGTGTTCTGGTTCTCAGGATGAGTATGGGTGTCAGCGGTCAGGAAGATCCTATGTTATGGATAGGGGATAACTTCCAAACTTGGTATAACCACTATAATGCAGTCAGATGTGTTCAGCCTATCCAATATTTCAAGGGATTACTTGATGGCAGTATGTAAACACACAGCTGCAAAACCAGTTCAGAGTATGTCAGCATGAACCGAGCCAGCTTTCTCACTGTTTCTCATTTATGATGAAGTGCTTATCCAAGACTATTAGATACACAACACAAAGGTGCCAATGCATTAACACTTTTAGGCCAGAAAACTGTCATAAAAAGCATTGAAAAGTTATGTAAATTTTTACGCAACACGGAATTGCACAAAATGTGAATTTTAGTATTTTCACTCCAGTTTCATTAAAATGGGCAGACTTGGGATAAGGTTGATGCCACAGCTCATCTAATTCATGATGAGCTGTGGTGTTTCTTACACCAGAAATATTTCAGTCCTCAACTAGAGGAATATTTGTAGCAAGGAGCAGTCCACTTGTCAGACGCTCCTCATTCATGAAGTAGCATGTCCCTCTTAATGAATCAGAAGTGTATGACTACACCATACATCCTCATCAATGCCAACGTAAATATCGCTGGTCCTGATGAATCGGGGCCTACATGTGAATGAAAGATCAAATCATGTAGAGAAATCTTGACCAAATAGATTGAGGTTACAGTTTTTATCAAAAATACATGACGTTATTACATGGCTTCATTGAAATGATAGCAAGGTCATACATGCAACTTGTGCAGTAACAGGAGCTCTACAATCAAGGCCAATGCTGCCATGGTGTACTCTACATTACTTTAGATCACATCTAAGAAGCTAAATTTATTCCCGTTCATGTCTTACCAGTGAGAGTTCTTCTAGAGGAGCCGGCACATAAGGGGCCCGTTTTTAAGTTGTTCACATTGTGTCATTTTGAAAGGTTTCTTTTTAATAAAGCGGTATTCAGAAAGGATATGTCTTCACGTTATTATTGGTGCCGGACGACTTCTGTGACCCCCACAAATCCTGATAAGAAAACAGATGACGTGTAGGAATAGGTTAAAATTGCTGAAGTCGTGCCCGCGTTTCTATTAGGTTCAAGTCACATGAACGTATGAAAAATCGGACTGATTTCACCCAGAAACATAGACATTTGTACAGTACATTTAAGAATATGGTTTTAACTCAAATGTTTCCAGCCACTGCAATTTTTGTAAACACTGGGCATGGCGATGCTGTAGTTGCTATACAAGTCAAACCATTATCATATCCTGATCGTATAGATATTCTTCCAGCTGAAGCCTCCTACATCTGTTAATAAACAAGATGAAAAGTAAGACACATGATACCAGTAACAGGTGACCCCTTTGGACTGTCATTCAGTGACTGGGATGACAGCTTATATCTGATACAGTATATACTGTAAGAAAATGAGAAATGGCTGTTTGCATTGCACGGGTAAAGCGTCATTGCAGCCCTCAGAATGGGTGCTTTGTCATATTCCATCTACAGCAGAGACCTCACACCAGTAATATTAACATTTCCATGGCAACCAGAATTCTAAGACTCATTATTAGGCGCAGCCTAAACGGCTCTAATTTTGTAGCCATTTTCCCTGCACTGTGAAGAAAAGCAGAGGAAATCGACGTAGAGCTGTCAAGCATTGCCTTGCGCAATAATTGCCCATGGTAAATGTCATTATGACAAACAGTGCAGTGAAAATGCAGGATGGACACTCTAAAAGAAAATACTGCAAAAGAAATCTCCAGTGATAATAGGCAGTCAGATTATGGCCGTTTCTACAATGAACAAAAATATGAACGCAAGACTTGTGATTTTGCTCTTATTTTTCATGAGCTGAACTCAAGGATCTAAGTCTTTTTCTATGTGCACAAAATGTCTTTTTCTTTCAAATATTGTTCACAAATCTGTCTAAGGTCCTGTGCGCACAGTGTTTTTTCCACGTTTTAGGGTGCAGTTTTTTGTCCTAAACTGCATGCAGTCCTTCCCTCGCTAAGTCTATGAGAATTCAGAAAGGCTGTGCTGCATTTTGCTTCTTTTTTTGCCTGCAGTTTTGGGAGCAGAAAAAAGAAGCAGGATGTCACTTCTTTCTGTGTTTTTCCCTGCGTTTTACACGAATTGACTTCAATGAAGTCATGAAAAAAACGCATGGAAAAACGCGGGTAGCTAATTCTTTGCGTTTTACCCTTGTTTTCCAGCGTTTTGGCCCTGTGTTTTGGAGGACTGGCAGATCAATACCCCTCTGCCTCGTGGTCTGCGGAGGATTGATCCACGGTATCTGGCCAGATTTTGGTCCCCATATAAAATCTATGGGGACCAGAATCCAACTCAAAGGGGTAGGAGCAAGCACTTCAAACTCACCGATCACAGGGGCTGCTGTCACACTGCTCTCACGGTAGATCTTTGCGCTTTCCGACCCGGTCGCTTATTAGGCTCATACATATTCACTGCTTCTCCCAACCACCGGCGTCTGATTGGTTGCAGTCAGACGCACCCCCACGCTGAGTGACAGCTGTCTGGCTGCAACCAATCACAGATGCCGGTGGGCGTGTGTATATCGTACTGTAAAAAAAAATATTTAAAAAAAAAACGGCATGTGGTCCCCTCAATTTTGATACTCAGCCAAGAAAAAGCCCCACAGCTGTGGGCTGGTATTCTCAGACTGGTGAGGCCTATGGTTATTAGGCTGCCCCCCAGCCTAAAAATATCAGCCTGCAACTGCCCGGAATTGCCACATCCATTAGATGTGACAGTCCCAGCACTTTACCGGCTCTTCCAATTTCTCTGGTGCGGTGGCAGTCGGGGTAATAACAAGGAGTTAATAGCAGCCCATAGCTGCTGCTAAGTCATAGATTACTGATGGCAGGCATCTATGAGACACCCCCCATCATTAATCTGGAAGTGAAAGTAAATAAACGTGAAAGTAAATAAACACAAAGATCCCAAAAATCCTTTATTTGAAAGACAACAAAATAAACAAGCACTCTCTTTCACCATTTCATTAACCTCCATACACCCGTTCAGGTCCGACGTAATCCACACGAGGTCCCATGACCCTTCCACCAATGCTACATCTGACAGCCATAGAGCATGACTGCTCGCTGTGAGGTGACTCAGTCAGGTGAGTCCTCCACCTGCGGCTCACCTCAGTTGCTGCCTGATTTGGTGGAGGACTCCAGCTGTGACAGCAAATCACCAGAGTGACTGAAGTGAGCCACGCGATCAGCACGACATCACGCAGGTTAGTCGCAGCCACAGTGTGTCAGAATGAACTCGGGTGAACCTGCGACGTCACTGCCGTTACAGCCATGGTAGTGCGGGGTGCGCAGCTGTGACATCAGGGGTTCACCCAAGTTCATTCTGACACCCTGTGGCTGCGACGAAGGCCGGAGTCACACTTGTGAGTGACTCTCACAGGTCTCGCATCACATCACCCGGCATGGCCTGACTCTCTCGAGACACGAGTGTGCAGCTGCATAGAAATATATGCAGCCGACCTGCTCCTGTCAGGAGAGTGTGCGGCTATGCCAGGTGATATGATGCGAGACTCGTGAGAGTCCCTCACAAGTGTGACTCCGGCCTTAGTCACAGCCACAGGGTGTCAGAATAAACTCGGGTGAACCCCTGACATCACAGCTACGCGACCTGCATTACCGCAGGTGTCACGGCAGTGACGTCACGGGTTCACCCAAGTTCATTCTGACACCCTGTGGCTGCGACTAACCTGAGTGATGTTGCGCTGATTGCGCGGCTCACATTAGTCACTCTGGTGATTTGCTGTCTCAGGTAGAGGACTCCAGCTGTGGCTGTGGCTAACCTGCGTGACGTTACCGCTAAATAGCACAACTCACTTCAGTTGTAGTGTGGAGCTCACAGCCGGCCGTCATGTTCTATGGTGGCTTGCTCTGAGCGTTACATGTAGCAGTGGTGGAAGTGTCGTGGGACCTTGTGTGGATTACTTCGGGCCTGCAATGGTGTTTTGGGGGTTAATAAAGTGAGGACAGAGGGCGCTTTTTTGTCTTTTATTTCAAATAAAGGATTTTTGGGGTGTTTGTGTTTATTTACTTTCATTTACAGGTTAGTGATAAGGGGGTGTTTCATAGACGCCTGCCATCACCAATCTAGGACTTAGGGTACCTTCACACTTAGCGATGCAGCAGCGATCCGACCAGCGATCTGACCTGGTCAGGATCGCTGCTGCATCGCTACATGGTCGCTGGTGAGCTGTCAAACAGGCAGATCTCACCAGCGACCAGTGAACAGCCCCCAGCCAGCAGCGACGTGCAAGCGACCCTGCGCTTGCACGGAGCCGGCGTCTGGAAGCTGCGGACACTGGTAACTAAGGTAAACATCGGGTATGGTTACCCGATGTTTACATTAGTTACCAGCGCACACCGCTTACCTGTGTGTGCAGGGAGCAGGGAGCCGCGCACACTGAGCGCTGGCTCCTTGCTCTCCTAGCTACAGTACACATCGGGTTAATTAACCCGATGTGTAATGCAGCTACATGTGCAGAGAGCAGGGAGCCGCGCACACTGCTTAGCGCTGGCTCCTTGCTCTCCTAGCTACAGTACACATCGGGTTAATTAACCCGATGTGTACAGCAGCTACATGTGCAGAGAGCCGGAGCCGGCAGCACAGGCAGCGTGAGAGCTGCGGAGGCTGGTAACTAAGGTAAATATCGGGTAACCACCTTGGTTACCCGATGTTTATCTTAGTTACCAGCCTCCGCAGCTGCCAGATGCCGGCTCCTGCTCCCTGCTCGCTTCATTTGTCGCTCTCTCGCTGTCACACACAGCGATCTGTGTGTCACAGCGGGAGAGCGCCTTTGAAGAAAACGAACCAGGGCTGTGTGTAAAGAGCACCGATCTCGCAGCAGGGGCCAGATCGCTGCTCAGTGTCACACACAGCGAGATCGCTAATGAGGTCACTGCTGCGTCACAAAAAGCGTGACTCAGCAGCGATCTCGGCAGCGAGCTCGCTGTGTGTGAAGCACCCCTTAGTGACAGCTATGGGCTGCTATTAACTCCTTATTACCCCGATTTCCACCACACCAAATAACCATGGCCCGTCCCACCCTAATATTATCAGCCCCCAGTTGTCTGCTGCACCTTGGCTGGTTTTATAAAAATGGGAGGGATCCCACTCATTTTTTAAAAATAAATCAAATAATTAAAAAAAAAAAAAAAAAAAAGCGTGAGATCCCCTTAAGTTTTCATAACCAGCCAAGGTATGGCAGAGAGCTTAGGGTTGCAGCCTGCAGCTGCTGTTCCTGTTCTGGATATGAAAACTGGGGGAGACCCCACATCATTTTTTTTTTTACAAAAAAAAACACAAAACAAACAGCTGGCCAAGCTAGCTATTCCTCTATCTATAGAGCTATTCTGTTATTTATTTATTTCTATCTATTCTACAGTATTTGTTCTTTCTAATTATCTATTCTATATGTTCTTCCTAGCTATTCTTTCTATTTTTTCTATTTATCTATTCTAGCTAGCTATCAATTATTCTATCCTATCATATTTTGTTTCTCCTTTAAAATATGCATTAACAAAAATGCGTCTAAAACGCATGCATTTTTTCATGCGTTTTTCCGTCCAGAGGTGTGCTTTTCTGCCAGAGGGTGCGTTTGTCGCTGGAGAAACAAAACTGCAGTGTGCGCACATAATCTGTGTTATTGAGCACTTCTACTTTGCCGAGATAATCCATCCACCTCACAGGTGTAACTTGAACAAAGGACCGACACTCCAAATCCTCTGAAATTTTATAGAATTTATTCCACATAAATATATAGGCATAAACCATTCCGCGTTTCGGCTAATAGTGAGCCTTTTTCACATCTATTCACAGGTGTGGCATATCAAGTACACAGCCTGATTATTGCACAGAAGTGCTTTAGGCTGGCCACAATAAAAGGCCACTCTAAATTGTGTAGTTTTACAGTATTGAGTGGGTCCGGGGAGTGAAGAAAACTGGTCAGTATCTGGAGTGACCATTTGCCTCACGCAGAGAAACACATCTGGATCACATAGTTGATGAGGTTGTTGATTGTGGCCTGTGGAATGTTGGTCCGCTGCTTTTCAATGGCTGTGAAGTTGCTGAATATTGGCAGGAACTTGAACACGCTATATACGCCAATCCAGAGCATCCCAAACATGCTCAATGGGTAACATGTCAGGTGAATATGTATCACTGGTGTGTCATGGGTGACAGACAGTCATGTGATTTTTGGCCATAGAAGATCACAGCATTTGGCTGTGAAGAATGCTTCCTGACTTTCCATTGTTCCTGCTGTCAGTATTAAAGGGGTTGTCCGACATAACAAAAATGTTTGAGTTTAAGCTAATCTGTGCTGTATTGTCATATTAATCACCCCTACATTGTTATTTTTTGTTTTCTAACTTTTGTTCCTCTTGAATTATACCTTTATTCTGTGCAGCTTCTTGTTTACATTCAGCTCCAGCAAACATGACCACTTCCTGTGTAGTGGGTGGGCCTACCCCCTACTAGTTTAGCATAGTTTACCCGGCATTGTGATTATTAAAAGTGTTGATTTTATTATATACATGTGTTGTGTTAGGGCACCCCCTAGTGGTCGGGTGGGACGGCTGTTGCCACCGGGGAGGAGGAGTCGGCCGGATATCTAGGGAGAGATTGTGTGTGTGTGGAGAGAAGGATCCGGGACAGCAGGCAGTGAACATCTGCAGCGGCAAGTGTGAGTGTGTGAGCGGAACATCAAGGGACACCGGAGTGAAGGAGGTGGACGCAACCTCAGAGTCTATTCCGCTGGTGTGGGTCCAGTGTGTGCTTGACCGGAGAGTGGGAGCCCAGAGAAGAGGAGTATCTAGGGCATATCCCCACCAGAGGGCGCGTTTGGGCAGGTTGTCCCCAGCTCCACCAAGATTGCCGGAATCTGCTGTCCGGAGTGTTGTTTTTATGTGTGAATAAATGTCAGTTTTTATGCATCTCAACTTTTGCCTGAAGACTCTTTGTGCATCGGCCGATGAAGATACTGACACACACTGTCCCAGCATTGAAGAAGTGATGAAGTCAGGGATGTGCCTTGAATACAGAGCTGCCACGATTACACAGCCAGAGGCCTCCCTGCCCCCTCACTTCATGTGGCGTAGTCGGCAGGATCCGAGTCCCCTGCCAGGGACCCAAGAAGCGGGAGATCAGGTCGTGCCCGGAGCACAGGATCCGGACCATGATGCCAGATTTCCAGTCCCGTGGTGGGAAGAGAACACAGTGCCCGTAGCGTTGGACCGGGTACAAGATGGCGGCAAGGAGGCCGTTATCTGTAAAGAAGAAAAGGCGCGAAAAGTTGGCGCCAAAAGAAGAGCCTGGGGCTGGCCGGCGCCGAAGAAAAAGTACAGAGTACTCCGCCCAAAGAGGGGAGGCGCCAGCTCCAGGGCATTGAAGAAGAAGAAAAAGAAGTACCTCAGCGGAGGAGTCAAGATGATGCGTGGGGCTGGGGGTGGAGTCCGTTTAAGAGCGGGAAACGAAGGCCCGCCTCCACTCTTCCCAACCTCAGCATTGACATCACCGCCGTTACAAGCGAGATTGTCAGAGACAGCGATGGAAACCTTTGGCCAACCAGAGGAGTTAGCTACCACGATGGCTTTAATCAGCCTAGGCCGGGGCCGACCCAGGTTCGCTCCTGCCGGTGAGGCAGCGTTGGCAGACCTTCCTATCGGACCGGGAGGTTCTACACGCCCGGATAAAGTCTCCTGGAAGACCTCCTGGGACGCGCAGACCGGGAGAACCATCACGGAAGTGAAGGCGACTTATGCCACGCCACCAATGCCAAGCCGTCCGGGAGTTGCAGTCTACCCGTGGGAGGTTCCCCAGCTTGATGTCGCCGCCCCGTCGCCTAGTCATGTACCGGAGCCGGGTGAAGTGGCTGCCCCGATACTGGAGAAAGATCACCGGGGCTTTATGTGGGACCCTGTCATTGTTCCGCCCACGGTACCGTATCCCAGAGCTCCGTCCCCGAAGCCTGACCCAGTTCAGGAACGTCTCCTGGCCGAGACCCTTGTCCGGGAGATGCTGTCCGGTCCTGGCGGTGAAGACCTGGCCCAGCAGTTTGTTACCAGAGTGGTTGTTAAGTTCAACCAACAGGAGGGGTATGGATTCATCCGAGAAGCAGAGACCGGGGATGACTATTTTTACAACAGAGTTCATCTGGACGTGGAAGGGCTGCCCAAGCGACTCCATACCCTATGGCCGGGCGAGAGGGTTCAATTCCTGCCGGACGCAGGTAGCCGCGGCCTGTTTGCCGTTTGTGTCTCTCGCATGCCAACCACCCGGGAAGCGGAGCAGTGGCAACAGGAGATTGACTGGGAGGAACAACAAGAGCGTCGCCGGAGTCATGCTAGACCGATCCCGTCCGAGCCCTCTCACCACCGACGCCTCACGGCTGCTGCCCCGGAAACAGCGACTGAACCGACCCTTGACCCGGAGCGGCTTCCATCCGTGGTAGCGGTAACACAAAATGTTACCAACAGGCCGGTCATCATGTCGGACGCGTCGCCATCCGCACCACCACCGTCCCGGGCCGAGACGCCATCACCCCCGCGAGGAGCTGCAGCAGCTGAGCCCGTGGAGCCGCCTTACGCCCCTGTGTCCTTTAGAAGGATCCGCCGCCAGCCGGGACAATCTTTGGGGGCCTACATCCAGGCTCAAGCGGAGGAATGGAAGCGGGCCTGGCCCCAAGAGTAAGTGCCTACTGCTCATCTGATGTTTAAGTCCGGTGCTGTTAACCGGCAGAAGTTCTGTTCAAAGGTTTATGGGCCTGTTGCCCTCCAGCAAAGACCGGGAGCGCTGCTGAGCCTCCGGGCGCCCATCTAAGACCGGGAGCGCTGTTGAGCCTCCGGGCGCTACGTAGAGACCGGGAGCGCTGCTGCGCCACTAAGCGCCCCTACAGATCGGGAGCGCCGCTGAACTGGAGTCGTTGTTGTGGACTGACCTAAAAGGTTTTATTGTCTTAATCTGTTTATAGTTAAGAGCCTTGCCGGGAGGCTCGGATTTTAAGAGGGGAGGCATGTAGTGGGTGGGCCTACCCCCTACTAGTTTAGCATAGTTTACCCGGCATTGTGATTATTAAAAGTGTTGATTTTATTATATACATGTGTTGTGTTAGGGCACCCCCTAGTGGTCGGGTGGGACGGCTGTTGCCACCGGGGAGGAGGAGTCGGCCGGATATCTAGGGAGAGATTGTGTGTGTGTGGAGAGAAGGATCCGGGACAGCAGGCAGTGAACATCTGCAGCGGCAAGTGTGAGTGTGTGAGCGGAACATCAAGGGACACCGGAGTGAAGGAGGTGGACGCAACCTCAGAGTCTATTCCGCTGGTGTGGGTCCAGTGTATGCTTGACCGGAGAGTGGGAGCCCAGAGAAGAGGAGTATCTAGGGCATATCCCCACCAGAGGGCGCGTTTGGGCAGGTTGTCCCCAGCTCCACCAAGATTGCCGGAATCTGCTGTCCGGAGTGTTGTTTTTATGTGTGAATAAATGTCAGTTTTTATGCATCTCAACTTTTGCCTGAAGACTCTTTGTGCATCGGCCGATGAAGATACTGACACACACTGTCCCAGCATTGAAGAAGTGATGAAGTCAGGGATGTGCCTTGAATACAGAGCTGCCACGATTACACAGCCAGAGGCCTCCCTGCCCCCTCACTTCACCTGTGTCCTCCTCCCAGTCACAGCTGGCACCGCCCGGCCTCAGTGTCCAGCCCCACCCCAGTGTCCAGCCGCACCCTCTGCCCGCCCCCTGCACACACATTCCCTGTCAGTATATTCTGCCCCAGCACTGACCTCTCATCACTGCACGGCAGACCACTACAGGGCAGCACACTACAGGGCAGCACACTACAGGGCAGCACACTACAGGACAGGACACTACAGGGCAGCACATTACAGGACAGCACATTACAGGACAGGACACTACAGGGCAGCACATTACAGGACACTACAAGCAGCACATTACAGGACACTACAGGACAGATCACTACAGGGCAGCACATTACAGGACAGGACACTACAGGGCAGCACATTACAGGACACTACAAGGCAGCACATTACAGGACACTACAGGACAGATCACTACAGGGCAGCACATTACAGGACACTACAGGACAGATCACTACAGGGCAGCACATTACAGGACACTACAGGACAGATCACTACAGGGCAGCACACTACAGGGCAGCACACTACAGGGCACTACAGGGCAGCACACTACAGGGTACTACAGGGCAGCACACTACAGGGCACTACAGGGCAGCACATTACAGGACAGGACACTACAGGGCAGGACATTACAGGACACTACAGGACAGGACACTACAGGGCAGCACATTACAGGACAGGACACTACAGGGCAGCACATTACAGGACACTACAGGACAGGACACTACAGGGCAGCACATTACAGGGCACTACAGGGCAGCACATTACAGGACAGGACACTACAGGGCAGCACATTACAGGACACTACAGGACAGGACACTACAGGGCAGCACATTACAGGACACTACAGGACAGGACACTACAGGGCAGGACACTACAGGACACTACAGGGCAGCACATTACAGGACAGGACACTACAGGGCAGCACATTACAGGACACTACAGGACAGGACACTACAGGGCAGCACATTACAGGACAGGACACTACAGGGCACTATAGGGCAGCACACTACAGGGCACGACACTATAGGGCAGCACATTACAGGACACTACAGGGCAGCACATTACAGGACACTACAGGACAGATCACTACAGGGCAGCGCACTACAGGACACTACAGGGCAGCACACTACAGGGCACTACAGGGCAGCACACTACAGGGCACTACAGGGCAGCACATTACAGGACAGGACACTACAGGGGCAGCACATTACAGGACACTACAGGACAGGACACTACAGGGCAGCACATTACAGGGCACTACAGGGCAGCACATTACAGGACAGGACACTACAGGGCAGCACATTACAGGACACTACAGGACAGGACACTACAGGGCAGCACATTACAGGACACTACAGGGCAGGACACTACAGGGCAGGACACTACAGGACACTACAGGGCAGCACACTACAGGGCACTACAGGGCAGCACACTACAGGGCACTACAGGGCAGCACATTACAGGACAGGACACTACAGGGCAGCACATTACAGGACACTACAGGACAGATCACTACAGGGCAGCACATTACAGGGCAGCGCACTACAGGGCAGGGCACTACAGGGCAGGGCACTACAGGGCAGCGCACTACACTACAGCATTGCAAATAGCAGCCCCACATCGGGCTCTGCACCCCACACCACATCGGGCTCTGCACCCCACACCACATCAGGCTCTGCACCGCATACACACACATCGGGCTGTGCACCGCATACACAAACATACATACACACACACACACACACACATCGGGCTGTGCACCACACACACACACACACACACACACACACCACCCCATAGGGAGTACATACTCACCCGTCATCGGTCCCCGCCGCTCCTGCACGTTCGCGCGCTGTCTGTGCTCTAGACATATCCACCCAGTGGTGACGTCACCGCTGTGCTGTATGTATGGTGTGACGGTATGTAACTGCGAAAGTGGAGCAGGGACGCCAGGACTCTGCCATAACTTTCCCGGGTACCGCAGAGGTAAGATGGCGGCTGCGAGAGACAGAGCGTGCTGCTCCTGGGACCGCGACCTGGATCGAGCAGGAGACGGAACAACTCTGCAGGAGGATGCGGACACAGTTCCTCTTTATCTTGGACCACTGGAGGGAAGAGATGAGGAGCCTGGCAATGGCGCTCCGAGCCCGTGAGATAGAAGTCCCACATGAGGGGCGGTTAAGAAGATACCCAGTCCCAGTTAATCCAATGGATCCGGCCTATGCGACTGTAGGATCCGGTCTGCCCCGCCCGCTGTAAGCACTCCGCCACCGTCACCCTCGTCCTCGGCGGACGCCGAGCTGCCTACCCCAACACCAGCAGAGGAACCTTCAGCCCCTATTTGCCAAGAACAAGCTGCAGAGCTTCTGATCCCACCACCCGACCAGGCCACAACAGCGTTTACCCCAGCATCGGCCCCACCAGACCCGGCCATATCACCGGGCCCGTACCTTGATATGGAGCACCCGGACTCTGCACCCCCGGCTGCGGCGCAGTCGGTCCCTTCTTCTATGATAGCCCCTTTCACTTTAGAGTGTGGCCCCGAGCCCCCGGATCCGGAGACCCTCGAGCCACGAACGGACATTGCCCACGAATCCGAGATGTTCGATCCGCTGCTGGGGCGGCACACTAGCAGCTATTTTACCATGAAGACCTGCTGCACAAAGTCTCTTCTTAACAGTTGTTCTAGAGATGTGTCTGCTGCTAGAACTCTGTGTGGCATTGACCTAGTCTCTAATCTGAGCTGCTGTTTGTGGAAACACGGGGGTCAGTGGGTGCTCTCGTCCGCTGGCCCGGCCACCTTTAAAAAGACAGCATGGCCCAGGGCTCATCCCAACTGAACGGCCGACCTCCTTAACCGTGGGCGGAACACTACTCAGACAACACAGGGTGAGGGAATCACAATATTAAGACTTTATTGGATCCCCAAACAATTAACAGCATATGGCACATAACCAGCAAAACCACAGAATGTAAGCGGCAACAGTTTCTCACCCTTTTGCTGGCTCACCAGGGATTAGAATGTCCATGTCTCAGAGCTTCCAGAGCTACTTACTCCAAACCAGCAGCACCACGCTTTCGGCGGGCACCAACCGGGTATGGAATAACCCCAGATTTAGGAAGCTGGCTGAGGACCGCAAAGCCTTTAGTCAGGTGACTGGATTGTCCCAAGCTGGATTCCTTCCTTAGGTAGTCTTTAATATCTCAGCTGAATCCTTGCATTCGATGCTGAAGTCCATGTAGTATTATAATCCAGGTTCAGCTATCTCTTTCCAATCGGATCTGCAGATCCTAGATTGGTATCATGTAGCAAGAGTCAACCCAGGCAATGGACAGTCCTCCTTCTTATACCCCTGTGCTTTCCATACAGACCACCGGGGTCTTTGCGATTGGTGGATAAGACTGGGCTCTTATTGGCTAGATCTCAAGCCATATGCAAAACATCCCCAGCAGTAATAGTCTCTGACAGAGATGAGGGAGAAACTGTCAAGCCACATTGCATCCAAATACACATAGCAGTACAATGGAGGTTCGCACAATTGATTTGTCTGGTTATCTGATCCTCTCTGGCCAAGATAATTACACAAGTCAACAAGAACTTTAACTCCTGAGTCAGAAACAATGAGGGCTTATCCCCAGTCTATTAACAAAATATCTTCATGTCCAGCTGAATGTTAACAAACTTAACTCATACAAGGCACTCACAGAGTCCATTTCGTCACACTGTTAACCTGCGATTTCTGAGACTGGTGACTCGGATAAACTTATCCTCCACAGCAGATGTGACTCTTGGTCTTCCTTTCCTGGGCCGGTTCTCATGTGAGCCAGTTTCTTTGTAGCGTTTGACGGTTTTTGCCACTACACTTGGGGACACTTTCAAAGTTTTCCCAATTTTTCGGACTGACTGACCTTCATTTCTTAAAGTAATAATGGACACTCATTTTTCTTTACTTAGTTGCTTTTTTCTTCCCATAATACAAATTCTAATAGTCTATTCAGTAGGACTATCAGCTGTGTATCCACCAGACTTCTGCACAACACAACCGATTGTCTCAACCCCATTTATAAGGCAAGAAATCCCACTTATTAAACCTGACAGGGCACACCTTTGAAGTTAAAACCATTTCCGCTGACTACCTCTTGAAGTTCATCAAGAGAATGCCAAGAGTGTGCAAAGCAGTAATCAAAGCAAAAGCTGGCTACTTTGAAGAACCTAGAATATAAGACATATTTTCAGTTGTTTCACACTTTTTTGTTAAGTATTTCATTCCACATGTATTAATTCATCGTTTTGATGCCTTCAATGTGAATCTACAGTTTTCAGAGTCATGAAAATTAAGAAAACTCTTTGAATGAGAAGGTGTGTCCAAACCTTTGGTCTGTACTGTATGTACGATGGGATTTAGATCCGGACTCATTGCTGGCCACTTCAGAACTCTTCAGTGCTTTGTTTCCATCCATTTCTAGGTGCTTCTTGAAGTATGTTTGATGTTATTGTCCTCCTGGAAAACTCATGACTTAGGACGCAAACCCAGCTTTTTGACACTGGGCACTACATTGCGACTCAAAATACTTTGGTAATCTTCAAATTTCATTATGCCTTGCACACAGTCAAGGCACCCAGTGCCACAGGTAGCAAAACAGCCTCAAAACATCTTTGAACTGCCTCCATATTTGACTGTAGGTACTGTGTCCTTTTCTTTGTAGGCCTCATTCCATTTTCGGTAAACTATAGAATGATGTTGCTTACCAAATCTTGGTCTCTTTTGTCCACAAGATGCTGTCCCTGAAGAATATTGGCTTACTCACATATATTTGGACAAACTGCAGTCTAGCTTTTTTATGTCTCTGTTTCAGCAGTGGGGTCCTCCTGGGACTCATGTCATAGATTTTTTTTTATTTCATTCAAATATTGATGGACAGTTTGCGCTGTCACTGATGCACCCTGAACCTGCACAACACATTGAATTTCTTTTGAACTTGACTGGTGCTGCTTATTCACCATCAAGGGTATTCTGTGTTGCAACCTGTCATCAATTTTACTCTGCCGTCCATGTCCAAGGAGATTATCTATAGGGCCATGGGTTGTAAACCTCTTGGATATGTTGCACATCATGGACAAAGGAACATCAAAATCTCTGTAGATGGACTGTTCTCTTCTCTTTCTGTTCTCCATGCTTAGTGTGGCACACAGACACATAATGCAAAGATTGAGTCAACTTCTCCCCTTTTTATCTGGTTTCAGGTGTGATTTTCACATCTGTTACTTGCCACAGTTGAGTTTAAACAAGCATCAAATGCTTAAAAAAGTTGGTTAACCACAATTTTGGAAAAGTGCCAACAATCTTGTCAAGCTCATTTTTGTGGTTTTGTGTAAAATTATGCCCAATTTGACTTTCTTTACTTGAGTTGTTTCAGTACTAAGAAAAGAAATAAACATGTGTTTAACAAAACGTGTTATTGCAATAATTTTCTGGGAGAAATACTTCTTTTTCTGGAACAGTGGCATGACTATATATATATATATACATAGTCCCTGACAGACGTTCTGTTGCTTATCCATGTCATGTAAATAAAAGCTTATGACATGACTTTAAATTCATCCATTGGTTTCATAAATTACTCTTTTGAAAGATGAAACTCTCCCAAATTTGGTTTAGGTTATGAAAATAAAGTTGCTGCAAAGCGGAAATATTGATCATTTAATGAACACAGAAAGGTCAGATTTTTGCAAGACAAAAGTTTTGTCGCCACAGAAAGTAATTTGAAATTCAAAGAAATAATTAACTTCTAATACAAAGTTATGTTGCATAACATTTGTGAATGAAGTTGTGGTGCTATTAGAGCCATATTTAATATTTTGTGTGACTTCCATGAGCTTGAAGGATTGCATCCATGCGGTTCAACAATGATTCATACAATTTATTGATGAAGTCATCAGGAATAGCAAAGAATGCAGTTTTACATGCCTCCCAGAGTTCATCTAGATTCTTTGGCTTTGTCTTCCAAGCTTCCTCTTTCATCCTACCCCAAACATGCCCAATGATGTTCATGTCTGGTGACTGGGATGGCCAGTCCTTGAGCACCTTGATCTTCTTTGCCAGGAGGAACTTTGTTGTAGAGACGGATGTATGAGATGGATCACCACCCTGCTGCAGAATTTGACCCCTTTTATGATTGGGAATGTAAGAGGTAGCTGTGTAAGGGCTATTTGACTAAGAAGGAGAGTGATGGGATGCTACGCCAGATGACCTGGCCTCCACAGTCACCAGACCTGAACCCAATCGAGATGGTTTGGGGTGAGCTGGACCGCAGAGTGAAGGCAAAAGGACCAACAAGTACTAAGCATTTCTGGGAACTCCTTTAAGACTGTTGGAAAACCATTTCCGGTGACTACCTCTTGAAGCTCATCAAGAGAATGCCAAGAGTGTGCAAAGCAAAAGGTGGCTACTTTGAAGAACCTAGAATATAAGACATATACATATTTTCAGTTGATTCACACTTTTTTAAGTATTTAATACCACATGTTTTCATTCATAGTTTTGATGTTTTCAATGTGAATCTACAATTTTCAGAGTCATGAAAATAAAGAATGAGAAGGTGTGTCCAAACTTTTGGTCTGTACTATATATGCACCGTACAGACCAAAAGTTTGGACACACCCTCTCATCTCTAGAACAGCTATTAAGAGGGAACTTTGTGCAGAAGGCCTTCATGGTAGAATAGCTGCTAGGAAACCACTGCTAAGGACAGTCCACAAGCAGAAGAGACTTGTTTGGGCTAAAGAACACAAGGAATGGACATTAGGCCAGTGAAAATCTGTGCTTTGGTCTGATGAGTCCAAATTTGAGATCTTTGGATCCAACCACCGTTTTCATTCATAGTTTTGATGTTTTCAATGTGAATCTACAATTTTCAGAGTCATGAAAATAAAGAATGAGAAGGTGTGTCCAAACTTTTGGTCTGTACTATGTATATATAATATATATATATATATATATATATATATATATATATATATATATATATATATATATATACATACACACACACACACACACACACACACACACACACACTCTACAGTTCAAAAGCTTGGAGTCACCCAGACAATTTTGTCTTTTCCATGAAAAATCATGCTTTTATTTATCAAATGAGTTGCATAATGCTTAGAATATATAGTCCAGCATTGACTAGGTTAGAAATAATGAAGAAATAATTTTTACTTGAAATAATAATTTTCTCCTTCAAACTTTGCTTTCGTCACAGAATGCTCCTTTGCAGCAATTCCAGCTTTGCAGACCTTTGGCATTCTAGCTGTTAATTTGCTGAGGTAATCTGGAGATATTTCACCCCATGCTTCCAGAAGCCCCTCCCACAAGTTGGATTGGCTTGATGGTCACTTTTTGCGTACCATACGGTTAAGCTTCTCCCACAACAGCTCAATAGGGTTGAGATCTGGTGACTGGGCTGGCCACTCCACTACAGATAGAAGCTGCCTGCTTCTTCCATAAATACACTGTGTGCAGAATTATTAGGCAAGTTGTATTTTAGAGGATTTTTTTTATTATTGATCAACAACTATGTTCTCAATCAACCCAAAAGACTCATAAATATCAAAGCTTAATATTTTTGGAAGTTGGGATATTTTTTTTTTTAGATTTGGCTTAGGAGGATATCTGTTTGTGCAAGTAACTATTACTGTGCAAAATTATTAGGCAACTTAATGAAAACCAAATATATTTCCATCTCACTTATTTATTTTCCCCAGGTAAACCAATATAACTGCACAAAATTTAGAAATAAACATTTCTGACATGCAAAAACAAAACCCCCACAAAAATTAGGGACTAATATAGCCACCTTTCTTTATGATGGCACTCAACAGCCTACCATCCATAGATTCTGTCAGTTGTTTGATCTGTTTACGATCAACATTGCGTGCAGCAGCCACCACAGCCTCCCAGACAGTGTTCCGAGAGGTGTACTGTTTTCCCTCCCTGTAGATCTTACATTTTATGAGGGACCACAGGTTCTCTATGGGGTTCAGATCAGGTAAACAAGGTGGCCATGTCATTATTTTTTCATCTTTTAGACCTTTACTGGTTAGCCACGCTGTGGAGTAGTTGATTGCATGTGATAGAGCATTGTCCTGCATGAAAATCATGTTTTTCTTGAATGATACCGATTTCTTCCTGTACCACTGCTTGAAGAAGTTGTCTTCCAGAAAACTGGCAGTAGGTCTGGGTTTTGAGCTTCACTCCATCTTCAATCGGAAAAGGTCCCACAAGTTCATCTTTGATGATACCAGCCCATACCAGTTCCCCCACTCCACCTTGCTGGTATCTGAGTTGGAGTGGAGCTCTCTGCCCTTTAATGATCCAGCCTCTGGCCTATCCGTCTGGCCCATCAAGAGTCACTCTCATTTTATTAGTCCATAAAACCTTTGAAAAATCAGCCTTAAGATATTTTTATATATATAATATATATATATTTATATTTACGTTTTATCTTATGTTTCTTGTTCAAAAATGATCGTTTTTCAGCTTTCCTTACCTTGGCCATGTCCCTGAGTATGGCACAACTTGTTCTTTTTGATAATCCAGTAATGTTGCAGCTCTGAAATATGGCATCTTGGCAGCTTCACGCTTGATTTTCCTCAATTCATGGGCAGTTATTTTGCACCTTTTATGCCCAACACGCTTCTTGCGACCCTTTGGTAATTTGCTAAGAAACGCTTGATTGTTCAGTGATTACGCTTCAAAAGTTTGGCATTTTCAAGACTGCTGCATCCCTCTGTAAGACATCTCACAATTTTTGACTTTTCAGAGCCCGTCAAATCTCACTTCTGACCCATTTTGCCAAAGGAAAGGAAGTTGCCTAATAATTAAGGACACTTTATATAGGGTTTTGATGTCATTACACCACACCCCCTCCTCATTACAGAGATGCACATCAGTGGTAGTTAGCTCTCAAGCCTATACAGCTTGGAGTAGGACATGTATAAAAATTATCATGTGTTTGAGAAGTATTAGGAGACGTTTTATAACATCAACGATAACTCTGTAGACCCCACTAACTCCCAGCTTCTGGAGAAATTCAACAACTACCTGCTAGACACGCCGCTTCCCTCTCTATTAGCGGGAATGGCTGATGAGTTGGATTCCCCGTTCTCACTAGAGGAGGTCATCCAAGTGGTGTCCTCTTCTCCCTCGCAACAAAAGCCCAGGACCAGATGGCTTTACTATCAAATTTTACCAAACTTTTCTTACGGAGCTGGCACCTTTTCTTAGTAAGGTTTTCAACTCAATCTCCAAAGACCATCCTCTCCAGAAACAATCACTGTCTGCTACTATCATGGTAATCCCCAAGCCGGGCAAGGATCCCTTGCTCTGCTCAAGCTATCGCCCTATATCTCTAATTAATGTGGACGTGAAGCTGTTTACTAATTTTCTGGCTAACAGTCCTTCTCTGCTGCTATTGATACACAATGACCAGGTAGGCTTCGTACCTGGCAGAGAAGCTAGAGACAATACTATTAAATCGATCCTTGTTATCTCCCAAATGTTGAAGCTAAAAACACCAGCCTGTGTGTTGTCAGTAGATGCAGAGAAGGCCTTTGATAGGGTCAGTTGGCCCTTCCTTGGGCGTGTGCTTGAGCAGGTTTCAGTCCTAGCTTTAGAGAAAAGGTTCTAGCGTTGTATACTCTCCCTACAGCGAAGATTCGCTGTAATGGAATTTTTTCCAACTCATTCAATATCAGAAATGGGATTCGACAAGGATGTCCTCTGTCCCCCCTTCTGTATGCATTGGTGATGGAACATCTAGCCAAAGCCATCAGGAAGAACCCTGATATTTATGGGATCTGCATAGGGAAAAAAACTCATAAATTGGCCCTATATGCTGACGAAATCCTCCTCTACATCACGAACCCTGAAACTTGATTACTGCTTTGCACACTCTTGGCATTCTCTTGATGAGCTTCAAGAGGTAGTCACCAGAAATGGTTTTCCAACAGTCTTGAAGGAGTTCCCAGAAATGCTTAGCACTTGTTGGCCCTTTTGCCTTCACTCTGCGGTCCAGCTCACCCCAACCCATTTCGATTGGGTTCAGGTCTGGTGACTGTGGAGGCAGGTCATCTGGTGTAGCATCCCATCACTCTCCTTCTTAGTCAAATAGCCCTTAGGCCTTGTGCGCACTGGGAAATGAAATTTCCTTGAGAAAATTCCGCATGCTCTCAAAGTTTACCGCACCCGCGGTAAAAAACCGCGGAAACCGCACCCGAAAACCGCATGCAGTTTGCCGCGATTTGCTGCGGTTTTACCGCGGTATTATTCGCGGTATTGCCGCGGTTTTGACGCGTGCGGGTTGGGATGTGCTTTATTGCATTCAATGCAATAAAGCACATTGAAAAAAAAAAAAAGCCATTTAATTCTGAGATAGTAGATAGACAGAAGAATAGATAGAGGGATAGATAGATAGATGACAGATCGCTGCATTTCCCACGGTCGGCGGTGAGCTCACATTACCGGCCGTGGGAAATGACCGGTAATTACCTCTGCTGTCTGCTGCTTTCATTCAGCGCTGTGACAGTCGCGGCTGGATGGAAGCAGCGCAGGACCTGTGGATTACGCCGGAGCGGTGGATTACGCCGGAGCTTTGGTGCGGGAGGGGTTAATAAAATGGTGAACGAGGCTAGTTTGTTTTATTTAAAATAAAGGATTTTTCGGTGTCTGTGTTTTTTTCACTTTACTTACGGGTTGATCATGTCAGCTGTCACATAGACGCTGCCATGATCAAGCCTGGAGTTAATGGCGGTGGTCCCCCACCACCATTAACCCCTTGTATTACCTTGCTGCCACTGCTACACGGTGGCAAGAAGAGCCGAGGACACTCCGGTAGTGCCGCATAATGCATGCGACAGTGCCGAGGCAGCTGCGGCTGATATTCTCGGCTGCCGGAGGGGGAGTGAGGCAGGGGACATTATCCCTGCCCCTCTCCCTCCCCAGCCTGAGAATACCGGGCCGCCGCTGTGTGCTTACCTCGGCTGGAAGGTAAATATGCAGCGGAGCCCACGTTCTTTGTTTTCTATATTTCCGTTTTCTTTCTATGTGTGTTCTATGTGTCTGTGTCTATGTGTTCTATGTCTGTGATGTCTGTGTGTCTGTGATCTGTGTGTTTACTCTGCACGGCTTCCTCTTCCTGTAATGACATCACTTCCCTGCAAAACCGCAGACAGGCGATGTACATTACCGGAGGTAAACCGCAAAATACCGCAGGGAATAACGCAGGAAAACGCAGTGAACCGCACAGAATTTGCTGCCTGCGTTATTCCCTGCGGGATTTCATGATTAACATTGGAGTCAATGGAGTGAAATCCCGCAGCGATGTGCGGAAAAGAAGTGACATGCACTTGTTTTTGCTGCGGGATTCCCGCAGCAAAACATGCAGCTGTCAAATTCCGCCCAGTGCGCACAGGATTTTTTTTCTCCATAGGATTTGCTGGTGATTCACTGCAGAGATGTTATGAACATTTTCTGCAGCGAAACATGCAGCAAATCCGCGGAAAATCCGCGGCAAAATCCGGTAAGTGCGCACATAGCCTTACACAGCCTGGAGGTGTGTTTGGGGTCATTGTCCTGTTGAAAAATAAATGATGGTCCAACTAAACGCAAACCGGATGGAATAGCATGCTGCTGCAAGATGCTGTGGTAGCCATGCTGGTTTAGTATGCCTTCAATTTTGAATAAATCCCCAACAGTGTCACCAGCAAAGCACCCCCACACCGTCACACCTCCTCCTCCATGCTTCATGGTGGGAACCAGGCATGTAGAGTCCATCCGTTCACCTTTTCTACAAAGACACGGTGGTTGGATCCAAAGAACTCAAATTTGGACTCATCAGACCAAAGCACAGATTTTCACTGGCCTAATGTCCATTCCTTGTGTTCTTTAGCCCAAACAAGTCTCTTCTGCTTGTTGACTGTCCTTAGCAGTGGTTTCCTAGCAGCTATTATACCATGAAGGCCTTCTGCACAAAGTTCCCTCTTATTAGCTGTTCTAGAGATGAGAGGGTGTGTCCAAACTTTTGGTCTGTACTATATATATATATATATATATATATATATATATATATATAGTACAGACCAAAAGTTTGGACACACCTTCTCATTCAAAGAGTTTTTTTTATTTTCAGGACTCTGAAAATTGTAGATTCACATTGAAGGAATCAAAACTATAAATTAAAACATGTGGAATGAAATACTTAAAAAAGTGTGAAACAACTGAAAATATGTCTTATATTCTATGTTCTTCAAAGTAGCCACCTTTTGCTTTCATTACTACTTTGCACACTCTTGGCATTCTCTTGATGAGCTTCAAGAGGTAGTCACCAGAAATAGTTTTCCAACAGTCTTGAAGGAGTTCTCAGAGATCCTTAGCACTTGTTGGCTTATTTGCCTTCACACTGCAGTCCAGCTCACCCCAAACCATCTCGATTGGGTTCAGGTCTGGTGACTGTGGAGACCAGGTCATCTGGCGTAGCACCCCATCACTCTCCTTTAGTCAAATAGCCCTTACACACACAGCCTGGAGGTGTGTTTGGAGTCATTGTCCTGTTGAAGAATAAATGATGGTCCAACTAAACGCAAACCGGATGGAATAGCACGCTGCTGCAAGATGCTGTGGTAGCCATGCTGGTTCTGTATGCCTTCAATTTTGAATAAATCCCCAACAGTGTCACCAGCAAAGCATCCCCACCATGCTTCACGGTGGGAACCAGGCATGTAAAGTCCATCCGTTCACCTTTTCTACAAAGACACGGTGGTTGGATCCAAAGATCTCAAATTTGGACTCATCAGACCAAAGCAAAGATTTCCACCGGTCTAAAGTCCATTCCTTGTGTTCTTTAGCCCAAACAAGTCTCTTCTGCTTGTTGGCTGTCCTTAGCAGTGGTTTCCTAGCAGATATTTTACCATGGAGGTCTGCTGCGCAAAGTCTCCTCTTAACAGTTGTTCTAGAGATAAGAAGGTGTGTCCAAACTTTTGGTCTGTACTAATTATATATATATATATATATATATATATATATATATATATATATATATATATATATATATATATATATATATATATATATATATACTGTATATATTGATGAAGTGAGAACAGCGTAGCACCTCTCTCACAAAAAGGAGCTGGCTGATGATCTGCTGGGCCCGGTCGCAATGGCGACCCCTGCGACCACGGTAGTTACGCTAGTTACTGGTGTTACCTTTTTCTTCAATTTATCCGTTTGGACTGCTGCTGATTTTTTTTCAATCATGTGTAACAAAGTATTTACCATATCTTTTAGCACTTGCATGAAGAAAACATGATCTTGTGCTCCCCCATCTCCAACAACTCGTCTGGCATTTACAGTGCCTACAAGTAGTATTCAACCCCCTGCAGATTTAGCAGGTTTGATAACATGCAAATAAGTTAGAGCCTGCAAACTTCAAACAAGAGCAGGATTTATTAACAGAATGCATAAATCTTACAAACCAACAAGTTATGTTGCTCAGTTAAATTTTAATAAATTTTCAACATAAAAGTGTGGATCAATTATTATTCAACCCCTAGGTTTAATATTTTGTGGAATAACCCTTGTTTGCAATTACAGCTAATAATCGTCTTTTATAAGACCTGATCAGGCCGGCACAGGTCTCTGGAGTTATCTTGGCCCACTCCTCCATGCAGATCTTCTCCAAGTTATCTAGGTTCTTTGGGTGTCTCATGTGAACTTCAATCTTGAGCTCCTTCCACAAGTTTTCAGTTGGGTTAAGGTCAGGAGACTGACTAGGCCACTGCAACACCTTGATTTTTTCCCTTTTGAACCAGGCCTTGGTTTTCTTGCCTGTATGCTTTGGGTCGTTGTCTTGTTGGAAGATGAAATGACGACCCATCTTAAGATCCTTGATGGAGGAGCGGAGGTTCTTGGCCAAAATCTCCAGGTAGGCCGTGCTATCCATCTTTCCATGGATGCGGACCAGATGGCCAGGCTCCTTGGCTGAGAAACAGCCCCACAGCATGATGCTGCCACCACCATGCTTGACTGTAGGGATGGTATTCTTGGGGTTGTATGCAGTGCCATCCAGTCTCCAAACGTCACGTGTGTGGTTGGCACCAAAGATCTCGATCTTGGTCTCATCAGACCAGAGAACCTTGAACCAGTCTGTCTCAGAGTCCTCCAAGTGATCATGAGCAAACTGTAGACGAGTCTTGACATGACGCTTTGAAAGTAAAGGTACCTTACGGGCTCGTCTGGAATGGAGACCATTGAGGTGGAGTACGTTACTTATGGTATTGACTGAAACCAATGTCCCCTCTGCCATGAGATCTTCCCGGAGCTCCTTCCTTGTTGTCCTTGGGTTACCCTTGACTCTTCGGACAAGCCTGGCCTCGGCACGGGTGGAAACTTTCAAAGGCTGTCCAGGCCGTGGAAGGCTAACAGTAGTTCCATAAGCCTTCCACTTCCGGATGATGCTCCCAACAGTGGATACAGGTAGGCCCAACTCCTTGGAAAGGGTTTTGTACCCCTTGCCAGCCTTGTGACCCTCCACGATCTTGTCTCTGATGGCCTTGGAATGCTCCTTTGTCTTTCCCATGTTGACCAAGTATGAGTGCTGTTCACAAGTTTGGGGAGGGTCTTAATTAGTCAGAAAAGGCTGGAAAAAGAGATAATTAATCCAAACATGTGAAGCTCATTGTTCTTTGTGCCTGAAATACTTCTTAATACTTTAGGGGAACCAAACAGAATTCTTGTGGTTTGAGGGGTTGAATAATAAATGACCCTCTGAATAAACTTTTCACAATTTAAAAAAAAAAACAAAAAAAAACCAACATTCTTTTTTGCTGCAGTGCATTTCACACTTCCAGGCTGATTTACAGTCCAAATGTCACAATGCCAAGTTAATTCCGAATGTGTAAACCTGCTAAATCTGCAGGGGGTTGAATACTACTTGTAGGCACTGTAGGTTTATTAGAATGTCGGTGTAATGTGTAGTGTAGGGTTCTTTCCTATTCTGGACTGTAAGGGTCTGTTCACATGTTCGTTTGCATGGTTTCTTTTAGGAAAAAAAGAGTACATTACTTACCGGTAATGGGATTTTCCTGAGTCCACGACAGCACCCACGAGAGAGGGATCCGCCCCCTTCAGGACAGGAAACCTACAGATAAAAAGGGGCAGTCCCCCTCCCTCATCAGTTGGTTGCAGAGAACCGGGAGAGGAACTGCCAATGAATGAATACACAAAAAAAAAACAAAAACCAGACCCCAGGACACCAAATGGTGACAAACAAACAAGAAAGGGTAGGGGTGTAAAGGGTGCTGTCGTGGACTCAGGAAAATCCCATTACCGGTAAGTAATGTACTCTTTTCCTTTCGTCACGACAGCACCCACGAGAGACTTAGAGAGATTACACTCAGAGGGAGGGAAAAACCACGCGAAGGGCCAAGCCTCCAACGGAAGACAGCGGAAGAACAAAGGCTAGCCGGCAAAGACCGGAAAAGCGGACGGAGAGGATCAGGATACAGCCGCACAATACCACCGAAGGAGACACAGGCCGCATCCATCCAAGGAGGAGGCAACCGCCCAGGAGAAGGATCCGACACCGAGGAGGCCAGGGGAACCCGCAGCACCACAGACGAGAGGGGAACAGCATCCCACAGCCATCGGGACAAGGGACGGCACGCCACGCGAGGATCACCGCCGGAATCCTGAAAGACAAAGAACAAAAAACAAAGACCAACCCCTCCGCCAAGGGGCCAACCTAGCGACACAGACGAGGACAGAGCCCCCCCCCCACGAACAGGCAGCGAAACGAAGAACGGAGAAGACACCCTGCGCGGGAAGAAAAACACCGAAGACACCCGCTCGGCAGAAGAACAATCGGACCGGAACACCGCAAGGCAGGAAGACCAACGGACAGAGCCGGATAGGCGCGAACACGTCCCGCAGAAGCAAGGGCGACCAAGAGATAGCACCGCAACGGACGAGGAGGAGAAGAGACGCAGAGTCGAAGCAGGAAGCCCAAGGCGCCAGGCCAGGCGGAAGGCCAGGGAGGCGCAAGGCGGCAGCGGCGCAAGGCCAAGGCAGGAAGGACCAACCAGGAGCGCCGCAAGAAGCAAGCCCATACGACCAGGAGGCCCCAAGGCACAGAGGCCAAGAGGTATAGAGGAACAGAGGCACAGAGGCCAAGAGGCCCCAATGCCCAGAGGCCCAGAGCCCAAGAGGCCCAGACCCCAATAGGTCCCGAGCCCAAGAGGCACAGAGGCCCAGAGACCAAGAGGCACAGAGCCAAGAGGCACAGAGACCAAGAGGCACAGCGTCCAAGAGGCACAGCGCCCAAGAGGCATAGAGCCCAAGAGGCACATAGACCAAGAGGCACAGAGACCAAGAGGCACAGAGACCAAGGGCCCAGAGGCCAAGCGGCACAGAGGTCAAGCGGCACAGAGACCAAGCGGCACAAAGGCCAAGCGGCACAGAGGCCAAGCGGTCCAGAGGCACAGAGGCATAGAGGCACGGAGGACAAGAGGCCCAGAGGCCCGGAGGCCCAGAGTCCAAGAGGGCCAGAGGCCCCGAGACCAAGAGGCAGAGAGGCGAAGAGGCACAGAGGGCAAGAAGCACAGAGGCACGGAGCGGAGGCCAAGAGGCAAGAGGCAATGCAGCACAAGGGCCAAGAGGCACAGAGGCCAAGAGGAACAGAGGCCAAGAGGCACAGAGGCCAAGAGGCACAGAGGCCAAGAGGCACAGAGGCCAAACGGCACAGAGGCCAAGAGGAACAGAGGCCAAGAGGAACAGAGGCCAAACGGCACAGAGGCCAAGAGGAACAGAGGCCAAACGGCACAGAGGCCAAGAAGGCACAGAGGCCAAGAAGGCACAGAGGCCAAGAAGGCACAGAGGCCAAGAGGCACAAAGGCCAAAAGGCACAAAGGCCCAGAGGCACAGAGGCCAAGAGGCACAGAGGCCAAGAGGCACAGAGGCACAAGGCCGGAGCCAAGAGGCACATAGGCCAAGAGACCGAGAGGCACAGAGGCCAGACACAGCAGGCACAGAGGCACGGGGCCGGGAGGCCCAGAAGCCAAGAAGGCACAGAGGCCAAGACGGCACAGAGACCAAGAAGCCAAGAGGCACAGAAGGTCAAGAGGCACAGAGGCCAAGAGACACAGAGGCCCGAGCCAGAAGGCACAGAGGCACGGGGCCAGGAGGCCCAGAGGCCCGGACCACACAGAGGCCCGGAAGGCACACAGAGGCCCGGAAGGCACACAGAGGCCCGGAAGGCACACAGAGGCCCGGAAGGCACACAGAGGCCCGGAAGGCACACAGAGGCCCGGAAGGCACACAGAGGCCCGGAAGGCACACAGAGGCCAGGAAGGCACACAGAGGCCAGGAAGCCACACAGAGGCCAGGAAGCCACACAGAGGCCAGGAAGTCACACAGAGGCCAGGAAGTCACACAGAGGCCAGGAAGCCACACAGAGGCCAGGAAGCCACACAGAGGCCAGGAAGCCACACAGAGGCCAGGAAGCCACACAGAGGCCAGGAAGCCACAGAGAGGCCAGGAAGCCACACAGAGGCCAGGAAGCCACACAGAGGCCAGGGAGCCACACAGAGGCCAGGGAGCCACACAGAGGCCAGGGAGCCACACAGAGGCCAGGGAGCCACACAGAGGCCAGGGAGCCACACAGAGGCCAGGCAGCCACAGAGACCAGGAACCAGAGAGGCCAGAGGCACCGAGGCAGGAGGCATGAGGCCAGGAGGCAACCGAGGCGCGTGGCCAGGAGCCCAAGGCGCAGCGACAGTACACACAGAGGCCCGAAGGCAGGAGGCACCGAGGCCAGGAGGTACACAGACCCGAGGCTAAGAAGGCACAGAGGCCCGAGGCCAGAAGGCACAGAGGCCCGAGGCCAGAAGGCACAGAGGCCCGAGGCCAGAAGGCACAGAGGCCCCAAGGCCATGAAGCACAGTGGGCAAAGGCAAGGATGAACAGTGGCCCCAGGCCAGGAGGCACCAAGGGCAGGCAACACAGAGGGCCAAGGCCATGAGGTACAAGGGACCAAGGGCAGGCAGCATAGAGGAACAGAGGCACAAACCAGGAAGCACGCGGCCCGGAAACATGAGGCCGAGAGACACAGAGTCCCGAGGCCAGGAGGCCCGGGCCACTACGACCGAAGGCGCAAAGGCCATGAGGCTCAGAGGCTGGGAGGGCCCGAGGCCCGGAGGACCCGAGACCAGAAGACAGGAGGTCCAGAGGACACAGAGGCCACAGAGACCAGGAGGCTCAGGAGCCACAGAGGTCAGGAGACCCAGAGGCCAGAAAAAACACACAGGCCACATGGGCCAGGACATACAGAACACACAGGGGCCCGGAGGCCACAGGGACCAGGAGGGCACAGAGGCCCCAGGGGCCAAGAACCTACAGAGGCCAGGAACCCACAGGGGGCCATCACGAGTCCATAGAGCCCACAGGAGCCAGGAGCCTACAGGGGTCACAGGGGCCAGGAGTCCACAGAGGCCACGAGGGCCAGGAGTCCATAGAGGCCACAAGGGCCAGGAGTCCACAGAGGGCACGAGGGCCAGGAGTCTCAGAGAGGCCACGAGGGCCAGGAGTCCACAGAGGCCCGAGGGCCCGGAGTCCACAGCGGTCACGAGGGCCAGGAGTCCACAGAGGTTACGGTGGCCCGGAGTCTACAGAAGCCTTACAGGGGCCATGAGTCCACAGAGGGCACGAGGACCAGGAGTCTCAGAGAGGCCACAAGGGCCAGGAGTCCACGAGGGCCCGGAGGCCACGAGGGCCAGGAGTCCACAGAGGCTACAGTGGCCCGGAGTCTACAGAAGCCTTACAGGGGCCATGAGTCCACGGAGGCACAGGGTGCCAGGCAAACACAGGGGTTACAGGGGCCCCTGGCCATGCGGCAGAATCCAGCTCCAAAGTTTGATCAGGAAACCACACAGCCCGGCCCGAAGCCACGTACCGACCACGGACTAGCGCAGGAAGGGACTCCGGGACAATCCTCCTTGTACTACCGGGACACCGCCGAGGAGACAGAGTGGGGACGCGGCCCCGGACACAGCGCACCCGCCGTGCAACCGGAGGCGCAGCCCGCTCCACAGGGAGAGGCGCCGGCCGCCGAGCACCGACAGCGACTTACCCCGCGTCCGGCACAGGAAGGAGGGATCCACGGCCTTCCAAGGAACCTGCCTGGTCCACTCCCCCGGAAGCGCTCCAGTGCACTTCTGGGTCACGGCAGCAGAGAGCGCGCGGACACGGCAGGGTCCCCCCTGCCGTCCACAGAGCCAGGCGCGCGCAGGTGCCGGCGTCATTACCCCGGCGGCAAAGCCGAACCAAGGGGAAGAGGACGAGGCGCACCGGAGGACGGAGTCCACGAGGGGAGCTCCACCGACCGTGCTTCTGGACCTAGAGCTCCGCCGTTCCCACGGAGACCGCACGGACTCAACCGGACCCAGGTACTGTAGGTTCCTCTCCATTCAGGACAGGAAACCAACTGATGAGGGAGGGGGACTGCCCCTTTTTTATCTGTAGGTTTCCTGTCCTGAAGGGGGCGGATCCCTCACTCGTGGGTGCTGTCGTGATGAAAGGAAAAGAAATTAGTAACAAAAACTGATGTGTGTGTTACGGGCGGACCCCAGGACTGGGATGTGGACCACGGATTAGGGGCTTGCCCTGGAGGGGCGTGACTAAGTGACCACAGGGTATTCACCAGAGCTGTTGGTGAAGTTGGACTTTGCTGCCGACAGACACCAGGTAACACTCCAAAGCAGTCCCCGGATCCGTGGAAGCTGACAGTGAATGGAAACAGGCTGGGTAGAGTGGAGCCTCTGCTCAGGATCATGATAACCAGCAGGATGGTAGTTTGTACAGGTACAAACGGGTTCAGGCATGTACACGGGTTCAGGAACACGGGCATATACAGGAACACGGGCAGATACAGGAACAGATACAGGAACACAAGAGGGTACACGGGTTCAGGAACACGGGCAAATACAGGAATAGATACAGGAACACAGGTGGGTACCAGAACACGTCAGGTTTCACCTGATACTCCACAGCAATATGCTGGGAACACAGTCAGGGACGTACCTGGTACTTCTCAGTAATAGGCTGGGAACACATCACGTTTGCGTGCACTTCACCTTTAAAAAGTGGGTAGTGCATGGCTAGGAAACCAACCAGTAGAATGCGGATCCTGGAAGCCAGGAGCCATGGTGGGCAGAGAAGCTGACAGCACCGGTGCAGTCAGTACTTGGCAGCCCTGCCGATTAGTGCACGGAACGCCAGCGTTACAGTGGGTTTGCTAACTGATGCAGTCTACTTTCCACTATATGTCATTTTCGGAACGGATGAAGAGGCTCATCGGTTTTAAAAACTGACACCACTTGGAAACTATGTGGCCCTAATCAATGGGTTTCCTCTTCTGTTAGCATATGTTAGGAAAGAAATCCATTTGGGTATGAATTGCCTGTTCCTAAAATGTAACAAACAGCACTGCCAAACAGTGAGATGAGCCTAAATAAGGAGTGCTGCAGAGATAGCCTCATTACCTGGGTCCATTACATTACAGTTGGCTTGGTAGCACTCTATTGGTTCTTCTGTCCAGAAGTTTACGGTTTGGATGGCATCCACCTAGTTGTCAATCAACACACTATAGGGGATGGTGGGAGAGTAATCTCTATGGCTGGCATGGGGACAAGTGCCTGGCGTTGTATTTGGGTGGCAGACTATGAGTCACAGACAAGACAGTGTTGCTGGGGAACACAAGCAGTCGGTCTCCCCTGACTGGCCCTTTCCTTACCATATTCATCCACAAATTTACTGCACAAATTTCTGTGACTGAAAATCAGCTCCGACAACCTGAATTGGGCTGTTCTAGTGTCCAGCACATGGGCTCATTTTGATAAATGGGACAGTAAGGCTACTTTCACACATCAGTTTTTTGCCATCAGGTTCAATCCGGAAAAAAACGGGTAAAACGGATCCAGTACCGCATCCGTTTTTTCCCCATAGACTTGCATTGTTACCGGATTGTACCGGATGGCTTTGCGGTGCATCCGTTTTTTTCCGGATGCGGCAAAATAAATAAATGCGGCGGCCGGAGGCAACGTAGCTTGCAACGTTTTTTTGTCCGGCAAAAAAAACGCATCGCGCCGGATCCGGCGCGATACGGCGTGTTTTACAATAGAAGCCTATGGACGCCGGATCCGGCGTAATGCGGTAAAAAACGGATGCGGCCGCCGGATCCGTTTTTGTTAACTGCGCATGCACCAATGTAATTAACAAAACGGATCCAGCCAAAAACCGGACGAAAAGGATGCAAAAACGGATGCAAACCGTATCCACCGGATCCGTTTTTTAACGGATCCGGCATAACGGATCCGTTAAAAAAACGGATCCGGTGGATACGGTTTTCACTTTTTTTTCAGGATCCGTTGGATCAGGAAAAAAAAGGACTGTGCCTGAATACAGAAAACTGATGTGTGAAAGTAGCCTTACAGACGTTTTGGCAAATTTAAAAGACACATGTTAGAGCCTGGCCTCACATAGATGAATATACAAAGGGTGCAATGATGGGTATTGAGTAATAGATTAAATGATAATAATAAAGAAATAATACACCCAAATCAAGCATATAAAAGTAAGGTGGCTAGAATACCAAACAAGCAAAACACCCTATATGAAATGGTCTGTAGCCAAACTTGAAAGTAATCGTTTATTAGGAGATATCTCAAAAAAAGGTTGAAAATAGTTTCTCTGCACCTCTGCAGCCAGAGGATTTACTCTGAAACGATCCGGAGTTTCTGAGGAAACAGCTTGATAATGCTTTTTTTGATCAAAAACAGTGTTTACTAAGTACCCTATGTTTATATGCACTATGCTTTTATTTAGTTACAGCAGGGTATGGTTTCACAATTTTTTCCTTGGTTTCTCTTTGTCTCATGGCCAGTGTGAACATGGTCTCACAAGTTCCATGTATACCATCTCATACTCCGGCTCACTTTTTTGTCATTACAAGTACTGGGCACCTGAGCATGGTAGTGCTCACTCCTCACTACGAGTACGAACACCTGAGCATGGTAGTGCTCGCTAATCACTAGTAGAAACAGCTAAGTCACCTGGAGCAAAGCAAGGAAACGGCCGGGGGCATCGCCGTACTACGGTAGTTAGGTCTCTCACTATAGTCCGGAATTATTAAACTGTTTTCTCTGAAACTCCAGATTGTTTCAGCTTAAAATCTCTGACTCAGGCTGCCATAGATTGGGCACCATGATCACATGACAGGCACCAAGGGGTATTCCAAAAACAAATATATGGCCAGTTTGAGACATCCGTGTTTAATCAGGTACAAGCCACATGCATGGTTATGGTCATATATGTGTCACGCGCATGTCACACATGTGACATTGTTCTTGCATACGTGTGACAGGTAGCAGAGAAAACACGGGTCTTTGAAATTAAAAGATTTTCTATATTCACCTGTGTCCAGCGCTGTTGTCCTCGGCTCTGGTGCCTCCCGCTTCTGACCTCCGCTCATTATATTCATTGATATTCACTGTACTGAGGAGCTGGAAGTCGGAGCATCGCAGGGACAGCATCGCCGGGTACAGGTGAGTATTCACAAAGCAAGCAGTGTGTGTGCAGTGACGTCCAGGTGGTCATTGGAGTTTATTGGGAGCTCTGATGCTGTCCCCGCGATGTTGCGGCTTCCAGGTCCTAACTACACACACACATAGCAGACACACATTGATACACCGAGCACATACACACACATAGCGCACATCAATCAATGAATAATCAATGAATATAATGAGCGGGGGTCAGAAGCAGGAGGCAGCAGAGCCGAAGACAACAGCGCTGGATACAGGTGAATATAGAAAATTATTTTATTTAAAAGACCCTTGTTTTCTCTGGTACGTGTCACACGAATCACATCAGTGTGTGGTACATGTCGTGTGACACCCGTCATGTCGGAGAAAGAACAGACATATCTGTGTGTGCGTGCAGGGCCACAAGGGGTCACAAGGTCCGTGTGAGTAACGCCATAGAATAACATGAGTACGTGTGTTAAAAACGGATGTCACACATACCTGAAACACGGACGTCAGAAACTGGCACTACCAGAGTTGGGCGGATGGATTCGCGGGCTCTGGTCCATCAGTCAGGTCAGGGGTCGGCGGCTGCTGGACGGAAGGCTCCGGAATCTCTTACCTTCTGAGATCCCTGATGTGGCTTTTGACCAGCCGAGCTACTGGCCACAAGCACAGATGAGGTCTCCCCGGCCGGGGCAATCCATCATCCAGAAGGAAGAGGCTCAGTAGCCTCCTGTCCAGCAGCCACAGACCGGAGCCCGGGACTCCATCCGCGCAACTACCGTACTAATTACCTGCTCTGGGGCAGTGTCTCTGTGGTCAGACTCCATCAGTCATGCTATCACCTTTCCTATGGAATACCCCTTTAATTGCACAGATTATCATGGGGGTCGTGTGAGGCCAGCAGCACGTCCGAGGTAGTAAGGCCAATAACGGGGAGGGAGAACCATGACATGAACGAGGCACAAAGAATGTGGTACACAAAGCGCTCCCCGTCAGCACGGGCGGCCATTACTCCCGTACTCTCTGTCCGTTTTGTCCCTTTTGAATAAAGCTTAGTGAGAAGACTGCCGGGGAGGGTGCGCAGGGTCGGGAGGAGGTGCAGACAGAAGGCGGGAGACAGCCGCCGTACGGAGGAGGGGACAGACACAGGAAGCGGTGCAGGGGACACCGACCTCCCGGGACCGTCCGCCTGGACACGCTCGTACAGGACAAAGGCCACCCGTGAACAGCGCCGTCCGCAGACACCGGCTGAGAGCAGGGCTGTCATACTGGGAATGCTGGGCTCAGCCTGGGACAACGGTGAGTGCCGGCGGCTGTGTACATGCTGGCCCGGCATGACCCGCGGGCGTCCATAGCTCCTCCCTGTGCCTGGTGCAGGGCGCCTCCAGCAGAATGCCAAGTGCGGAGCTGTGACCCCCGAGCTGTGACCCGAGCTGTGACCCCCGAGCTGTGACCCGAGCTGTCCCTCCTGCCTGTCCTGCTGGGTGTCGAGGCTCTGACCTGCCTCTGGCCCGGGTTCTGCTGTCAGAGCTGAGGGCAGACACTGGTGACAGCTGCTGGTTGTGTCTCTTCTGTTGTGGTCTCTAGAGCAGTATCTGTAAGGCTGGGGCTAGATGACCACCGTGGTCACCAGTTATGTGGCCAAAGATCACTGTGTGCCCGGGGCCACATCACAATACAAGTGAGCGGCGACCTGTAAAGTACTTTGATGAGTAGCAGGAGCCATTGGCTTTCTTACGTCTTGGTGGCCACGGTTGTGGTACCTTGATCAGCCCTATGCCTATGATGTGATGGAGCCCCAGCCTAATATTGATACCTTGTGTTGAGATAGGGCAGAGCATGGCACAGGGATGCGGAGATCACAGGAGAGCGGCTATGCCAGTCCTGCCGTGCCCCCTGCACAGGATGAATTTGCCAAACTAAGCACTTCTTACACATTAATGTCCTGCTGCCACCTCCAAATGTTTTGTTGACTGTGCTGTAGATCAACAACATGACTGCTGCAGCCAATCAATAATATCATTGGTTTTGCGCTGTTTACCTTGGCATCATCTCTGAGTCCAGTGATTGACTGCAGAGGTCACGGCGATGCAAGATGTCATAGCTTTAGCTCAGTCAGCAAAGACTAAGCGAGTAGAAATGAGGTAGAATGCTATAGATGCCTCAACGGGAGAGGATGCTCCAACATTACCTGCCTTTAACCCATTGTTTTTATATTTAGACAACCAGATCTGGTTGCTTTAAATAGGTTTTCACATCCGCTTAGTGCCAGTCAGACGGTGCCCTACTTGATTTAAGTCCGTTAGTGCCTGTCAGATAAGCAATGCCCCCAAATTTCTGCAGAACCACACAGGTTTGCGTTTAACTCACCACTGTCTATGCTGTCGCCTCCGAAACTAAAAGGTGCTCACATTTATCCTCTAAAACCTGCACTGATTAGTGAATGAAATGGAAGATTAGCTCTCATTAATTGAGGATGGCTTGTTTGGGCAAAGAGCTGGAGGCCATGATTCTGACACGTCCCTGTTGATGTACCGGAGCGGTGACATGAACATTTGGGGGGCCTGCTCTTCTGTAGATGTTCTCCTGGCTGTTCAGGACCTATGTTTGGATGAGGAGCTGGAGACTGATTCTGAAATGTTCCTATAGATGTATTGGAGCAGTGACATAAACATGTAGGGGGCCTGCTCTTCTGTATATGTTCTCCTGGCTGTTCAGGACCTATGTTTGGCTGACATGCAGGAGGTCATGATTCTGACTCATCCATGTAGATGTACCGGAGTGGTGACCTGAACATGCAGAGGGTCATTCCATGGTAACTTATGTTACATTCACAAGCCAAAAACTGAGTTAATAATAGGTACAGACTGTTCTCTGAAGGCAGAAACAAAAATGAGCGAATATGTATATTGTAGATTGAACTAGTCTCAATAGATTTCAACACAGTTTGATTTTTCAACAATAGAAATTAAATACAAAATACAATGTTATTACTTGGTAACTTGTGTTACTTTTTGTGTAGCATAAGTTACCTAGTAATAACATTGTATTTTGTATTTAATTTCTATTGTTGAAAAATCAAACTGTGTTGAAATCTATTGAGACTAGTTCAATCTACAATATACATATTCGCTCATTTTTGTTTCTGCCTTCAGAGAACAGTCTGTACCCATTATTAACTCAGTTTTTGGCTTGTGAATGTAACATAAGTTACCATGGAATGACCCTAGGGGGCCTGCCCTTATGCACATGTTCTCCTGGCTGTTCAGTACCTATGTTTGGCTGACATGCAGGAGGTCGTGATTCTGACACGTCCCTGTAGATGTACCAGAGCGGTGACATGAACATTTTGGGGGGCCTGCTCTTCTGTATATGTTCTCCTGGTTGTTCAGTACCTATGTTTGGGTGAGGATCCGGAGGCCATGATTCTGACACGTCCCTGTAGATGTACCGGAGCGGTGACATGAACATTTGGGGGGCCTGCTCTTCTGTATATGTTCTCCTGGTTGTTCAGTACCTATGTTTGGGTGAGGATCCGGTAGCCGTGATTCTGACACGTCCCTGTAGATGTACCGGAGCGGTGACATGAACATTTTGGGGGGCCTGCTCTTCTGTATATGTTCTCCTGGCTGTTCAGTACCGATGTTTGGGTGAGGATCCGGAGGCCATGATTCTGACATGTCCTTGTAGATGTACCGGAGTGGTGACATGAGAAATACTCTCTGTCCCAATTGTGAATAATTGGCAGCCGGTAGATTTGCCTTTTGCAGTGTCTTTTGGTAGCATTTTTATCAGTTGGTCTTTTGTATGTTTTATATCGGTGTAGTTTTTGTGTGTGTCATTGGCTATTTTCTGATTAAATGCAGCATGCTCTTCATAAAATGTACATTTCAAAAGCTTGAAAAACATTTGAAGTGCATGATGCTTTTAAGGTGAAAAAACAATGGGATGAAGAAGCATGTAAGGTAATGTTTCTACATTTGTGACGTATTGACTTCATTATTTTAATTAAAATGGTAGAGCGTCTCTGCTGCAAATACACGATGTGGGGCAATGAATGTAGTATGACCTCCAGTGACATCAAGGACCACATCTGACAAAAGCAGCTCTGTTATGTCTGCTATGGTGCTTTGTACACTCTTCAACACTAATTCCAGAGATAACGACCCTTTCATTTAGTTCTAATTTTATGGTCATTTACCAAGAGGGCTCCCAAAAAAAGCTAGTGGGGACCAATTTCTAAAATAAATGTCTAAGTAAAAAAAAAAAAGGGGGGGGGCTGTTACCCATAGCAACCACTTATTCAGCCTTCATTTTACCATAGTTTATAAAATGTAAGCTGAGATATAATTGGTTGCTATGAGCAAAAAGAGAGCGGAAAAAAAAGTTTTGTTTTTGAGATCGTTTTCATCAATGAGACCCAATGAGTCCGGCATCTTGTACACACTCATACATGTAGCTGTCATCCGCTGGGTGTGCAGGCTCCAGCCCTGACCGCTCCGTGCATACAACTTCTGCCGGTCTCATACCCTCCATGTATTACCTCTTAGAGGACCTGGATTGTTCTGTATAGCAATGCTTCTTCTTTACCTCTATATGGTTTGAAAATGCTTGATTGTATGTGCCTCCACGTAATATCCATTGTACAATACATACACAGCCACCCAATGTCACATTTGTGTAGATGAATCTATTATTGCTTAATGCATCACTGTGTGGACTCGTACTGCCAATAGATTGGGTGTCCTTGACCATTGTTCCTCTTCATTGACCACAGTGAGTGGACGGTGTATTGGAGCCGTGGTTCAGAGTGGGCATGGACATGACTATGGGGCTGACGGTTGCACCCATGATGGCCACTTCCATCAGTCCCATAGTCTGCAATTAGAGCAGCTCTACCGATACCACTCTATTGACACTCCTTATTTCTACAGGCATGCCGTGAGAAGGGACAGGACCTCAGCACCCCTCCGCAGTGATCATTGGCAGTCTCTGCTGTGGGGTCCTCAGTAATCAGATATTTAATACAGGGCTGTGGAGTCGGTAAGCCAAACCTTCGACTCCGACTCCGACTCCGACTCCTCAAATTCTCTTGCACCGACTCCGACTCCGGCTCCGACTCCGACTCCGGCTCCGGCTCCTACATATATTGCTTATAGTTAGGTGAAAAATTTATTGTAGTACATGAATATGTGTATGTGAACATCAGACATTTAATAATTTTTATGATACAATAATCAAGATATTTGGATAGAACATAAAATATATTTATTGGAATACAACTTTAGAACACAAAAAACTGTAATAAATTGTAAATATGTAATACACTATGTAATATACAGTAGATTACATATATATCTCGTGTGTGTATATACACTGTATATATATATATATATATATATATATATATATATATATATATATATATATATATATTTTACATATTTACAATTTATTAGTTTTTTGTGTTCTAAAGTTGTATTCCAATAAATATTTTATGTTCTATCCAAATATCTTGATTATTGTATCATAAAAACAATTAAATGTCTGATGTTCACATTGTACTACAATAAATTTTTCACTTAAATATAAGCATTATACTAAATGTTATTATTTAGTAAAATATTCAGCACATTCTGCATTGCACTCCTGTCCCCAATTTATTATATATTTTAGGAGTCGGAGTCGGTGCATTTTATACCGACTCCGACTCCGACTCCACCAAAATGAGCTCCGACTCCGACTCCGACTCCACGACTCCGACTCCGACTCCACAGCCCTGATTTAATAGCTATACTGCAGGCAGCGGATAAGTGTTTTTTTGTATTTTTTGGGGTTTTTTTTTGTGGGATGCTTTTAAAAGGGAACCTGTCATCAGAAATTTGGCTTTCAACCTAAATGTTTCCCCCTCTGCAGCTCCTGGGCTGCATTCTAGCAAGGTTTCTATACTTTTTGTGCCCCCTTTTGAACCAAAATAAATACTTTATAAAGTTATACCTTTTTGGTATGAAAATCTTGTAAATTCTCCATGGGGGTGGGCCGTCTGGCATCCGTTGCTGTCCCTTACGCCGTCCCCCCACGTTCCAAATCATCCCTCAGGACGCCGCCCACTGCGCCCGAGGTCCCGTGCACGCCGGGACACCTGGTGACGTGGTCGCAGGCACGAGAGTATGGGCGGTGCTGTGATTGCATCGCAAGTGCCTGCCCATACTTTCGTGGCCGCGCTCTCCCCTCTGTACGTCGCTCAGATCCTCTCCGCTCCTCCCATCTATTTCCTGCTGCAGGGTACGATGGGAAGGAGGTGACGTCTGGTCATTTGACCGGCGCAGAACGCTGGAGGCAGAGGGGAAAGTGCGGTCACGAGGTTATGGGCGGCACTTGCTGATGACACTCACAGTACTGCCCATAACCTCGTGCCTGCGCAAAATGTCACCAGCGGTCACACGTGCACGCAGTGCACAGTCCCGCTACAGTCGCACAGCGCATGCGCAGGACCTCTGGCGCCCAGGGGCGGCGTCTTGAGATATGAAATTCAGCGTTCGGGGGCGGCGTAAATCGGCAGGAGGACAGTAACCGACACCAGGCAGCCCGGCCCCATGGATAATTTACGAAATTTACATACGAAAAGGTACAACTTTATAAAGTGTTTATTTTGGTATAAAAGGGGCCAGAAAAACTAGAGGAACCTTGCTAGAATGCAGCCCAGGAGCTGCAGAGGGGGGAACTTTTAGGTTTATAGCTAAATTTCTAATGACAGGTTCCCTTTAATGCTTTCAGACAGAAAAATTCTTAAGGAATTATTACATTAGGGCACTGAGGAGAAGATGCTCCCTATTAGTATGCTAGTGTTCCTGCTAACCTGCATTTATAGAGAGGGTTCTGCAATTTGTTTTGACAGAAAATATATCCAGGAGTGCAATTGATTTATCGTCCTTTTCTTAAGCCAAATGTGCTGATAAATAAGGACTTGTAAAGCCTGGTATTGTGGGCGCTGTATTTCCCAACACTGCACACCATGACCATTGCTCGACTACCCATTCCCCAGATAGTGTAACAGAGCAAGTACCGTATACTGCCAGCACTAGTCGTATAATGTATCAAATGACATTGCAACACATTTGGCACCAATTTCAATGACCGTTGCTCCCATTGCTTGCAGTTTGCTTGTAATCTTCCAAACGTTTGCGCTTCTGGTCTCAAGCCAACCATTGTGTCACAACACATGGGAATATCCATCAGATGCAACACTGCTCATGTGTGTCCCTATAATATATAGAAGAGTCTGGACACTGCTTATGTGTGTCCCTATAATATATAGAAGTGTCTGAACACTGCTTATGTGTGTCCATATAATATATAGAAGAGCTCTGGACACTGCTTATGTGTGTCCCTATAATATATAGAAGAGCTCTGGACACTGCTTATGTGTGTCCCTATAATATATAGAAGTGTCTGAACACTGCTTATGTGTGTCCATATAATATATAGAAGAGCTCTGGACACTGCTTATGTGTGTCCCTATAATATATAGAAGTGTCTGAACACTGCTTATGTGTGTCCATATAATATATAGAAGAGCTCTGGACACTGCTTATGTGTGTCCCTATAATATATAGAAGAGCTCTGAACACTGCTTATGTGTGTCCCTATAATATATAGAAGAGCTCTGAACACTGCTTATGTGTGTCCCTATAATATATAGAAGAGCTCTGAACACTGCTTATGTGTGTCCCTATAATATATAGAAGTGTCTGAACACTGCTTATGTGTGTCCATATAATATATAGAAGAGCTCTGGACACTGCTTATGTGTGTCCCTATAATATATAGAAGAGCTCTGAACACTGCTTATGTGTGTCCCTATAATATATAGAAGAGCTCTGAACACTGCTTATGTGTGTCCCTATAATATATAGAAGAGCTCTGAACACTGCTTATGTGTGTCCATATAATATATAGAAGAGCTCTGGACACTGCTTATGTGTGTCCCTATAATATATAGAAGAGCTCTGGACACTGCTTATGTGTGTCCCTATAATATATAGAAGAGCTCTGAACACTGCTTATGTGTGTCCCTATAATATATAGAAGAGCTCTGGACACTGCTTATGTGTGTCCCTATAATATATAGAAGAGCTCTGAACACTGCTTATGTGTGTCCATATAATATATAGAAGAGCTCTGGACACTGCTTATGTGTGTCCCTATAATATATAGAAGAGCTCTGGACACTGCTTATGTGTGTCCCTATAATATATAGAAGAGCTCTGGACACTGCTTATGTGTGTCCCTATAATATATAGAAGAGCTCTGAACACTGCTTATGTGTGTCCCTATAATATATAGAAGAGCTCTGGACACTGCTTATGTGTGTCCCTATAATATATAGAAGAGCTCTGGACACTGCTTATGTGTGTCCATATAATATATAGAAGAGCTCTGGACACTGCTTATGTGTGTCCCTATAATATATAGAAGAGCTCTGGACACTGCTTATGTGTGTCCCTATAATATATAGAAGAGCTCTGGACACTGCTTATGTGTGTCCATATAATATATAGAAGAGCTCTGGACACTGCTTATGTGTGTCCATATAATATATAGAAGAGCTCTGGACACTGCTTATGTGTGTCCATATAATATATAGAAGAGTCTGGACACTGCTTATGTGTCCATATAATATATAGAAGAGCTCTGGACACTGCTTATGTGTGTCCCTATAATATATAGAAGAGCTCTGGACACTGCTTATGTGTGTCCCTATAATATATAGAAGAGCTCTGGACACTGCTTATGTGTGTCCCTATAATATATAGAAGAGCTCTGGACACTGCTTATGTGTGTCCATATAATATATAGAAGAGCTCTGGACACTGCTTATGTGTGTCCCTATAATATATAGTAGAGCTCTGGACACTGCTTATGTGTGTCCATATAATATATAGAAGAGCTCTGGACACTGCTTATGTGTGTCCATATAATATATAGAAGAGTCTGGACACTGCTTATGTGTGTCCATATAATATATAGAAGAGCTCTGGACACTGCTTATGTGTGTCCATATAATATATAGAAGAGCTCTGGACACTGCTTATGTGTGTCCCTATAATATATAGTAGAGCTCTGGACACTGCTTATGTGTGTCCATATAGTAGAATATAGAGGATCTCACAGCACTGGCACACTCACTCTCCTCACCACCTAACTTCCGGTTGTCAATCAGCATGACATCAGCAGTGCTGCCCCATTGTCAACAAGTGGAAGAGAAGACGCGACGCCAACAGAAGCCGTAGAAGCGGTCCATGACCACACCAACTGGCAGAGATCGGCACTTGTAGAACAGGCAGGTAGGTAGCAAGTACCTGCCTGTTCGTTCTTAAGGGGGCTTTACACGCAACAACCTCGCTAACGAGATGTCGTTGGGGTTACGGAATTCGTGACACACATCCGGCCTCGTTAGCGACGTCGTTGCATGTGACACGTACGAGCGACCGCTAACGATGCAAAATACTCACCAAATCGTTGATTGTTGACACGTTGTCCATTTCCCAAATGTCGTTCCTTGTTCTGGACGCAGGTTGTTCGTCGTTCCTGAGGCAGCACACATCGCTACATGTGACACCCCAGGAACAACAGCGTTCCTGCATCCTCTGGCAACGAGGTGGGCGTGGCTTCCATGCGGCTGCGCTCCGCTTCTATTGGACGCCTGCCGTGTGACGTCGCTGTGAGGCCGCACATACCGCCCCCTTAGAAAAGAGGTTGTTCGCCGGCCACAGCGATGTCGCTAGGAAGGTAATTATGTGTGACGGGTACTAGCGATATTGTGCGCCATGGGCAGCGATTTGCCCATGGCGCACAAACGGGGGCGGGTGCTTTCACGAGCGCCATTGCTAGCGATGTCGCTGCGTGTAAAGCAGCCTTTAGCCCCATATACAAAAATAATAAAAGACCTGGATAATCCCTTTTTCTGTTTGTATCTTTATAGGCAAATATCTGTTTAGCCACCAGGTAGGCAGGACAACAATGGAGTATCTCCCAAGAGCAGGAGTCATTCATTTTAATCTACCTGAAAACTTGGATTGAATGCACCAAAATGCATTGTTTTGAATATCAAATTTAAACTATTTTTTTTAATTAAAAATAAATGAACTCCTACTGCTGGGATGGAATATCTTCCGATTTTCTCCCCATGTGGTGACTTTGATCCAATTCTTTTATGGGACACTGGGAAGGGGAAGCCATGTGGCAAGCCAAGCACAATTATACTCGTATAAAGCCAGAGTGGGATTTGTGTTCTCAATACAACCCAAGTTAGTGACTGCATACTCATGTAAACCTACTTCTAGATCACTACTGGACAATGGCAAAGTGTTATTTTGTTCAAGGAGGGCTTCTTCAGTGAAACAAGTTGTCATCCATTCTCTACAAAGAATAAATGATGTTATTGATCCGTGAATTTCCGAACACTGGAACCAGCACCAGTCAACAAAACGGATAACTTTTATCTATGCTACAGTGCTAGCCATAAGTATTGGCATCCCTGCAATTCTATCAGTTAATACTCAGTTTCTTCTTGAAAATGATTGCATTCACAAATTCGTTGGTATTATCTTCATTTAATTTGTCTTCAATGAAAAAAAATAATTGTCAAAGCCAAATTGGATATAATTCCACACCAAACATAAAAAGGTGGACAAAAGTATTGGCACTGTTTGAAAAATCATGTGATTCTTCTCTAATTTGTGTAATTAACAGCACCTGTAACTTACCTGTGGCACCTAACAGGTGTTGGCAATAACTAAATCACACTTGCAGTCAGTTGACATGGATTAAAGTTGACTCAACCTCTGTCCTGTGTCCTTGTGTGTGTACCACATTGACCACAGAGAAAAGAAAAAAGACCAAACAACTGTCTGAGGACTTGAGAATCCAAATTGTGAGGAAGCATGAGCAATCTCAAGGCTACAAGTCAATCTCCAAAGACCTGAAAGTTCCTGTGTCTACGGTGCGCAGTGTCCTCAAGAAGTTTAAAGCCCATGGCACTGTGGCTAACCTCCCTAGATGTGGAAGGAAAAGAAAAATTGACGAGAGATTTCAACACAAGATTGTGCGGATGGTGGATAAAGAACCTTGACTAACATCCAAACTAGTTCAAGCTACCCTGCAGTCCGAGGGTAAAACAGTGTCAACCCGTACTATCCGTCGGCGTCTGAATGAAAAGGGACTGTATGGTAGGATACCCAGGAAGACCCGACTTCTTTCCCCGAGACATAAAAAAGCCAGGCTGGAGTTTGCCAAACTTACTTGAGAGAGCCTAAAACATTTTGGAAGAATGTTCTCTGGTCAGATGAGACAAAAGTAGAGCTTTTTGGGAAAAGCCATCAACATGGAGTTTACAGGAAAAAAAGAGGCATTCAAAGAAATGAACACAGTCCCTACAGTCAAACATGGCGGAGGTTCCCTGATGTTTTGGGGTTGCTTTGCTGCCTCTGGCACTGGACTGCTTGGCCATGTGCATAGCATTATGAAGTCTGAAGACTACCAACAAATTTTGCAGCATAATGTAGGGCCCAGTGTGAGAAAGCTGGGTCTCCCTCAGAGGTCATGGGTCTTCCAGCAGGACAATGACCCAAAACACACTTCAAAAAGCACTAGAAAATGGTTTGAGAGAAAGCACTGGAGACTACTAAAGTGGCCAGCAATGAGTCCAGACCTGAATCCCATAAAACACCTCTGGAGAGATCTCAAAATGGCAGTTTGGAGAAGGCCCCCTTCAAATCTCAGGGACCTGGAGCAGTTTGCCAAAGAAGAATGGTCTAAAATTCCCGCAGAGCATTGTAAGAAACTCATTGATGGTTACCGGAAGCGGTTGTTCACAGTTATTTTGGCTAAAGGTTGTGCAACCAAGTATTAGGCTAAGGGTGCCAATACTTTTGTCTGGCCCATTTTTGGAGTTTTCTGTGAAATGATCAATGATTTGATTTTTGTGTCATTCTCTTTTGTGTTTTTTCATTGCAAGCAAAATAAATGAAGATAATAATACCAAAGAATTTGTGATTGCAATCATTTTCAAGAAGAAACTGAGTATTCTCTGACAGAATTACAGGGGTGCCAATACTTTTGGCCAGCACTGTATGGCAGTGCGCATGCTCAACCAAGAGTCCATCCCTAGGGCTGTCGAGCTGCGCTTGGCTTTTTTCAGCAGCACCATAGAGAATGAATAGAATGGAGGTTGTTTGTGCACTTGGATCAATGCAGGTCCCATTGGTTGGACACCACCAATCAATAACCTCATGCACTCTTTGGATGGCTGATAACTTATTTTTCACTAGAAAACCCCTCTAATTGGCAGAGTAAAATGGCTACAAAGATCTACTTTGTCCATTGATAACATGACAGCTGAATAATTTCTATGGGCATCATGGCTTTCAATTGTGGTGGGGATTGAACACTTTACTGAGTTCCCTTTAATTGAACCTGATTGCCGGAGGTCCCAGGAGCGGGACCCCCTGAGATCAGTAAGAGTACCGCCTAACACAAAGGAATGTGGGAGAACGCAATACCGCAATAGTGTGCTGAAAAATCCTCTGTGACACCCTCATTTCCATTTTCCTTTGAAATGTTCACACTGCAGACGCTCACTACTTTGTCTGATTTATTTCCCAGAGATTTCCCGGTTATTTTTCAGTCATTTTAGCACATTTAGAAGAATAATGCTATGACATTTTTTTTCTGTTTCTTTTGATTTGACAGGACCTGCACAATGCGTAGAGGAGGGTGGAGGAATCGTGCCAGCAGCGATGATGGCTGGGGTGCCAACGTATGTCACACTCATTATTATTTTCTTGCCTCTTGTTAGTGTATAGCCATTGACCAAATACTGATGATTGAAATGGGTCCAATGTATCTCCATTCCCCTTGTATTATAGGGATACATTGCAGCTAAGTCACTGAAATTAGATCAGCAGTTTCGATTAGATGCCCCACTGCAGCAAGAGAAGGATGGAACAGCCACTAGCATCTTTAATGGAGTTTCCATTTATGTGAATGGTTATACAGGTAAGGTGATTGTATTGTTCTGATATATTTAGCAGGGGTGGACATACCACTAGTGCAGCATGTGCTGCCGCGCAGGGGCCCACTTTTATTTCCAAAACAGGTGGAATTAAGAATTATGATGAGATATTAGACTGCAAAGGGCTCATATGCAGTTCTTGCAGAGGGGCCCTCTACTGATTGTGTCCGCCGCTGTTTTGTAGCTATAAACCAAGGGCAATTTCTCTCCAAAGGACTCTTTGTACCTTGTTGTGTAAACTTACAACTGGACGCTGTTGAGGTCCTTCAAAGGGATATTCAATCTCCAACATCCTATCCCAATGTGTAGTAGGTGGAATAATATTCGCAAATACCTTCAATTAGTTCTCCTGATATAGCCATGTCTCTCACCTCACGCTCATAACCAACAATCACTATATGAGTAATGGAAACCATGGATGCCTAACCTGCAATGCCCTGCACATGAGGTAAGAGACATGGCTATATCAGGAAAATTATACTACATTTCTAATTGGAGGGATTTGCTACTACCGGGTTTTTCCAAAAATAAGACACTCTTATTTTTTTTTTTTTTTTTAACCCCCCCCCCCCCCCCCAAAAAAAAAACATTAGGGCTTATTTTTGGAGGAGGTCTTATTCTTGGAGAAACACGGTTGGGGGTAAGTTTACACCCCAAAAAAAGTAGCCCCCCCCACTTCCCAGGAGACTCATACTCAGCAGACCCGGACGTCTGCGTGGCTCCCAGGTCCTCCATGTGATCTCCGGTCGGTGCAGCATTCCGTTCTCCCCTGCTGCTAGCTGACACGCTGACACACAGCCCGATCGCATACACTCACAGCAAATCACACACACAGCCGATCTCAGGCACACACAGCCGATCTCAGGCACACACAGCCGATCTCAGGCACACACAGCCGATCTCAGGCACACACAGCCGATCTCAGGCACACACAGCCGATCTCAGGCACACACAGCCGATCTCAGGCACACACAGCCGACCGCACACATCACATCACATCCAGCCCTTACGGCCGCGAGCAAGTCGCTTGTCCCGCCGCAGGTCCTGTTCATTGCGCTCCACTGCACAGCCTCTCAGGATTCTGCCGGCGAGAAGAGATCGGTGTCGCTGGATGAGGTGAGTGTGTATGTGATCCGATGTGTGTGATTGGATGTTTGCTTGTGCGATCTGACTGTGTGTGCGATCCGATGTTTGTGTGTGTGTGTGAGAGATCTGATGAGTGCGGGTGTGTGATCACTTCAGATCCTGCCGCTCAGCATCGGGTGAGTGATTACAGGGTGCCGCTGTCTATAATGAAGTGTACTGCAGTATTTGTAACCTTTTTTACCTGCACGGACACTTCATTATTGATCCGCGACTAGGGCTTATTTTCGGGGGAGGGCTTATATTTAAGCCTTGCTCCGAAAATGCTGAAAATCCCTGCTAGGGCTTATTTTTGAGGGAGGGCTTATTTTTGGAAAAACACTTATTACTACGCACGACTAACGGTACATATTGGGATAGGTTCTTGGATATGGGAATAAGTCACTGGTGATGGCACAAGAATTTCTGCGGGTGCAAGGCTGGAGGACATACAGGGAAAACATGGTCTGTGTCTTCTCGCCATATTTCTAGATCAGTGATTTCATGGCCTTTATCAGTTATCTGTATATGAAGTAATGCAAAGAACACACTAATCTGTTCAGTATGTATGGGACAATGAAGACAAGAACACGCCACCAAAATCCACATGTACTAGTTTTTTGTAAGTAGCCAACCTACGTGACATCATTGCTTTATGGAAGAATGTCACGTGCTTAGGCATTGAAGGGAATTTGTCACCTAATCTGAAAGCAGCATAATGTAAAGACAGAGACCCTAATTCAAGCAATGTGTCACTTAATGGCCAGCCTAGTGTAGTTTTATGAAATCAAAGTTATATCCGCCAGAGAGTATCATTAGAGGGTTAAAACTTTTGCCAGGGAGACAATCATAATCGTGAGCTCTGTGTAACCCCTCCCCCACCACTGATTGGCAACTTCCTGTATACACTGTTCATGGGCAGAAAGCTGGAAATCAGTGCTGTGAGCGGGGTTATGCAGAGCTCAGCATTCAGACAAAGGCTAGGTCTGCAGCAAACAAAGCAGTGATTTTTATCAAAATGACAGCATGCATCTAAGTGATACATTTCTGAAATCAGAGTCTGTCTCTACATTAGGGCGGGGCCCCACTGGGCACTAGTGCGAAGCTCGCATGACACTCAGCTCACGCTGGCAGTACAGCAGTGCCGAGTGTCATGCTAGTATCCCTGCGACTGATGTCCGACTGTGCTAGCGGACCTCAGCTGCGGGGGGCGGGTTGGCACTGAGGAGGGGCGGGCCAGTGCTGCGGAGGGGCGGGCCGACTCTGAGGAGGGGAGGGATTTATATCCATTTCTTCTCTGTAGCTGGCTATTGCCATTCTTGCCCTGCACTCGCGGTACACCGGTGTACTGCCAGTGCAGGGCGATTTTTCTCTCGCCCCATAGACTTGTATGGGTGTGACGAGAAAGAGTCTCGCATTACAGTTGCAGCATGCTGCGATTGTTTTCTTGGTCCGATTAGGGCTGAGAAAATAATCGCTCATGTGTGCTGACACACAGGCTAATATTGGTCCAAGTGGAATGCGATGTTTTCTCGCATTCCACTCGTACTGATTTTCTCGCCGCGTGGCTTAGGCCTTATGCTGCTCCTAGATGAGGTTGCAAAAAGCTGAAGACAAATTCCTTTAAATACATATATGCCTAAAATGCACAAGTTATCACAGACCACCATTTCTCCCTACTTGCCTGGCCCCATATGCTTTCTTTTCACCCCCAAAAATGTATTTCAGGATTATCACCTCTTACAGTATGTACAAGTGAGTGCATAAAAAAGGTTCTTTGTTCTGTGCTGTGCATAAGAGATCTGATGGATCATGGACTGATCCTCACCAAACAGGATCTTTTTTTGGTCCAAGATCCCTCCCAGTATTTGTCTTAAATCAGAAATGGTGTTATGGGAATGCATGATGTTTTTCCCTCCGGGTAAGGGTTGCTCGTTTTTCTGTGCTGTCGTTCTGATGGCTTTCTTGTAAATGCTGGGCTTTGTTCAGTTATCCTATAAGATTGCCGTTTCTTTCCTGATGTGAGGGAAGGCTATGGTTGGATACAAGTCATTGTCACTAGGTTGCGTAGAAGCCTCTGCTGCGTTTCATTCACAATTTTGCAGCGGGTAGACTCTCTATCTCTGTAGTACACATTCTGCATGCATCAAACACTCGGTTGCCTAGCAACACTCGCGCAGCACATCCTGTGTGTGACTGCTCATACAATCCTTGTATTATGTGCTGCGCCTGGAGTATTACAGAGGGAAGAATCAGGATCAACTAAGGAAGCCCATATAATACAAATTACTGGGCCACATCCATATACAAAGTGTAAAGTCATAATTATTCTCACTTCATGGAAAACGGGAATAAAACTGTCAATGCAGTAACTACTTTTACTATGTAGTTTGTAGAAGAAGACATGCTATAGTATATAGATGCATCTCACAATAAGGCCAGACACCAATGTGGGTTTTACATTTTGTTAAAGGGGCACATGATTGTGTAACCTGACAGTGCTGTCATTGTTGTCAGCCACACTTTAACAATTTCTGAACCTGATCCATGTCTGTTCTCTGACTAATGTTGTCCAAATAGTTCTATTTCATCCACACCATTGTTTAATTACAGCGTAAAAACAGTTTACATACATCCATGTAGTATTCAATGCCAATATTAACACCATATGGTGATACAGGTTCAGTACAGGAGACTGACAGGTGACCCAGGAGTTGTGTTGGTAATGCAGATGCTAAAATGTGTCCTCTGAAACTGGCCAATTTTTAAAGGGACTCTGTCAGCACAGAATGACTGTTCACACCAAGTACAGGCCCTTGGTGCATCATGGTGGGGGCCAATCATTTAAGTGCACCCTCCCACCTGCTTGTCTTCCAACTATCTCCACCATTCTCTGACTCTATGAAGCCATAGCTGTCAATCGGATAAAGAGCACGGGAGGTAATAGAGGGAAAACCATTAGACTGGAGGGTGCACTGAAATCTTTGGCCCCAGCATAATGCACAGAGTGCCTGTACTTAGTTTCAAGAGTCATTCTGTCCTGACCGTCCCGTTAAAGGAGTTGTCCGACATAAACGCAAGCTAATCTGTGCTGTATTGTCATATAAATCACCCCTACATTGTTATTTTTAGTTTTCTTTCTTTTGTTCCTCTTGAAATATGACTTTATTTTCTGCAGCTCTTTTTTTACATTCAGCTCTAGCAAACTGACCACTTCCTGTGCTAAACCTCCCAGTCAGAGCTGGCACCACCCGCCTCACTGTCCAGCTCCACCCCAGTGTCCAGCTCCGCCCTCTGCCTGCCCCCTGCCCGCCCCCTGCACACACATTCCCTGTCAGTATTCTGCCCCAGCACCTGATCTGTTATCACTACAGCATTGCAAATAACAGCCCCACATCAGGCTCTGCACCCCCACACACACATATGGCTCTGCATCGCACACACATATGGCTCTGCATCGCACACACATATGGTTCTGCATCGCACACTCATATAGCTCTGCATCGCACACACATATGGCTCTGCATCGCACACACATATGGCTCTGCATCGCACACACATATGGCTCTGCATCGCACACACATATGGCTCTGCATCGCACACTCATATAGCTCTGCATCGCACACACATATGGCTCTGCATCGCACACACATATGGCTCTGCATCGCACACACATATGGCTCTGCATCGCACACTCATATAGCTCTGCATCGCACACTCATATAGCTCTGCATCACACACACATATGGCTCTGCATCGCACACACATATGGCTCTGCATCGCACACACATATGGCTCTGCATCGCACACACATATGGCTCTGCATCGCACACACACACGGCTCTGCATCGCACACACACACACACATGGCTCTGCGCCGCACACACACACATGGCTCTGCGCCGCACACTCACACATGGCTCTGCGCCGCACACACACATGGCTCTGCGCCGCCCACACACACATAGGGCTCTGCGCCGCCCACACACACAGGGCTCTGCGCCGCCCACACACACAGGGCTCTGCGCCGCCCACACACACATAGGGCTCTGCGCCGCCCACACACACACATAGGGCTCTGCGCCGCCCACACACACACACATAGGGCTCTGCGCCGCCCACACACACACACATAGGGCTCTGCGCCGCCCACACACACACATAGGGCTCTGCGCCGCCCACACACACACATAGGGCTCTGCGCCGCCCACACACACACATAGGGCTCTGCGCCGCCCACACACACACATAGGGCTCTGCGCCGCCCACACACACACATAGGGCTCTGCGCCGCCCACACACACACACAGGGCTCTGCGCCGCCCACACACACACATAGGGCTCTTTGCCGCCCGCACACACACACATAGGGCTCTGCACCACGCGCACACACACATAGGGCTCTTCGCCGCCCGCACACACACATAGGGCTCTGCGCCGCCCGCACACACACATAGGGCTCTGCGCCACGCGCACACACACATAGGGCTCTGCACCACGCGCACACACACATAGGGCTCTGCACCACGCGCACACACACATAGGGCTCTGCACCACATGCACACACGGCGCTCTGTACCGACCCCCCCCCCCACCTCCATAGGGAATACGTGTAGGGAGTACATACTCACCCGTCCTCGGTCCCCGCCGCTCCTGCACGTTCGCACGCTGTCTGTGCTCTGGACATATCAGCACAGTAGTGACGTCACCGCTGTGCTGAAGAGAGCACAGACAGCGGGACAGTGATGAGCAGCAGCGCTGCGCTCCTTCTCATCAGCGCTTTCAAATATATCGGCATCTGTGATCTGTGATGCCGGTACATTTGAATGCAGGGGCCCGGTGCTGGCGCTGACACCACTGCAGCCGCCGCCAGGCTCCTCCCCCAGGTGACGGACCCCACAGCAGTGCAGGGGGAGGTTGTGGGGAGAGTACGGGATGCGGGGGAATGTGTGGGAGGGTGCAGGGAAGGGGGTGGAGACTCTGCGCACTATACCCACCCAGCAGGGCGGCAACATGCTGTTCCAGATTTGCATGTCAACATGGTCCTGCCCATGTTGACATGAAATGACCGGAAGCAGCAAAATCGCGGCAGGAGCGGTCACATGACCACTCTGAGCCGGGGGAGAGGGGCTGACAGCAGGGCAGGTAAGTAGTCACTATCTACTTACCTGCCCCAATGTAGCCCAATAGGGAAATAATAAAAAAAAGTCAAAATAAGCCGGATAACCCCTTTAAGTGTTGTGGATGTCTGCTATAATGCTTAACCGCATATTCACACAGCTGTATAGAATCAGATGCAGCTTTCTGATTTTCCTTGAAATTAAGTGAAAAAAATCTGCATTGGGTTTGTTTCCGATGCTAATTTTTAGAATTTCTCCTATAACCAAAAAAAACCACAGTGTAACGGATAGCAATTGTGCCCTAATGGATCCCATGAGGATCCTCAAATGGGTTTGTCCCATTGATGGGAAGGCATCTAATTGCTCGTGCATGTAACAATCCAAGATCCCAGTTAAGATGTAATTAATTTCTTTGTTCTCTTACAGATCCCACTGCAGACCAGCTAAGACATCTTATGATGCTTCATGGAGGCCAATTTCATGTTTATTATTCACGTTCTAAAACAACCCATATTATTGCAACTAATCTCCCTAATAGCAAAATCAAAGAGCTAAAAGATGAGAAAGTGGTCCGTCCTGAGTGGATAACAGATAGGTAATGTCATTTTCTGAGTCTTATGCACCTATTTAAACGCAGCAAAGTATTTAGTGGTTACCAAACAAGATTAAATGGCTTGTTTTGCACTGTAACTATTAAAAAGGGTCTCAAAGGGTTTTCCAACCTTAGATATGTGATATTATAGTCTGTAAATGTCTTATGAGATGTGTGTCTGGCCTCTGGAAGGTGAACTTATCTCCTATCGCATTTGGTCAGGATACTGCCGGCAGCTGCATCTAGGTGAAAATGAATATAGAGGTGGCCGCACATATTCACTCACTTTAGGCTAGTTTCACACTTGCGTTGAACGGCATCTGTTGCATTGCGTTGTGTGACTGATGCAACGGATGTGTTGCATATAGTGGCAGAACAGATGCAACGGATCGAACAAAACAATGGAATCTTTTTTTTTTTTTTCACAGCTTTACCGGCGGCAGACTATTGGATCATTAGCCGTCCGCCAGGTGATCAGCTGATTGCTCTCATTAGCCGGGTGATCAGCTGATTGCTCTCATTAGCCGGGTGATCAGCTGATTGCTCTCATTAGCCGGGTGATCAGCTGATCGTTCGGCCACCGAAAATGTGTGCGGGGGGCGGAGTGCTGGGTGGGTGGAGCTGAGCGGGGACATGGCGCTGAGGGTGTCAGTGCCGCGGGGACTGCATGGCTGGGGACTGTGTGTGTGTGTGTGTGTGTGTGTGTGTGTGTGTGTGTGTGTGCGCGTGCGGAGTGCGTGCGGCGGAGCCGAGCAGGGAAGTGTTGGGCTCCCTGCACACGTAGCCAGGCTAAATATCGGGTAACTAAGCAAAGCACTTTGCTTGGTTACCCGATATTTACCTTTTGTTACCAGCATACACCGCTTAGCGCTGGCTCCTTGCACACGTAGCCAGGGTAAATATCGGGTTACTAAGGAAAGCGCTTTGCTTAGTAACCTGATGTGTACCCTGGCTACGTGTGCAGGGAGCCAGAGAGAGCATGCGCAGCGAAATCCTAAGGATTCTGCTGCTCAAAAAACGTTACATGCTGCGTTGCCCGGTGGAAGCAACGCAGCGTCGGCCAGCGGAAGCAGCGCAGGTCCATCACTCGCAATCCGTCGTCCATACAAGTCTATTGGAAGCAGAAGAATCCGTTAATGGATTCCGCTGTTTTCCCAAACGGCGGATTGCGACTGAAGGAAAACAACGCAAGTGTGAAACTAGCCTTACTGAGCTAGAGTGAATGGAGAGATGCACGACCATGCATGCCACCCCTTGCCATTCATTCTCCACCTGAGGGAGACGTAGCAGGGCTGGTCGGATTCCCTTCTGGAGATTGATGCCACTCTCTGAGGTTATTCCTACATCAGTCAGACGCTTATGACACATCCTGACATGACACCATGCCCTTTCTGTGGGGTTGGCTTAGCGTGTCTATACATCCACTGGTCTCACAATCTAATTCAAAGCGTGTCTTGATTTGTTTGTACTGTATTTGGCTCATCCAGCTTCAAAGTATCAATTTATTCTGGAGTAAAGTGTGAAATGGTGCAGAAGACATGGAAATATCTAGTCAGTGTTCAAAAACCGCTAACTGGCTGGCTGCATCCATTGTTATTGGTGCTTTTTTTTTATCTTCATAGTATATGTACAAACCTTTTACCTTCTCTGTGTTTTCAAAGCATCAAAGCTGGCCGCCTTCTTTCTTATGTTCCCTACCAACTTTATACAAAGCAGTCCAGTGTTCAGAAGAGCCTGAACTTCACCTCCAATTGCAAACCTGAAGATTCATTCCCAAGAAACATCAACCATAAGTTGTAAGTATTCGCAATTAATATGATGTATTTTAAGTAAAACATGTATTTGATATTAGTATAGTATCACAAAGCAGCTCTTGCTACATTTTCCTTTGTCAGTCTGGCATGCTAGTGAAACAGCACTTGTGAGCCTTTGTTACCAGTGCTGCCAGCTAATTTTGGCTAGATCCAGTGTATGATGTGAAGAACACATGAGCAGCGAAAAGCTGCTGCCATGATCAATGCTGTCACAGCGTCACACTACTGTGCCTCTGTATGGACCAAAGTCAGCACAGACTACTTGATGGAATAGATGAGCAGAGGATAATTACATTTACTATCATTAACTTTAAAGAACCAAATAAACCCTTTAAAGGTGTTGTCCATGACTTTTACATTGATGGCCTATCCTTCAGATAGGTCATCAGTATCTGATTGGTGGTGCTTTGTGTAGCACCCCTACAAATTAACCCCTTCACGACCGCGGGCCGTAAAATTACGTCCTATTTTAACGTGACTTAACGACCAGGGACGTAATTTTACGGCCTAAACTTCATTTGATTGCCGTGGCCATAGCAATGGCTTTCAAATGATGTCCCCTGCTGTTTCTTACAGCAGGGGACCTTTGCTTGACCCCAGGGGGGGCGGCATCGCCACCCCCTATCGACGATCGATGTGATTGGCTGTTCAAATCTGAACCGCCAACCACATCGATCGCACTAATTTCGGCAAAAATAATGCCCGAATTAGTGCGATCCTGTGAGATCCAGCTATGAGATGCCGCAGCTGCTGCAGCATATCATAGGTGGACCTCAAACATGTCGCCCCCAGCCCCTGCAGCACTGATTGGAGCGATCGTGCTATGACGCGCAATCGCTCCAATCAGTGTGCAGTGGGGCGGTCTGATCTGCCGGTGGCCGCCCTCCCCAGGCCTGTGTTGGCCTGCGAGCCCTCCCCCAACATGTTTGCAGCGTGCAGTGGCTGGTACTTGTGGTACCACGCCACCGCTGCTGCCGCCGCCGATGTCACCGCCGCTCCGGCTCCACGTGAGTATTGCGCGCTTCCCGTGATGGCCCCTGCATGCTCCCTGATGTGCCGCCCTGCTGCGATCTGCCCCCTGCTGCGATCTGCCCCCTGCTATGTGCTTCCCTGCTGTGATCTGCCCCCTGCCATGTGCTTCCCTGCCGCGATCTGCCCCCTGCCAATGTGCTTCCCTGTTGCGATCTGCGATCTGCTGCACGTGAGTACTGTGCTCGCTTTGCAGCCCGTGCGCGCTCCCGTGGTGCCCCTGCGCGCTGCCGTGATAGCCCCCCCCGCGATCTGCTCCCCCCAACCCCCCCCCCCCCCCGACATCCCGATCTGCTCCCCCCGCGATCTGACTGCCTCCCCCATTATCTCTATTCTGCTTCTGCAGCTCCCTCTCCGGTCTCCCCCTCTGCTCCCCCCCCCCCCTCTGCTCCCCCCCCCCTCTGCTCTCAACCCCCCCTCTGCTCCCCCCCCTCTGCTCTCAACCCCCCCCCCTCTGCTCTCACCCCCCCCTCTCCCCCTCTGCTCTCCCCCGACGTCCTCTTACCTGTCTTCACCGGCCTGATCACATCTGCGTCCATCGCTGGGTCCTTCCTGGGCATTCTGCTGATCTGCCTGCTGTTCCTGTAAAGCTGTCCATCTCTCTGCCATCTGTTCCTCTGCAGCTCTTCTGGTCAGTGATCCTCCTGCTAGTCCTCTGGGTACTGTGAGTATAACTTTTTTTTTTTTTTTTTCCGTATCCCCTGTCCATTTTTACACCTCATCCGTCCGTGCGTCCCGCCAAGCGCTGATCAGGGATGCAGATAACGGATCGGCATCCCTGCTCAATTTTTGGCGTGACTTTTTTTTCCGTATCCCCGACGCTTTTTGTATCTCATCCGTCCGTGCGTCCCGCCGAGCGCTGATCAGGGATGCAGATAACGGATCGGCATCCCTGCTCAATTTTTGGCGTAACTTTTTTCCGTATTTGCGACGCTTTTTGTATCGCATCCGTCCGTGCATCCCGCCAAGCGCTGATCAGGGTTTGCACATAACGTATCTGCATCCATGGTCAATTTTTGGCGTGACTTTTTTTTTTTACGTATCCCCGACGCTTTTTTTTATCGCATCCGACCGTGCGTCCTGCAGCGGCCGATCAGTGCACTGCGTCTGTGCGTTTGAAAAGTCAAATGGCGCTCCTTCTCTTCTGAGCCCCGCCATGCGCTCAAACAATTACTTTCCACCACATGTGAGGTATCTGCGTACTCAGGAGAAAATGCACAATACGTTTTATGGTGCATTTTTTCCTGTTACCCTTGTGAAAAAAAAAGCTACCTAGTTGAAGCAACCGTTTTGTTGTAAAAAAAATTTTTTTTCTTTTCACGGCTCAACGCTATAAACTTCTGTGAAGCCCCCAGGTGTTCAAAGTGCTCACCAAACATCTAGAAAAATTATTTGAGGGCTCTAGTTTCCAAAATGGTGTCACTTGTGGGGGAGCTCCACTGTTTAGGCACCATAGGGGGTCTCCAAACGTGACATGGCGTCCGCTAATGATTCCAACCAATTTTGCTGTCAAATGGCGCTCCTTCTCTTCTGAGCCCCGCCATGCGCCCTAACAATTACTTTCCACCACATATGAGGTATCTGCGTACTCAGGAGAAAATGCACAATACATTTTATGGTGCATTTTTTTCCTGATAGCCTTGTGAAAAAAAAAGCTACCTAGTTGAAGCAACCATTTTGTGGTAAAAAAATTTTTTTTTCTTTTCACGGCTCAACGCTATAAACTTCTGTGAAGCCCCCAGGTGTTCAAAGTGCTCACCAAACATCTAGAAAAATTATTTGAGGGCTCTAGTTTCCAAAATGGGGTGACTTGTGGGGGAGCTCCATTGTTTAGGCACCTCAGGGGGTCTTCATACCCCACATGGTGTCCGCTAATGAGTGCAGCTAATCTTGCACTCAAAAATTCAAATGGCGCTCCTTGCCTTCCGAGCACTGCCGTGTGTCCAAACATTTGATTTCCACCACATATGAGGTATCTGCGTATTCAGGAGAAAATGCACAATACATTTTATGGTGCATTTTTTCCTGTTACCCTTGTGAAAAAAAAAGCTACCTAGTTGAAGCAACCGTTTTGTTGTAAAAAAAAATTTTTTTCTTTTCACGGCTCAACGCTATAAACTTCTGTGAAGCCCCCAGGTGTTCAAAGTGCTCACCAAACATCTGGAACAATTATTTGAGGGCTCTAGTTTCCAAAATGGGGTCACTTGTAGGGGAGCTCCATTGTTTAGGCACCTCAGGGGGTCTTCAAACCCGACATGGCGTCCGCTAACAGGTGCAGCTAATTTTGCGTTCAAAAATTCAAATGGCGCTCCTTCCCTTCCGAGCTCTGCCGTGCGCCCAAACAATTGATTTTTACCACATATGGGGTATCGGCGTACTCAGGAGAACATGCACAATAAATTGTATGGTGCACTTTCTCTTTTCTCCCTTGTAAAAATGAAAATTTTATGGCTAAAGTAACATTTTTGTGTTAAAAAGTAAAATTTTCATTTTTTCCTTCCACATTGCTTTGATTCCTGTGAAGCACCTAAAGGGTTAATACACTTATTGGATGTGGTTTTGAGCAGTGTGAGGGGTGTAGTTTTTAGAATGAGGTCACTTTTGGGTATTTTCTGTCACCTAGGCCTCTCAAAGTCACCTCAAATGTGATGTGGTCCCTAAAAAAAATTATTTTGTAAATTTTGTTGGAAAAATGAGAATTTGCTGATGACCTTTGACCCCTTCTAACTTCCTAACGGAAAAAAAATTTGTTTCGAAAATTGCGCTGATGTAAAGTTGACAAGTGGGAAATGTTATTTAGTAACTATTTTGTGTGACATATCTCTCAGATTTATGGGCATAAATTTTCAAAGTTTGAAAATTGCGAAATTTTCAAAATTTTCGCCAAATTTCCTAAATTTTCACAAATAAACGCAAAAAATATCGGCCTAAATTTACCACTGACATGAAGTACAATATGTCACGAAAAAACAATCTCAGAATCGCCAGGATCCGTTGAAGCGTTCCAGAGTTATAACCTGTCAAAGTGACACTGGTCAGAATTGCAAAAAATGGCCCGGTCATTAGGGTGTTTTAGTGGCCGTGGGTGAAGGGGTTAATCAGCTGTTCACAGCGACAGACGTGTGCTGAGCTCCATCAACTGAAATGTGGCCTTTGCCAGGTACTGCAGATTTGCATCCTTTGATTTGAATAGGGGCAGATGTGCACCACCCAGCCGCGACCGATCAGATATTGATGACCTTCCTAAAGGGTGCTTTACATGCTGCATCATCGCTAGCGATGTCAAGCGCGATAGCACCCACCCCTGTCGTTCGTGCGACATTTGGTGCTCGCTGTTGTAGCGAACATTAACGCTACAGCAGCGTCACACGCACATACGTTGTCAGCGACGTCGCTGTGATCGCCGAACAATCCCTCCCTCAAGGGGGAGGTGCGTTCGGCGTCATAGCGACGTCACTAAGCGGCTGATTAATAGAAGCGGAGGGGCGGAGATGAGCAGGACGTAACATTCCGCCCACCTTGTTCCTTCCGCATTGCCAGTGGACGCAGGTAAGGAGATGTTCGTCGTTTCTGTGGTGTCACACACAGCGATGTGTGATGCCGCAGGAACGACGAACAACATCGTACCTTCAGCAGCAACGATATTAAGGAAAGGAGCGACGTGTCAACGATCATCGTTTTTTAACGATTTTGCGATCGTTGATCGTCACTCCTTGGTGTCACACGCTGCGATGTCGCTACCGGCACCGTATGTGCGTCACGACGTGACCCCGACGATATATGGGTAGCGATGTTGCAGCGTGTAAAGCACCCTTAATAATAGGTCACCAATATAAACGTCCCAGGCATGCCCATTAAGTATAGGATTGTGTGAGACATTCCTATTAAGACATTCTTGGATATGCTACTGAAATATTCTTATTGTTCTTGTCCTTGTTTTTACAATTCCTCTTTAGAAGCCATTTTACAGCAAGCACCATTCAGGCAAATGGAACGAATGGTTGGGAACAGGAGTGTGAAAAGTCTGAAGAGGACAACGATTTTGAAGTAGATGTTTTAGAAGACTTTCCTGATTATTCTAGAGAACAGAACTGTAAAGACAGTGCTGTTGTCATCAATGGACATACCTGTAGCCCTAATGGTGCCTTAAAGCCGCTGGATATATCAGTGCATTCAATGAACTCTTCTGCAAGTAGACTTCAGTCATTGAGTCAGCAGGAAAAGCCTAATGTTGGCTGTACAGACTGCACTTTAGAGCAATTACAACCAAACAATGTACACCTAGATATATCCTTGGATCCTCACAGGACCGCATCAAGCTCAGCCTCATCCTCATATTTGCACAATAAAACTAAAGTCAATGGTGCTCACCACTCGCTCCAGGGGCCTTCAAGCACAAAAAGCACCTCCATACACAGGGCGCCCTCTCCACAACTGCCTAAAACCACAGACTCCAACTTTATTTCAGACTTTTATTCTCACTCTAGACTGCATCATATATCCACATGGAAGTGCGAGTTCACAGAGTTTGTGCGTGAGCTACAAAGTCAATATAATGGCAGCTTTCCAGGTCGGGAGAGGTTAAAAAGAATGAAGTCAGGTAATATGCTGTATTAGATATTTTGTGGGGTTCTTGTGAATGGGATATATCACTCTGTACACTTGTTCGCTTTTGTATTCAAGCTCTTAAAGGGGTTTTATCGCCATAAAAAACCTGTCCTATCTAAAAGATCTTGGAAATGCACTTTTCTAATAGAATTCAATTCCAGAAATACCTTCTTTTTCTATATCGGGCGTAACTTTATAGCCCGATCAGTGGTCTTCTACCCTGCTTCTGGCCACATAGGTTGTCCACCTGCGAACTACTGTGGCTGAGCATGTGCAGATGATGTCTGTAGTTGGGTGCGGACAGAGAGCGCACATATCCTTCATACGGCCCCTGACAGACAGCGGCGATGCACTTTTTTGCATTGAAGTGAATGGCAGCTCAGGAAGCACTGTGATGTTTCTGTAACTCGTTTCTTTAGAGAATCACCATGTCTTTGCGGCCTGTTGCCTTTGGTGGTCAGCCAGGAATTTTGCTGTTATGCCACAGACTAAAGGTTTCAATATCCCTCATTAGAGCCGCTGTGGGCTATTTGGAAAAATGAGATGCTTGCTGAAAAGATATCCTATAAAAGAAATTAATTTTCTTTATTTATAATTGAAGCAAAATGTTAATTGCTTTTATTGCTAGGATATGTCATTGCTTTATAATGGTCGGGGACACTTATGTCTTCCGGCTACGCTTTCAGTGCAGGGAACTACAGCATGGCTCTATTAAAGTCAATGGAACTATTCAGTAAGATGCTGCACAGCAAGGAAAAATGGTAAAGGCACCATACATCAGCCTTGTGTCCCCAACAATCCCCAAGATTTATAGGAACTGTAATAAATAGGTGGCGATGCTTTGCATTTATCCAAAGGGGGATTCTCAGTAATGATAGTGTCACTCCAATGTACTTTTTCAAGTACACCGGGATTACTGTTTGAATAGACCTGCTAGAACTAAATGATTATTATGATGCTTCTTTAGCACCACCATATAACGCAGCACTTTATAGCCATTATCATCACTGTCTACATTGGGTTTTCATTTCCCTATCAGTATGCCTTTGGAGTGTGGGAGGAAACCGGAGAACCTGGAGGAAACTCACACAAACACGGGGAGAACATACAAACTCCTTGTAGATGTTGTCCTTGGTGGGATTTGAGCCCAGGACCCCAGTGCTGCAAAGTGCTAACCACTGAGCTATTATCCCGACATCCTATACATAGGCTTCCCACCTATTGCTTGCTGTCAACCTCGTTGCCTGCCCTATTTGCTCTCCTCTTTTTGCATAAGTGCTGTCTTTGTACATCTGTTGGCTCTGCATGTACCTGATTTACTATAATGGCACATGATGGAAGAGAATTCTACTATGATAAATCGGGTACAGTCCCACAATCCATTAAAGAGAATCTGTCAGCAGGTTTTTGCTACCTCATCTGAGAGCAGCATGCTGTAGGCAAAGGGATCTTGAATCCAACGATGTATCACTTAGTATACTGGGCGCAGCTTTTCTGACACAAACAGAATCTATAGTTTTAGCAATGCAGCAGAGCTGAGAGCTATCTTGCCTACACCAGGCTCTCTATAGAGATTCACAGCTCACTGTTAATGTACAATCAGAGGAGGGAGTGTACCGGGACTACCCTGCGCATGACATTGTTGTCCGAACAGTGTTGAGTCCTGCTTGTGTCCTGCTGCTTAAACAAACATAGCAAATATACAACAGATCAGACCTTGACAAGACAACCATCCCTGAATTCTCTGTGTTAACCCTTGAAGAATGCTGTCTTCAGCTTACATATCAAAAACCTGCTGACAGATTCCCTATTATGGCATCTGGCCAGAAATGTAATAACGAGCACAAAACCAGGTGGCCCCCAGAGGTTCACCATTGATGTTCTTGCACACTTGTATTACATTATCGGATTGAGGTAAGGATTTACTACATATTATGTAACTCTAATTTAATTTTGTATAGGAAAGTACAAGAAGATATTTAACATGCATGTTTAATTGTAGGCAGTGTTCACAATTTATGTACAGCGCATTAAATAAGTATGGAACGCCTCACCAATTTTATAAGGAAATATATTTTTAAAGCTGCTGTTAACACTAATTTCTCACCAGATGTCAGTAATCGCCATCCAATCCATACAGGCAAAGAAATCATACCATAGATGTCCATAAATTTAGGGAAGTGTAACAATGAGAAATGACTGAGCGAAAAAGCATTGAACACGCTTACTGAATTTCAGTTAATATTTCTTTATCGTTCCTATGGGAGACCCAGACATTGGGTGCATAGCTTCTGCCTCCGGAGGACACACAAAGTACTACACTCAAAAGTGTAGCTCCTCCCTCTGAGCTTATACACCCCCTGGAGAACCAGATGTAGCCAGTTTATCGCTTTGTGTTCAGGAGGCATACATCCACACATGCATTCTCATCTGATTTTTCATTTTTGGAAAGAGTTTGAAGAAAAGCGGGTCCAAGCCTGGACCCCCGGCATGTCCCTTCTCACCCCACTGTGTCGGCGGTGCTGTTAAGGTTGATTCCAAGGCTGGAGCCTTACATGCCGTGCTCCTTCACTATCCCTCCTGGGCTCTGGCTTGAAGTGGGAGCCAGCACGGTTCTCCATGCTTGGCAGGAGACCGGTCTCCATCCGCAGCCCTTCAGGATCCTGCTGGACCGGAGCACTCATCCCCAAGGACTTGGAACCCTGCGTCTCAGCAAGCTAAGTACCTGAGACGTTTATATATTGGGGGTCCCCATACTTTATTGTTGTGGGAGAGTGTGCTGAGTGAGTTTTATGACATTTCCGGCGGGTTCTCTGGCTGTCACCTGAGAACCGCGCCGATGGTGCCTGCGCGCCGGCCGCACCGCTCAAATTTAGGCCCCGGCTTCGCCGGAGGCCTACTTTCGGTTTCACTGCCCTCGCATGTCATTCATGCAGAGGGACAGCGCGGCTCCGCCCAGCGGCCGTTCTGCACAGGGGAGGGACACTCCTCACTGGGTACATGTCTCCTCCCCTGTAAGGCTCTATGGCCCTCCAGATCCCGCTCCCAGAGTGAGTCCCACCCCCTCTCTTCGCTCCGGCGGCCATTTTCTCAGCGTTTTTCCCTGCGATCAGCACTGGTCTGCAGCATCCCTGCTGAGGTGCTTGGGGGTCCGGGCTTCGGGATCTGGAGGGCACACAACACCGCTCCAGCGGTCTGGTAAGCCACAACCTCTGGTTGTGGACCTCTGTATATACTCTCTGGGGGTCATTCTGGCAGAGCCCCCACTCCAGCAGCATGTCTCACACGAACGAGGAGCAAGGCTCCAAAGCTGTATTCAGTATGCACTGCATGTAAGCTTCTACTGCCTGAACCGAGCACCTATCCACATTGTGATGCCTGCTCTAACCTGACGATGCCTCAGCCTGGAATCGCCCCCCTAGTGGTCTCTCCGGCTCCTGTGGCTGATCCCCCGGCTTGGGTAGAATCCTTCTCTAGGTCAATCTCCCAGTCTGTTGCCGACTCCATGGGACAGCTGTCCAGGACTTTGCTGAACATGCATCAGCCCCCTTCACAGGGTGCCTCTGCTGCTAGGGCTCTCTCAGGACCGGAGCTCACAGAGGATTCATCAACTGGTCCCAGACCCCGTCCTCCTAAAAGGAGACGCAGGGCTCCCTCTCCTTCCTCGTCCCGCGGCTCTTTTTCAGAAGCTGACTCGCAGGACGAGGAGGATGCCTTTACAGGGGGCTCGGAGGCTAACTCCATGTGCCCCATTGATCTGTCCGAAAGTGACTCAGATGTTAGTGATTTGATTGCGTCCATTAATTCTGTACTGGATCTCAATCCGCCAGTATCAGAGGAGCAACCCTCTCTGGCAGAAAAGCACCAGTTTACCTCGCCTAAGAGGACAAAGAGTGTGTTCTTTAACCACTCCAGTTTTCAGGCCGCTGTGACCAAGCCTAGGGCCTGTCCTGACAAACGCTTCCCAAAGCGTGGTTCTGATGACCGTTTTCCCTTTCCACCTGAGGTGGTCAAGGAGTGGGCTCATTCACCAAAGGTAGACCCCCCGGTGTCTAGACTCTCAGCCCGGACCGTTGTATCAGTGGCTGATGGCACCTCTCTTAAGGATTCCACTGACCGCCAGGTTGACCTTCTGGCCAAATCTGTTTATGAGGCGGCAGGGGCCTCGTTCTCCCCAACTTTTGCAGCAGTGTGGGCTCTCAAAGCCATCTCTGCTTCTCTAGAGGAGATGCATTCCCTCGCCAGGGAATCTATGCCAGAAATGGTTGCCTTAACTTCCCAAGCTTCAGCTTTTTCATCCTATGCCATGTCTGCCATGCTGGAGGCTTCTCACCGCACTGCGGTGGCTTCGGCTAATTCCCTCGCTATCCGCAGGATCTTGTGGCTTCGAGAGGGGAAGGCAGATGCTTCTTCAAAGAAGTACCTTGCTGGACTCCCTTTTGCTGGGTCCAGGCTGTTCGGTGAACAGCTGGATGAAATTATTAAGGAAGCTACTGGCGGGAAGAGTACTTCCATGCCACAAACCAAAACCAGGAAACCTGTCCAGGGTAGGAAACAGTCGAGGTTTCGTTCCTTTCGTTCCTCCAACTGGTCGTCCTCTAAGCCCTCGGCCTCGTCCACTAACTCAGCCAAGGACCAAAAATCCAACTGGCGCACAAAAGCGCGTCCACAGAAGACCGCAGGAGCTGCTGCCACTAAGGCAGCCTCCTCTTGACTATCTGTCCGCGCCAGCAACGTCCTTAGTCGGTGGCAGGCTCTCCCACTTTGGCGACGCGTGGTTTCAACACGTCTCCGATCAGTGGGTGCGGGATATCATCTCTCACGGCTACAGGATAGAATTCTCTTCCAACCCGCCAGACAGATTTTTTCTGTCAACTCCCCCTTGCTCCAAGGCCGCCGCCTTCTCACAGGCCGTGGCATCCTTGCAGGCCAACGGAGTAATTGTACCGGTTCCCGCCCGGGAACGGTTCAGAGGTTTCTACTCAAATCTCTTCCTAGTCCCCAAAAAGGACGGTTCCTTCCGGCCCATCCTGGATCTCAAGCTTCTCAACAAGCATGTTCAGGTGCGGCATTTTCGCATGGAGTCTCTGCGGTCAGTCATTGCCTCAATGACCCAAGGGGATTTCCTGGCATCCATCGACATCAGAGATGCCTATCTCCATGTGCCAATTGCAGTTTCACACTAGCGTTGGCTACGTTTTGCAATCGGAGAGGAACATTTCCAATTCGTGGCTCTTCCCTTCGGGTTAGCCACGGCCCCTCGGGTATTCACCAAGGTCATGGCAGCAGTGGTTGCGGTTCTGCACCTCCAGGGGTTGGCAGTGATTCCTTACCTGGACGACCTTCTAGTCAAGGCTTCATCCAGCGCAGACTGTCAGCGGAGTGTCTCGCTCACTCTCGCCACTCTAGCCAAATTCGGGTGGCTTGTCAATCTGCCCAAATCCACTCTGACTCCGACCCAGAGGCTCACGTACCTAGGGATGCAGTTCGAGACTTTGCCGGCACTTGTGAAGTTGCCCTTAGACAAACAGCTGTCACTCCGGTTGGCGGTGCGCTCTCTCCTGAGACCCCGCCGTTATACCCTCAGGCGTCTGATGCAGGTGCTGGGTCAAATGGTGGCCTCCATGGAGGCGGTTCCCTTTGCCCTGTTCCATCTGCGTCCTCTGCAGCTGGACATTCTCCGCTGTTGGGACAAGCGGCCTTCCTCCTTACAGAGGTTAGTAGCTCTGTCGCCACGGACCAGGAGCTCTCTTCAGTGGTGGCTTCGACCCCTCTCCCTGTCCAAAGGGCGCTCCTTCCTGACTCCGTCCTGGGTGATTCTCACCACGGATGCCAGCCTATCCGGCTGGGGAGCGGTACATCTCCACCACAGAGCACAGGGCACTTGGACTCCGTCCGAGTCAGCCCTTTCAATCAATGTGCTGGAAACCAGAGCTGTGCTTCTAGCTCTCCTAGCCTTTCACCACCTGTTGGCGGGCAGGCACATTCGAGTCCAGTCAGACAACGCGACAGCGGTTGCTTACATCAATCACCAAGGCAGGACACGCAGCCGCCTGGCAATGTTGGAGGTCCAACGCATTCTTCAGTGGGCGGAGGACTCCAAGTCCACCATATCCGCAGTCCACATCCCTGGCGTAGAAAACTGGGAGTCAGATTATCTCAGCCGTCAATCCGTGGTCGGTGGCAAGTGGTCCCTGCACCCGGCAGTGTTTCAGTCAATCTGCCGCAAGTGGGGCACTCCGGACGTGGACCTAATGGCATCCCGTCACAACAACAAGGTTCCGGTTTACGTGGCTCGCTCCCACGATCCTCAGGCCTTCGCCGCGGACGCTCTGGTTCAAGACTGGTCCCAGTTTCGTCTGTCCTACGTGTTTCCCCCTCTAGCTCTCTTGCCCAGAGTCCTGCGCAAGATCAGAATGGAGGGCCGTCGAGTCATCCTCATTGCACCGGACTGGCCCAGGCGAGCTTGGTATCCGGACCTGCTCCAACTGTCCGTGGAGATGCCGTGGCATCTTCCGGACCGTCCAGACCTGCTCTCGCAAGGTCCGTTTCTCCGCCCGAATTCTGCGGCACTCAAATTGACGGCGTGGCTCTTGAGTCCTGGATTTTGACGGCTTCTGGTATTCCTCCTGAAGTCATCTCCACTATGACTCGGGCCCGTAAGTCTTCCTCCGTCAAGATCTATCACAGAACTTGGAAAATTTTCCTGTCCTGGTGTCGCTCTTCCGGCCATTCTCCTTGGCCATTCTCGTTGCCGACCCTTCTGTCTTTTTTACAGTCCGGTCTGCCGCTAGGACTGTCCCTCAACTCTCTCAAGGGACAAGTCTCAGCTCTATCAGTGCTGTTCCAGCGACGTCTCGCCCGGCTGGCTCAGGTCCGCACCTTCATGCAAGGTGCGTCTCACATCATTCCGCCTTATCGGCGGCCCTTGGATCCCTGGGACCTTTACTTGGTCCTCACGGTATTGCAGAAACCCCCTTTCGAGCACCTTAGGGAGGTTTCTTTGTATCGTCTTTCTCAAAAGGTGGCCTTTCTAGTTGCCATAACTTCTCTCAGGAGAGTCTCTGATTTGGCTGCGCTCTCCTCGGAGTCACCTTTTTTGGTTTTTCACCAAGACAAGGTAGTTCTCCGTCCGACCCCGGACTTTCTTCCTAAGGTGGTCTCTCCCTTCCACCTTAACCAGGATATTTCCTTGCCTTCCGTCTGTCCGGCCCCTGTTCATCGCTTTGAGAAAGCGCTGCATACTCTAGATCTGGTGCGTGCTCTCCGGATCTATGTGTCTCGCACCGCTGCGCTTAGGCGGTGCACCTCTCTTTTAGTGCTAACCACAGGGCGGCGCAAGGGTCTCTCTGCTTCTAAGCCGACCTTGGCCCGTTGGATTAGATCGACCATTTCGGACGCCTACCAGAGTACTCAGGTGCCTCCCCCGCCGGGGATCAAAGCACACTCGACCAGAGCTGTCGGTGCCTCTTGGGCTTTTAGGCACCAGGCTACGGCTCAACAAGTCTGTCAGGCTGCCACTTGGACTAGCCTGCATACCTTTTCGAAGCACTACCAAGTGCATGCTCATGCTTCGGCGGATGCGAGCTTGGGCAGACGCATCCTTCAGGCGGCTGTCGCCCACTTGTGAAGTTAGGCTCCGCCTACTTCTTAGTTTTTTCTGTTTATTCCCACCCAGGGACAGCTTTGGAACGTCCCATGGTCTGGGTCTCCCAAAGGAACGATAAAGAAAAAGAGAATTTTGTTACTTACCGTAAATTCTTTTTCTTATAGTTCCGTATTGGGAGACCCAGCTCCCTCCCTGTTGCCTGTTGGCAATTTTCTTGTTCCGTGTGTTTTCACCGGCTGTTGTCGTGGACCGAGTCTCCGGTTGTTCCGGTTCTTACTCGGTTCTACTTGTGGGTGGCTATTCTCCTTCAGCTTTTGCACTAAACTGGCTAGGACTGGCTACCAGGGGGTGTATAAGCTCAGAGGGAGGAGCTACACTTTTAAGTGTAGTACTTTGTGTGTCCTCCGGAGGCAGAAGCTAAACACCCATGGTCTGGGTCTCCCAATACGGAACTATAAGAAAAAGAATTTACGGTAAGTAACAAAATTCTCTTTTTCTATAGGATTCAGGTCAGGTGATTGTCTGGGCCATTCTAGCAGCTTTTTCTTTATCTGAAATCAGTTGAGAGTTTTATCGGGCTGTGTGTTTGGGATCATGGTCTTGCTGAAATGTCCACCGTTGTTTCATCTTCATTATCCTGGTAGATGGCAGCAGATTTTTATCAAGACGTTCGCAGTACATTTACCCATCCATCCTTCCTTCAATTATATGAAGTTTGCCAGTGCTATATGCTGAAATACAGCCCCACACCATGATGTTCACACCTTGGTGATGTGTTCAGTACTTATTTCACCCCCTGAATATGCTGGGAAAGGCATAGGCCATCATGGCTGAATAGAGACCAATTATATATATATATATATATATATATATATATATATATGTGTGTATATATTATATTTTTAACTATACAGTGAAACCTCGGTTTCTGAGTAACCCGGTTTGCGAGTATTTTGCTATACGAGCAAAGTTTGTTGTAAATTTGTAACTCCGTTTACAAGCAAGCTTTGCCGTACGAGCAAATACTTACCGCACGCACTTCCGGTTCCATACTTTAACCGCGCTCTGACCCGCTCTTGCAGTCCACACAAACACACACACACACACATTATGCTCACCTTACCTTCCATTCCATCGCCGGCCTTATGGTTCTTGTAGTTCGCCGCTACAGGATGTGTATCTGGAAACCATCGCGACGATGGAGGAACTTCTGCTGTCAGCCGCTACTCAGAGGCAGCGTGCTGGCCAATCAGAGGCAAGCGGCTCCTGCCTTTTGACATCAGCGATCTGGCAGTGGAAGTTCCTCTATCGTTGCGATACACATCCTGTACCGGCGAACTACAAAAACGAGGAGGCCGGCGATGGAACGGAAGGTAAGGTGACCATAATGTGTGTGTGTGTGTGGAATGGCACAATAGGTGACCAGGATGGGACATTGAACAAGTTGTGGAGGAATGAATTGTCTGAGCTTGCATTATTTCCTATGGGAAATTTTGCTTTGCTGAACGAGTAACTTGGTTTACAAGCACAGTCCCAGAACGGATTGTTCTCGTTAACCAAGGTTCCACTGTATATACAAAAATGTAGTCTACCATGCTTTTCTATGCGGAGACATCTCACTAAAAAGTATAATGTACTCAATTGAGTGATGTACATTCTCGGTATGCGTCAAATACTGCCAACATACTGTATATCTCTGAGAAAAGACTTGAACATAATCTGAATAACCTTATGGCCCTGATTCATCATTGCATTTGCGCCTAGTTTTATATGTTTTGACCTTTTTTTTTCTGTTTACACCTAATTCATTATTCTATTTTTGAAGTCTGTTTTATGTATTCACCGGTTTTGGGTTTTTTTTTTCTCCTGCATTGTGGGCAGATTGATTCCAAATGGTTTTGCCTGATTTCTGAATTGTAACTTAATAAAAAGTTGCAAAATTTGGTACAACTCCATTTTCCCTGGTATTTGTTTCCAAAATGTTTGCACCATTTTGCGAACTGTGAATCAATTTGAATCAATTCAAAAGAGAAAAAGACCATTTTTGACTGTGCGCCTAATTCATGAGGTGTGCGTTGTTTTGAAGAATTTGGGGAAAAAAAGGACAAATGATGAAATGGGGCCTACGTGTTTTATTACTGTGATCCTGTGTATTTGCGTTAATATAAACATGAGGAAGGCGCTATGCATGTTGGCATTGTAACTTGCTTATGGCCTCTTTCACACACGTTTTTCACTGACATGTTATAGGTATGTATGTTCCTCTGTGTGCCATGATTTTGGCACACGTGTGATCTCCGTGTAGTATCCATGATAGTACACGGAGATCAGGCATTTATACTCACCTGTGCACCCTGCTGCTCTCCGTGGTGCTGAAGTCTCTCGCGCTGCTGTGTCCGGCCGCCGCTGTCTCCCCTCTTCAGCTACTTCCGGGTCGGCTGAGCAGTGCATATGTATGAGTATAATTAGCCAGCCTGGAAGCAGAGACAGCAGCGGCTAAAGACCACATCGCTGGAGACTGGTGAGTTTAAAAAGCTTTTTATTTTAAATGTACGTGATTTTCTGGTACGTGTTTCACAGATCACAGCACTGTGTAGTTTGTGGGACATCAGTGATGCCAGAAAAAAGCGGACTTGTCTCCTTACCGAGCGCATGGATACGCGTGAGCGCTTCTCGGAGACACGTCAGTAAGAAATCACTGATGTGTCCGCAGACCCATTGATTTTAATGAGCTTGCGTATGTCCGTAATTCTGGTACGTATAAATACGGCAACATACGTACCAGAATCACTGACATTTGAAGAGGGCCTAACAGAGTCATGATGGATGTGGTGGTCTGATGGGTCCCATAGTCGAGCAGTGACGCTAGATTTCCATTTCTTTATGATAAGATTAGTACTTCTGACTAAACTACTGCTGCCATTAAAAAAATGCAGCAAAATGGAGGGAATTCTTATCAACAGTTCTAATGATGCAGGAGAATGCTGTGACCCACACAACAGAGTCAAGGACACATCTAGAAGTAGGTGGTTTGTTGGTTTTCCCAGTGGCTCATAAGTGGAGAAAGAAGCAGCTGTCTCTGATAAGATGTAGTCCGCAGTTTTAGATTTCCTTGCACTATTCATTTATGCAAAGTTTGTTTAACGGACTGAGAACATTTAATTCTCCCACATTTTGCATTGTTAATGTTGGTAGGTATAGTAGAGCCTGGTGCTGTTCCTTCAATATAAATGTTTTTGTTCTTTTTTACATTTTTAGGAGCTATACCTGCCTCGGCCAATTCCAAGTGCCAGAACTGCATAATTCATGTGGATATGGATTGCTTCTTTGTGTCTGTTGGTGTTCGGAACCGACCAGATCTAAAAGGTAACAAGTCATCACAACACTGCCCAAGGAGGGATGCAAGCCTGCGAACCATGGTCTTTAAAATGCCATATATCATTTTGCACATAGAACTCCTGCCATCTCTACGACAAGATTGTGGGGGTGCTGATGGGTTGATTCAGCAGGCTGGGCTCTACTGAAGACCCCTGTGTCTGCCATCACTTGTGGCTTGTTTTTAATGACGAGCGAGCACAGTAGTGCTCGAATGCTCTTTACTCGAGCAGATTGGACACTCTGACTGGCTCAACTCCCATAACGAGTATAATGGAAGACAATTAGTGGGCAGTTTGGCTCTCCACTCACATGCGGCCAACCATATATAGAGCATTTCCGGGGTGGGCGGGTTTTTTTTATTTTTATTTTCTTGTGTGTGTTTTTTGCACACTACATTTGAAAATGTTGTGCTTAACCCCAATGAGAGCCATTCGGAGACTGCTCCGGCTTTCACCGGGTTGTCTGCTCCCATCATTCACTGAAGCAAGCCTCTTCTTTGGTTTGCTGTTTCACAAACGACATATCCGAGCACCCGTGATACTCAGCCGAGCACTGCGCGTAACCCAGCAACCCGATGCTTGATAGAGTATTGAGCAATGGCAAACACGCTCACTCATCATTATTGGCTTCAATGGAGACTGATTTTTACTACGTATAAGAACACTGGGGTATTGCTTTATGTAGTAGAAGTGATCAATGATCGCATTTTTAAGTCACCTGGGGAGACTAATAAATAATGTAAAGATAGAGAAAAAAAAAAAGTTCATGTGGTATTACTGCATCCATAAAAGTCAGATCTATCAAAATATACAATTAATTTAAGATTGGTAAAAAAAAAATAAAACATTTAAAATCCCCCAAATTTATTTTTTTTGTTCTTTTAATTAAAATAAAAAAATGATCAAAATGTATGTATCCCAAAATGATAAATAAATACACCTGAATGCCCCACAAAACAACAAGGGGGGTTGTTTGTGTTATTTTGCAATATCCAGTCACATTTTCCAGTATATTACCATATTTTTCGGATTATAAGACTCACTTTTCCTCACAAAAATTTGGGCGGAAAATGAGGTTTGCATCTTTAAATCCGAATATAGTTTACCGGGGGGCTGTCTGTGCAGCGACCGGGTGCGTTTGGGCGGCCGGCTGCCTGTGGCTGCTTGTGGGCAGGCGGGTGCCTGTCGGTGCCAGCTGCCTCTGTCCTGGAGGCCGGCTGCCTCTGTGCATGCGTGCGGCCTGCTGGCTGCCACTCTGTGCGGGCAGGTGGCTGTGCGGCAGGTGTCCCTGTGTGTCCGCGGCCCCAGTTTCAAATGATGGCGCCGGGAGTCAGCACGTGCGCAGATGGAGCTTTTGGATGAGAGCTCCATCTGCGCACGCGCTGCTCCGGGGTTCACTGCGTTCGCAGATGGAGCCCTTGGATGGTGGATGAGAACTCCATCTGCGCATGCGCCGCTCCAGGCATCATTATTTGAACCGGGACCGCGGACAGACTAGGACACTCACCGCACCGGCCTGCTCCATCACTCACCCGCCGCAGCTGCTGCTGCCACGGACCTGCTGCCATGGACACTGACGCCACTAACCCGCCGCAGCTGCCACCACTACCTCTGCCTTCTGTGACCCCGCTTCACCACCACTGCTGCCCCCTTCCGGTAAGACAACACCGGATTATAAGACTGACCCCATTTTTATTTTTTTTTACTTTTTTTTATCTCTAAATTTGGGGTGTGTCTTATAATATGGTGCGTCGTATAAAATGAAAAATACGATATATGCTAAAATGAATGATGTCATTCAAAAGTACAACTTGTCCTGCAAAAAGCAACAACTCCTACGTCTATGTGGACGGTAAACTAAAAAAAAGTTATTTGTATTGGACTAAAAAATAAAACGCAAATTAAAAATAGGCTGAGGTGGGAAGGAGTTAGCACTACAAAGTTTCACAAGTTGATCGGTTGGGAAATGAAATGTGACATTTCTTAAAGGGGATCTATCAGACAAGCCCAGCAATGCCTTTTATATGACCAGTCAGTTACTGGGGAATAGAGCTGGAGTGACGGAGGCTGCAGATCTTCAAACTCATTTGTTACTGAGAAATCAGCTTTTCATAGTATCATAGTATCATAGTTTTTAAGGTTGAAGGGGGACTCTAAGGGCGGCTTTGCACGTTGCGACATTGCACGTGCGATGTCGATGGGGTCAAATCGAAAGTGACGCACATCCGGCGTCGCAGTCGTTATCGCAACGTGCAAATCCTTTTTGATACGATGAACGAGCGCAAAAGCGTCGTTATCGTATCATCGCTGCAGCCTCCGACATTTCCATAATGCCGGTGGAGCGACAGGTGCGATGTTGTTCCTCATTCCTGCGGCAGCACACATAGCTGTGTATGAAGCCGCAGGAGCGAGGAACTTCACCTTACCTGCCGCCGGCTGCAATGAGAAGGACTGAGGTGGGCGGGATGTTTACATCCTGCTCATCTCCGCCCCTCCACTTCAATTGGCCGCTTGCCGTGTGACGTCGCTGTGACGCCGCACGACCCGCCCCCTTAGGAAGGAGGCGGGTCGCCGGCCAGAGGGACGTCGCACGGCAGGTATGTGCGTGTGAAACTGCCGTAGCGATAATAATCGCTACGGCAGCTTTCACTAGATATTGCACGTGCGACGGGGGCGGGACTATCGCTGCAGCATCGGTAACACATTGTTACCGATGTCGCAGCGTGCAAAGCCCGCCTAAGTCCATCTAGTTCAACCCGTAGCCTAACATGTTGATCCAGAGGAAGGCAAAAAAACCCCAATGTGGCAAACAAGTTCCAATGGGGAAAAAATTTCCTTCCTGACTCCACATCCGGCAATCAGACTAGTTCCCTGGATCAATACCCTGTCATAAAATCTAATATACATAACTGGTAATATTAAATTTTTCAAGAAAGGCATCCAGGCTCTGCTTAAATGTTAGTAGTGAATCACTCATTACAACATCATGCGGCAGAGAGTTCCATAGTCTCACTGCTCGTACAGTAAAGAATCCTCGTCTGTGATTATGATTAAACCTTCTTTCCTCAAGACGTAGCGGATGCCCCCGTGTTCCAGTCGCAGGCCTAGGTGTAAAAAGATCTTTGGAAAGGTCTCTGTACTGTCCCCTCATATATTTATACATTTTGATTAGATCCCCCCTAAGCCTTCGTTTTTCCAAACTAAATAACCCCAAGTTTAATAACCTGTCTTGGTATTGCAGCCCACCCATTCCTCTAATAATCTTGGTCGCTCTTCTCTGCACCCTTTCCAGTTCAGCTATGTCCTTCTTATATATCGGTGACCAGAATTGTACACAGTATTCTAAGTGCGGTCGCACTAGTGACTTGTACAGAGGTAGAACTATATTTTTTTCATGAACACTTATACCTCTTTTAATACATCCCATTATTTTATTAGCCCTGGCAGCAGTTGCCTGACACTGTCCACTAAAGTGAAGTTTACCATCCACCCATACACCCAAGTCTTTTTCTGTGTATGTTTTACCCAGTTCTACAATTAAGTACATAATCATAAATGTTATTTCCTCTACCCAAGTGCATGACCTTACATTTATCTACATTAAACTTCAATTGCCACTTCTCAGCCCAATCCTCCAATTTACATAAATCTCATTGTAATATAAAATTATCCTCCTCTGTATTAATTACCCTGCAGAGTTTAGTATCATCTGCAAATATTGAAATTCTACTCCGCATGCCCCCAACAAGGTCATTTATAAATATGTTGAAAAGAAGCGGGCCCAATACTGACCCCTGTGGTACCCCACTATGAACTGAGACCCAGTCCGAGTACGTACCATTAATAACCACCCTTTGTTTCCTATCACTGAGCCAGTTTTTAACCCAGTTACACATATTTCCCCCTATCCCCATTATTCTCATTTTATGTACCAACCTTTTGTGTGGCACCGTATCAAAAGCTTTTGAAAAGTCCATATACACAACATCCACTGCATTTCCCTGGTCCAGGCTTGAACTTACCTCTTCATAGAAGCTGATCAAATTAGTTTGACAGGATCGATCCCTCATAAACCCATGTTGATACTCTGTCATAAGGTTATTTTTCTTGAGATACTCCAGTATAGCATCTCTCAAGAAACCCTCAAGGATTTTACCAACTGTAGAGGTTAAACTTACCGGCCTATAATTTCCCGGCTCAGTTTTTGTCCCCTTTGTGAATATTGGCACCACATGTGCTATGCGCCAGTCCTGCGGTACCGACCCTGTTATTAAGGAATCTGAGAAGATTAAAAATAATGGTCTATCTATCACAGAACTCAATTCCGGTAGTACTCTGGGGTGTATGCCATCCGGGCCCGGAGATTTGTCAACCTTAGTGATTTCGAGGCGGCGGCGTACTTCCTGCTGGGTTAAACAGGTAATATTCAAGGGTGAATTTATGGTATCACTGGTCATGTCATCTGCCATGGCATTTTCTTGTATAAAAACCGTAGAAAAAAAGTCATTCAGCAGGTTGGCTTTACCCTCATCCCCTTCCACCATTTCACCAAGACTATTTTTAAGGGGGCCAACACTATCGCTTTTCAGTTTTTTACTGTTTATGTAGTTAAAGAATATTTTAGGATTATTTTTACTTTCTCTCGCAATGAGTCTCTCTGTCTCAAACTTAGCTAACTTAATTTGCTTTTTACATATTTTATTTAATTTTCTATAATTATATAATGCCTCATCACTACCTACCCTCTTTAATTCTTTTAAGGCTTTCTGTTTTTCTTTTATTGCTTCCCTTACAGCTCTATTTAGCCATAGGGGTTTCCTCCTATTTCTAGCATGTTTGTTCCCATAGGGTATATTTTCTGCACAAGCCCTATTCAGGATGCTCATAAGTCTCCCATTTGCTTTGTGTACTTTTATTACTTAGTACATCATCCCAGTTTATTGCACTAAGATCATCTCTCAACCGTTTAAAATTTGCTTTCCTGAAGTTTAGTGTCCTTGTAGCCCCTCTACTAGACATCTTACTAAAGAATACATGAAAACTTATTATTTTGTGATCACTATTCCCCAAGTAACCCCCAACTTGTATATTTGATATGCGGTCTGGCCTATTGGTTAGTACAAGGTCTAGTAGTGCTCCCCCTCTTGTGGGGTCCTGTACCATTTGTGAAAGGTAATTATCTTTTGAATTGATATACAAACGAAGCTGATTATCTTAAGCCTCTGTCACTCCTGCTCTGTTCCCCAGGAACAGACTGGCCATGTAAAGGCATTGCTGGACTTGTCTTTGTAAGAGCTACATGTGCATATAAATGGTTTGGGGGTGAAATTCTTCTGACATTCCCTTTTAATGATTTTCATATGCTGAATTCTACTATATGACTGAAAACTGTCAATTGTCTCTTGTAAAACGAAAACGCTGCAATATGATAAAACTACTACTTCAGCCAAAATGCAGGCTTGTAGGTTTTCCTAACCATGGGAGTCAAGTTTTGCTTTTGTGACGAAAGTGTCCTTTTGCCGTGTACATAAATAGGCTTGCACTGACAAAGCAAATTAAGTCATTTCTAAATAATCCAAAAGGGTAACAATAATGCTTTGTGACTGAGTATTTATAAAGGCATCACTTGCCTTTATAAATACTCCATCAGCGGCTGAGATGGCTGGTGTCTACTGGTCTCTCTAAGATGGTGTAACACTGAGGGCTCAATGATGGAGTCCTGAAGATGCGCTCTTCCCGTAAGGGTGCATCAAAGGCTGTTAGGAATAAGTACCCCTGTATCTTGAAAATTAGAGACAATTAGTAAATGTAGGCATCATTCTCATCTTTAACACTCCAAGTAAGTGGAGTTCATCTGTTTCTATGTCTGCACTTATTTGGCTGTAGACAAATATAGTGGTAAATTTGGCCCCAATTACGCTTGCACCACATTTTATGCATAAGTAGTACACTGCCCAATAGGAGACCAATGTGTTAAATGTCATACGTCCATGCAGAATTTGTCCCCAAAATTGTGACTTTTTATGTATATTCATTGGTATACTTCCTAACGTTAATAACAATAGTCTAAGAAGTGGCGTAAAACAATGATTAATTTGCAGAGCAAAAGAATATAATTTTCAGGGCCCTGGTCCAGTGGGCACGTTGCTACTCCATTGGCAGTCCAGCATTGGCAGCATTGGCAGTCCACTACCGTGTTTTTCCAAGAATAAGACAACCCCCCCCCCACCCCGAAAAAAGACAGCAGGGGATTTTCAACATTTTCGGAGCAAGGCTGAAATATAAGCTCTACTCTGAAAATAAGCCCTAGTCCCAGATCAATAATGAAGTGTCCATGCAGCTAAAAAAGTTAGGTACTGCAGGACACATCATTATAGACAGTGGACACCCCACAATTATACTCGCCTGACGCCGAGCAGAGGACCTGCAGTGATCGCACAACCACACACATCAGATCATATATACACACACACATCAACATTGCTTACACAACAATCAGATCGCACACATAATCATATCACACACTCAAACATCGAATCACACACACATCAGATCGCACACTTGCTCGCCACATCCAGCGACACCCGATTTCTTCTCGCCGGCAGAATCCTGAGAGGCTGTGCGGTGGAGCGCAAGGCACTGCCTCAACAGGACCTGCGGACACACGTGACTTCTTCCCATCATTCCCTGCGGCTGGATGTGATGTGTGAGTGTGTTAGTGATCTGCTGTGTGTGTGTGTCAGTGTGTCAGCCAGAAGCAAGGGAGGACGGCGTGCAGCACCCACCGGAGATCACAGGGAGGACCTGGGAGCCACGCAGGAGTCCGGGTCTGGTAAGTATGAGTCTCCTGGGAAGTGGGGTGTCTGCCTTTTTCGGGGGTAAACTTACCCCCCAACTGTGTTTCTCCAAGAATAAGACCTCCTCCAAAAATAAGACCTAGTGCTTTTTTTTAGGGGGAGGGGTGCGGGGGCAAAAAAATATAAGACAGTGTCTGTCTTATTTTTGAAAAAAACATGGTAATAAGAAGAAACAGCAGGGATGCCAACAGGTAGTGGAAAGTCCAGTTTCTAGTCCGACTGCTATGGACTACTGTCTTGGCCGTTGGACCAGGATCCTGCAAATTATTTTACTCTGTAAAGTAAAGGCCCCGTTACATGCTACGATTTATCTGACGATGTGTCGTCGGGGTCACGGTTTTCATGACGCACTTCCGTCAGCGACGTCGTTGCGTGTGACACCTACGTGCGACTCTGAACGATCGCAAACAGGGTGAAAATCGTTGACACGTCGTTCAGTTTCAAAATGTTGTTCGTCGTTTGGAACTCAGCAGACATATTGCTACGTTTGACACTCTGCAAACGACGGACAACATCCACACGACCGCCTTGGTCAAACAATATATCGCTGAACGATGTAGCGTCGTTTGTGAGATGTGTATGTGTGACCGCTACAAAATGACCTATGAGCGATCTCGGCAAATCTTAACAATGATCTGGGCGTGTCACATCGCTAACGAGATCGTCAGATAAATCGTAGCGTATAACAGGGCCTTTAGCTTCAGCATTTAGAACAATGAAACATTGCAAGGTGACAATAACATTTTACTGCAAGTGAAATGACTATTCCGCTGTGTATAATATGGTAACAGACAGCCATGTAAGTGTTACATGTTGGCTCACAATTCTGACTCTTCCCAGGATTATATTTTGGTCCTGCATGTTGCTTATAGATAATTGGGGTTTGCAGTTGGATTAATGTGTTCCGCAGTAGATAATGCCTGCTGATAGGAGGCTCAGATTGAATGCTTGACATGGTTTATGAGCAGAATACTAATGTCCAGTCAGTAACATTGATCTTGCAATTCTGAGCGTGGGTAAATACCGTTTTATATATTCCTTGTCCTGACCTAAAGAAGCAAGTGGTCAATATAGTAAGGTTTACTTAAAAGGAATCTGTCAGTAAGGTCAGGTCTCACACACCACATATATGGAGATGCAAGGCTTTAAATGTAAATCTGCTACTGCATTCACCAGAAATCAGCATTTTAATTATTTTGCAAATGAGTCGTCTGAGCATGACAGCCTCAGCCTGGTGCTAGGTGGGGAAAGCACGCTTTAATGCCGAGTATATCCTTACCTCGCTTGTACAAATGCGTTTGGCTGTTTTAGAGAAATCCATGGTTGTAATTCTAATGATATGTAAGTGCATTGGGAGGGCACAGCACTAACAACTGCCTTTCTTCCCTTTCCCTGCCCGCTGCCGGCCTCCTGACTCTAGGTCACTCCTCTGTCAGTGACCTGTCAGTCAGAGACAGGAGGCCGGCAGGGAAAAGGCCGAGCAGTAAAGGCAGTGCCTGCAGTTACAACTCTATTACAACTATGGAGTTCTCTAAGGCTCCTTTCACATTGCGTTTCAGTGGCTCCGTCGGGGTATACGTCTGAAACTCGTTTTGGGGGGGGAGGGGAGGGATTTCGGACGTATGCCCCGACGGAGCCACTGAAACGCAATTTGAAAGGGGCCTAAGGCTTCCTTCAAACGTCAGTGTTTATGCACATACACGAAAAATGGTACCGGTGTCATCAGTGTATGATCAGTGTGTCCCGTTTTTACCTTCAGTGTGTCATCTGTGTCTTTCACGGATGGATAAATCAATTACATTACAAAGGTTACCCTGTACTTTGCGATGTTGAACACGTACTGCACACAAATGACACCCAGATGCCATCCGTGTGTTATACGTAATTTTCAGGGACCTATAGTCTTGTATATGCCCTTGTCGGAATAAACTGATATGCGAGCAGCCTCATAGGTTATAATGGGTACGTGTGGTACCGGTTTTAAAACTGGCACAACACGTCTTTGAAACACGGACATGTGATAGAGACCTAAAACAGCAAAACGGATTTCTACAAGACGAGTAAAGGTTGATTCAGCATTAAAACAACTTTCTATACATGCTGTTTAGGCCTTAAAATTCGGATGACAGGTTCTCTAAGTGCTCTATTACACCAAATGCAATTAATTCCTCATTTGCATATGAATTAAAATAATTACACTAAAATTCAACTACAAATGGAAGATATAAAGGTGCTGTAGTTTACCTTCAAGGAACGGCATGCCCATATATACGGTTTGGGGGATGATATAAAATGTAAAGGGAGTACGTCAGTAATATTGACAGGGTTGCCTAGGTTTTTTTTTTTTTTTTTTTGTTTTTTCTTTCAGACATGTACTATTCTTTACTATATCTTAGCAAGGACAATAAAGATCAGCACTCCTTTTGAGGAGCCTGGTTGCCCTTTTGAATTTCAATGGATTTTAAAGAGGTTGTGAGAAGATCAAAGTAATTGTCACCTAAATCCCGATCTATGTAGTTCTGTAATCTAAATTATTTTCTAATATACTTGCATTAAAAGTTCCCTATCCTTCCCTCGTTAAACTAACTGCTATTGTATTGTATTTTCACCTACTTCCTCTATGATGCTTTGTTTGAGAATCCCAGTACATGCTGAAATACTCAAATGACGCATCATGAGGAGCAGTGGCTATGGTCCCTGGCACAGCCTCTGCACCCTCCCTGAAATGAAGCATCAGTGACGCTTGTGTTAGGGGCTGGGCTAGTCTTTGCACTATGTGCGAAGTGTAGAATAACAGTGTGCTCTCCGTTGCCTTCTCAGACCAATTATAACGAGCTACCAACAGAGCAGAGCCCTCTTTCATGCACATTGGCAGAATGCATGATGGGCAGAGGCCAGTGACGCCATTTGCGGGTTCAGCATTGGTCTCTGCACTGGTATTCTGACCGTGCTTGGTTGCCAGCTCTTAACTTTTGATTTGAGTCGACAACACTGAGCGCATTGTCATTGTGCACCGTGCTCTGGGTTTAGCCAGGCCACTGAAACGAGCATTACTAATGATTCTTCGTTTCAGGGAGGGAGCAGAGGCTGTGGCAGTGATTTCAGCCTCTGCTCCCTAATGACGCTTTGTTAGAGTATCTCAGCATGCACTGGGATTCTTAAACAAAGGGTCCTCAGAGAAGAAGTAGGGAAAAAATACACTTGCAGTTATATAGTATAGTTAGGGAACGGGAAGAATTTTTTTAATGCAAATATTCTAGAACTTAGTTTAAATTACAGCACTAAATAGATAGGGACTTTATATGAAAAAGACTTTGGCCCTCAGACCACACCTGGCTGTAAAGCTTCATTGTGCCTCCACCATCACTGCAGTGGAAATAAAACTCAAATGGCCACTTTCCCTACGGATAACAGCTGACTTTGGAATTTCAGGCAGCGAAGCCACAGAGATGATCTTTCTCCCCTTTCACATGGGCAGATAATCATCTGAAGGGTATGGTTCCACTAGCGTATAGCTTCCAATGCAAGAGCATCAGAAGGGATATGCTAACGACCCTCTGCTGCGAGCTTCAGCCAAGGGTCTGGCGACTGTGATGCAATCTTCCGATTCCATCACAACTGAGAAGAAGAGGGAGGGAGCACTTTCTCCCCATCTCCTCCGCTGCCTGTATCTTCGTACATCGCACTGCACTCGAATTCTGAGTGCACTGCGATGTTTCACACGCTCACATAGACTTGTATGGGAGTGTGTGAGCTGAGACTCGCTGCCAAAAGCAGCATGCTGCGATTCATTTTGCATGCCACTATGGTATGAGAAATCAATCGCAGATGGACACTGCCCCATAGTTTTGCACTGGAGTGAGAGCAATCTGATGTTTCATCGGATTGCACTCTCCTGTGCAAAAAGCAAGTGGAACCGAACCCGAATGCTGATTCTGTTCATTGGCTGGTGTACACATGTAAATCTAACAATTCTGCCAAGCAGACACATATTGCCTAGAGTCCTGAATTGATAAACCTAACAGAGCAAGGACTCAAATATAATTTTATTTTGTACACATGCCTCCAGTCAGCTGGCGAACCAGCAGAATGCACAATTGTTGGCTTTCTCGATTGTAATAAATCGTTGTTGCCAGCACATCTCTATATGAACACTTAGAATGTGCTGCCCTTAATATGCATGTTGTATGGGGACCGAAAGATCATTATTGTTCTGTCTCCGTACAGTTTGGATCAGCCTGTGTGAAGGAGCCTAAAGACATTCAATCGACAGGTTATACTGTATCATCAGTCAGCGCTGGTTGGGCAAAATCTGCCTATGTAGATGTACCTTTAGTACTTTGGCAACTCTACACATGAATAGGGAGGCACTGTCCAGATTGGACAAAAACAGCATGAAGTTGGCTATCTAATTGCCTTTCGAGATGACTAGCTCCTGTTCAGGAGACTCAAAGCACATGGCCAGGCTTATTGTTAATATATAATTGTTGGGGTCAAAACTGACCCAACCTGAATTTGGAGTACATGGTACCTGTACAGGGCTGACACACTGTAGCAATGCCGACCATGTCATGGATAAGCAATTTAACACAGTAATGTTGTGGTATTCTAGGCTGCTACCTGATTGTGTCACTGATTGCTTGACCTAAGGGATTTGGGATCTTAAGCAACAAGTATGAGGACCATGAGACGTGTGTGGCTCCTTTTGTGGTTAAACATGTAGTGTGAGTCGGTGACTAAATAACACCCTGTGACAAGCCTGTATAACATGGCAGTGGTCGGTTTCTAGAGAGTAGCCCTGCAACTCAGAGATCACCCCACAAGAATGACAATAATCTGTAAAACTATGAAACTGGTCTAATTTTTCACACATTGTTACTGTTTTCTTAGCTGTTTTTTTTCTTTTAATTTTGCTACTTTCTATAGGTAAACCTGTGGCTGTTACGAGCAATAGAGGTAGTGGGAAAACCTCCTCCCGCGAAGGAGCCAACCCTCAACTAGAGTTACAGTACTATCAGAAAAAGATAATGAGAGACAGAACGGGTAAGGAAACTGTCATTTTCCGCAAAGTGATGGATAAAATGAAGTAAACCCAAAGTTTTGATAGGATGTATTGAAAAGTGTTGCTGTCCTTTGCAACCATGCAATTGCCTTGTGTTCACTTTTCCAGCCCCTTGTAATGCAAATCAGGATCATTTGGGTGTAAATGAGAATAAGGTTAGATAATGCTATTAACGAGCAGAAATAGGGTTAAGGTCCAGTCACACTAAGCAACTTACCAGCGATCCCAACAACGATAGGGATCGCTGGTAAGTTGCTAGGAGGTTGCTGGTGAGCTGTCACACTGCGACGCTCCAGCGATCCCACCAGCAACCTGACCTGGCAGGGATCGCTGGAGCGTGGCTACACGAGTTGCTGGTGAGCTCACCAGCAACCAGTGACCAGCCCCCAGTCTCCTAGTTACAGCACACATCAGGTTAATTAACCCGATGTGTGCTGCAGCTAAATGTGCACAGAGCAGGGAGCAGCGCACACTGCTTAGTGCTGGCTCCTTGCTCTCCTAGTTACAGCACACATCGGGTTAATTACCTGATGTGTGCTGCAGCTACATGTGCACAGAGCAGGAGCCGGCAGCACAGGCAGTGAGAGCGGAGGAGGCTGGTATCAAAGGTAAATATCGGGTAACCAAGGACAGGGCTTCTTGGTTACCCGATGTTTACATTAGTTACCAGCCTCAGCAGAAGCTGGCTCCCTGCTCACTGCACATTAGTTATTGCTGTCTCGCTGTCACACACAGCGATCTGTGCTTCACAGCAGGACAGCAACAACTAAAAAATGGCCCAGGACATTCAGCAACAACCAACGACCTCACAGCAGGGGCCAGGTTGTTGCTGGATGTCACACACAGCAACATCGCTAGCAACGTCACAAAAGTTGTTCGTTACCAGCGATGTTGCTAGCGATGTTGCTTAGTGTGACGGGGCCTTTAATCTGCAGGTTAATTGTGCCAAGAAGGTGCCCGGCCACCATACTGCAGACTAGGGCGATAATGTACTTTATTTGTTGTGAGAGCCACCGGCATGTAGTCAGACAAGCGTGGCGGTATGGCTACAGTCATTGCTCACAGGACAGATGTAAGGCTATGTGCCCACGGGAGATTAAATCTGCGGAAAATCCGCAGGTTTCAGCATGTACAGACACTTCCCATGTTATCCTATGGGACATGGAGTGCTGTGTCCATGCTGCGGTATGTGAGGCTGAGTAATATGCTGTGGATGTCCCGCAGCCGCACGTAATTGCGTGTCAATTCTTTCTGCGGCATTACCTGCGGAAATCCCGGCTCTCCATTATGGAGATAGGGCCGGGACTTCCGCAGGTAAGCCGCATGAATGTCCGCAGGTTTACCGCAGCTATTTCGCTGTACTACCGCAGCTAAAAATAGCTGCGGATTCTGGCGAGCAGCTGCGGGAAACATGCGGATATACCTGTGGATATATCCGCAGGTATAAACTCCTGTGGGCACATAGCCTAAGCATTGTTGCACTGCACAGACAGCAGTCAGTCAAAGTGTCGGGGCGTACTTACAGCCGCTGCTGAGTACGAAGCCGTGACTAGCAGCTCTGGTATATCTGTATGACTGAAAGCCAGTGGCTCTCTCACTCCGGGGTGCAATAAAGTTAATTTTCTCCCAAGTGCCGTGCCGCACTTTCAGTTGGATGGCCATGCACATTCCTGATATTGACCTGCAGATTAACCATATAGCTGCAGGTTAAGAACATTATCTGACCTTAAAGGGAAAGTGCGGGATACTTCTATACCCCCATACAATGTATATGGCTGTGTAGCCCTTTACTACGTAAGCAAGCTGTTCTCTTTCTGACCTCAAAGCGATGCTCCAGCAGCAAAAAAATCATGATGACGATGCGCTTACAACTCCTTAGCCTCACGCTGTATTCCTGCCTAGCGCCACTCTCTTCTTGGTAATTGGCAGGTCTTTGGTTCTTATACATGGCAGGGAATACAGTGTGAGATTGAGGAGGTGTAAGTGCATCGTCATGCCCTAAAGCACTCCCAAACACACTTATACATAACTCAAAATGCGTTTTTAAGTAGTAGAGCAGTGCTTTAAGGTCATGAAGGAATCAACTTATCTTTTAAAGTGCTACAGTCATATAAATTGTTTTTGATTGTAGAAGTTTGACAAAAAATAAAATTAAAATTTAAAAATGTGTTTTTTTGTTTTGTTTTTTTATTCAGACATAAGTAATTTGTGCATATGTGGATTACCAGACCTTTTAGAATATCAGATGGTTTTAGAAATATATAAAAATCTTTTATATTCAGGATTAATACAACCTCACAAAATCATTTTGTTCTGTTTCTGGTCTTATGACATTCCATATTACATTGGATCTGGAAATTGGTGGATTGTCAGTCTTAATCTAAATATATAATAAACTATTTGTCTGTTTCTATTTCATCCTGCGTAGATGAATCTGCACTGGATAGTCTGAATTCAGCGCAAGAAAATGGGCACAACCTGGATTTCTCTATATGGGATCATCCAGATCTTGCAAAGAAAAATGGTCTGGATATAGATACCTCACAACTGTCATTTGCAGAAATTGCATCTTGTAGTTATGAGGCAAGGTAGGAACACAATGTATAGTTTCTTGCATAGAGACTTCCCTACAAACCATCTCTTGATCTATGCACCTCTTACCAGCTAGACGTTTCATGTATTTCTCCGAATTCTCCTCCAGGCAGGCTGGTGTGAGGAATGGAATGATGTTTGGTAAAGCTAAGCAACTGTGCCCTGATCTTCAAGTTGTCCCTTATGATTTTGAAGGGTATAAGGAGGTTGCCATGACTTTGTATAAAACACTGGCAAGGTACGTTGTGTTTTTGGTTTTTGTAAAGTATTAAGGCATTTGATAATTTGATACAATCATCCAGAGCTGATTTGGCGACTACTCCATGTCACACTCGTCCATACTGAAGATATGCAGTGCAGAGAAATGGGGACCTCAGGACCCCCATTTAGGGATTAATATAGCCCCAGCTTTTTGTGTCTGCTATGACGTGAATAGCTAATAAAAGGCTATACTGCTCATTGTTTGTTCTGCCCATCACTTATTGTAACATTTTCTCTTCTTTGTGTACTTACTCTAGTTATACCCATGATATTGAAGCTGTAAGCTGCGATGAACTCTTGGTGGATATTACAGAAGTCCTTGCCGAGACCAAACTCACTCCAGATGAAGTTGCTAGTGCAATTCGAGCTGAAATTAAAGAGAAGACTTCGTGTGCTGCATCTGTTGGAATGAGTTAGTGTTCACTTTCAGCTCTATTTGTGACGTGATCTGTTATGTCCATTTAAACTGGAATAGTGTTCTTTTTTCTTGCACTTTGTCTTGTTCATATGTCTACATTGGTTTAATATTTGTTTTTATTACCTCATGTTACTTCTTTTTGCCTGAGTCTAGTAAACCTACACTAAGCATGATCATCCTTTAAGCTTAGGTATTGCGCTCCGTCCCTTTTTCTGTCTTCTGGCCCTGTCTCTAAAAACGTCGAGGTGTACGTATCATTTCAGGTCCTTTTTCAAAATGTTATTCGATTCTTGATGATAATATAGTACAGCGGTTTTTACTGTAAGAAGGCTCAAACTGTAGTTCTCAGTTTATCTTGCATTGAGGTACATAAGGCACATCCCCTATTTGCAATGTGCCCACACACTCGGAAGCATTCACGTTTTCTTCAAATCCTTATGATTATAGTGGAGAAGCTTACATGGTGAGAGACAGAAAAGCTCACATTATATCAGCAGTATAGACACTTGTTGTATAGCAGCCGTACAATCCTGCTGTCGTGATTTACTTGTCTATTACACCATACTATTTTACTTGGTGTTTTTAAATAGATACTAATGATATAATTTTTTAGGAGGGAAATTTGTCTGGCATAAACCTAGATAACTACTAGGGCTGATCGAATACCTCAAATATTTGGCTTTGCAAATATTTGCCGAATAGGTCGCCGCTATTCGACTGGTCGCGAATATTCGATGTGCAATGTAAGTCTGTGTGAAACCCAAAAACAACTATTTGGAACTATTCGGGCTTCCCATAGACTTAAGCGGGCTTTACACGCTACGAGATCGCTACAGCGATCTCGTTGCGGTCACGGATTTTGTGACGCACATCCGGCCGCTGTAGCGATCTCATTCTGTGTGACTCCTAGGAGTGATTTTGGATTGTTGCAAAAACGTCCAAATCGCTCCTCGTTAACATGGGGGTCCATTGTCCAATATCGCTGCTGTCGCATGGGCGAAGTTGTTCCTCGTTCCTGCGGCAGCACACATCGCTACGTGTGACACCGCAGGAACGAGGAACCTCTCCTTACCTTCCACACGCCAGCAATGAGGAAGGAAGGAGGTGGGCGGGATGTTACGTCCCGCTCATCTCCGCCCCTCCGCTTTGATTAGCCGGCCGCTTAGTGACGTCGCGATGACGTCGCTGTGATGCCAAACTTCCCTCTCCCTTGAGGGACCCTTGAGGGAGGGATTGTTCAGCTGTCACAGCGACGCTGCCGACCAGGTAAGTGCGTGTGACTCTGCTACGATAATGTTCGCTGCGGCAGCGATCACCAAATATCGGCATAACGATAGGGGCGGGTGCTATCGCGCTCGCCATCGCTAGCGTCTGCTAGCGATGTCGCAGCGTGTAAAGCCCGCTTTACATTGCGCATCGAATATTCGCATTGCGGCGACCTCTTCGTCGGATATTCGCGAAGCCGAATATTTGAGGTACTCGATCATCCCTAATAACTACCATTAGCGTTCTACTATCTGTGATCTCTTTTTAAAAACTAGTAAACTAATTACTCTGAGCAACTGGCTATAAGGGGTACTTCACACACAGCGAGATCGCTACTGAGATCGCTGCTGAGTCACGGTTTTGGTGACGCAACAGTGACCTCATTAGCGATCTCGCTGTGTGTGACACTGAGCAGCGATCTGGCCCCTGCTGTGAGATCGCTGCTCGTTACACACAGCCCTGGTTCGTTTTTTTTATTGTTGCTCTCCCGCTGATAAGCACACATCGCTGTGTGTGACAGCGAGAGAGCAACAATCCTGAATGTGCAGGGAGCAGGAGCCGGCGTCTGACAGCCTGCGGTAAGCTGTAACCAAGGTGGTTACCCGATATTTACCTTCGTTACCAGCCTCCGCAGCTCTCACGCTGCCAGTTCCGGCTCCTGCTCCCTGCACACGCTAAGCTAAGCGGCGTGCGCTGGTAACTAAGGTAAACATCAGGTAACCATACCCGATGTTTACCTTAGTTACCAGTGTCCGCAGCTTCCAGACGCCGGCTCCATGCAAGCGCAGTGTCGCTTGCACGTCACTGCTGGTTGGGGGCTGGTCACTGGTCGCTGGTGAGATCTGTCTGTTTGACAGCTCACCAGCGACCATGTAGCGACGCAGCAGCGATCCTGACCAGGTCAGATCGCTGGTGGCATCGCTGCTGCGTCGCTAAAGTGTGACGGTACCCTAAGTGATGTAAGTTCGTTTACATAGGTTGCAAGGAACAATCAAGGGATGTATTGCCTTGCATGTCCCGAAGTTAGAATGTAGAAAAGGATTTTCACTTGCATCAAGCAAGAAACACTTTCTAAAGTTTGCAGACTAGGTATAGATGTTTCACCTAGAAATTATACTGTAAATGCTGACGGCATGAAATGCATATTAGCAAGGATACATATATACTGGTGTAAGGGCTTTGCATTGATCTTCCTCACCCCTTTCTTGGTGAACCCACAGCTCTTCATCCGATCAGCTTTCCATCACATTCAAAGGACACTCCCAAACATAATATAGGTGCTTTATAACGCAAGCATTTCCTCAAATCTCATAATATAGAAGTCATCTTAATTATCCATGGAAATACAGTCTACCCAATTGATAAGGATTATGTTAAGCTGGGTAAAATAAAACCTCACTTTTAATATTAACTTTAAAAAGACCAACACACAATTAGGATAAAGGATATACAATACCAGTTAGGACAAAACAATAAATATAATGACCCCCCACAGATATATGGAGGTGAAAAAGATGTACACAATGGTACCGTCGACTCCACTGCCGTGTCCAGATATCACCTCTATCTGCGGGGTACAATTGCACAGGGGGACTGCTTATACTTACAATCACAATAATATACAATCAATTGGTTCTATAAAAAGAGATTCCACCCCTATGTTATTGTTAGAACCTCACAATAATAACGAAAGGCAACCTCATGTTCATCATAACAATACATACATTGCTGAAGGACTGTCGCCCAATTATCAATAAACGGCGTCAATATAATTCGGAACAATCTCACTGGATGTAGAGACAAATCCCGGCGAGGTTCTAGAAGGATGACCCAAAAAGAGGGGGATCTCGGGGGGAGCTATATTTCAGCTACACAATACCCCTCAAAGATTCCTGATAAGCCTGTTCCCAACCTCCCTACGCGTTTCGTTGGTAGACTCATCAGGGGAGCTCAAACACAGGGAGAGCAAAAACTAAGGTGGGCACCCTAATTATAGGGTATTTTCCGTTTTTGATGGGGAAGCTAGCATCTAATTTTATGCACTTGTATATTGCTCTGATCAATGGTAGTGCAGCATTGCTCTCCGGACCCCTTTTATTTATGTAGTCGCAGCACCAATTGTTTAAGGCATTGCATACCCCTTCATATATATATATATATATATATATATATATATATATATATATATATATATATATATATATATATATATATATATATATATATATATATATATATATATATATATATATATATATATATATATATATTATTAATAATCTATCCAGTAACTCCAGATTCTTTCTCGTATTTATAATATGGGTGCTGATGGCGGAGATCATACATCATTCGGCCGCCTCCACTGTTCTTGGGCTCGGGTCCGATATGCAGTGTAGTACTATGGAGGAGGCTGAATGACCTATTATGATAACGTGTCTCCAACTGAAGCCATGGGTGATAGTTGGGAGGGAAAGACAACCAAAAAGGGGGCCAGACTTTACGAATAAAAAAAAACACAGATCTACAATAAGAAATATCTTGGTAAGTGGCATAAGTACATCCTTTAGGCTATGTGCCCACGTTGCGTTCTGGCCCTGCAGAAATTTCTGCAGCGATTTGAACAGCACACGTGCTCTTTAAATCGCTGCAGAAACAGTCCGTAATGAAAAGCCGATTTCATGCGCTCTGGATGCAGCCTCTCCCATAGACAGAGCGGGGGCTGCATCCAAAGCGCATGAAAGAAGTAACATGTTGCTTTCTTCATCGTTCCTTATGGGAGACCCAGACCATGGGTGTATAGCTACTGCCTCCGGAGGACACACAAAGTACTACACTAAAAGTGTAGCTCCTCCCTCCGAGCATATACACTCCCCGGATGACAAATCCAACCAGTTCAATGCTTTGTGTTCAGGAGGTCACACACACACATGCATCCTCTGATTTTTGATTTCAAAGATTTGGAAGAAAAGCGGGTCCAATCTGGACTCCCGGCATGTCCCTTCTCACCCCACTGTGTCGGCGGTGCTGTTAAGGTTGATTTCAGGGCTGGAGCCCTTCCATGCCGCGCTCCTTCACCATCCCTCGGGCTCTGGCTTGAAGTGGGAGCCATCACGGTTCTCACTGCTTTGCAGGAGACCGGTCTCCATCCGCAGCCCTGTTCAGGATCCTGACGGACGGAGCAAATACCCCCCAGGGACCTGGCACCTGCGTCTCACAAGCTAAGTACTGAGACGTTATTACCACAGATGGTGGTCTTTCCAGGGGTCCCTTGTACCTTATTTATTGGGGAGAGTGTGTTTTAGAACGGTGTTAACATTTCCGGCCGGTTCTCCAGTTTTCTCTGGAGAACCGCGCCGATGGTGCCTGCACGCTGGCCGCATGTTTAAATCTAGGCCCCGGCTTCGCCTGAGGCCTAGTTTCGATTCTCTTCCCCTGCATGCCAGTCAGTGCAGTGGGACAGCGTGGCTCCGCCCAGCGGCTGGTCAGCACAGGGAAGGAACACTCCTCACTGAGGAAGGATTCCCAACCCCGTATGCCTCATTTGCCCTCCGTCCTGCTCTCAAGGCCGCCGCCTTCTCACAGGCCGTGGCATTCTTGCAGGCCAATGGAGTAATTGTACCAGTTCCCGACTGGGAACGGTTCTGAGATTTCTACTCAAATCTCTTCCTAGTTCCCGAAAAGGACGGTGCCTTCCGACCTGGATCTCAAGCTTCTCAACAAGCATGTTCAGGTGCAGCATTTTTGCTTGGAATCTCTGCGATCAGTCAATGACCCAAGGAGATTTCTTAGCATCCATCGACATCAGAGATGTCTATCTGCATGTGCCAATCGCTTCACACCAGCGTTGGCTACATTTTTGTAATCGGAGAGGAAAATTTCCAATTCGTGGCTCTCCCCTTGGGGTTAGCCACGGCCCCTCGTGTATTCACCAAGGTCATGGCAGCAGTGGTTGCGGTTCTGCTCCTCCAGGGGTTGGTAGTGATTCCTTACCTGGACGACCTTCTAGTCAGCGGAGTGTCTCGCTCACTCTCAGCGGATTGTCTCGCTCACTCTCAGCGGAGTGTCTCGCTCACTCTCAGCGGAGTGTCTCGCTCACTCTCAGCGGAGTGTCTCGCTCACTCTCAGCGGAGTGTCTCGCTCACTCTCAGCGGAGTGTCTCGCTCACTCTCAGCGGAGTGTCTCGCTCACTCTCAGCGGAGTGTCTCGCTCACTCTCAGCGGAGTGTCTCGCTCACTCTCAGCGGAGTGTCTCGCTCACTCTCAGCGGAGTGTCTCGCTCACTCTCAGCGGAGTGTCTCGCTCACTCTCAGCGGAGTGTCTCGCTCACTCTCGCAAGTCCACTCTGACCCCGACCCAGGAACTTACGTACCCAGGGATGCAATTCGAGACTCTGCTGGCACTTGTGAAGCTGCCCTTAGTCAATCAGCAGTCCCTTCATCTGGCGGTTCCCTCTCTGCTGAGGCTCCGCCGTCATTCCATCAGGCACCTCATGCAGGTGCTGGGTCAGATGGTGGCGTCAATGGAGGCGGTTCCCTTTGCCAGTTCCATCTGCGTCCCTTGCAGCTGGACATTCTCTGCTGTTGGGACAAGGAACCTCTTCCTTGCACAGGTTAGTGGCTCTGTCGCCACAGACCAGGAGCTCTCTTTAAGTGGTGGCTTCGGCCTCTCTCTCTGTCCCAGGGACGCTCCTTTTTCTGGCCCCGTCCTGGGTGATTCTCACCACGGACGCCAGTCTATCCGGCTGGGGAGCAGTGTTTCTCCACCACCGAGCACAGGGCACTTGGACTCCGTCCGAATCAGCCCTCTCGATCAATGTGCTGGAAATCAGGGCTGTACTCCTAGCTCTCGCAGTTTTTCACCACCTGTTGGCGGGCAAGCACATTCGAGTCCAGTCAGACAACGCGACAGCAGTTGACTACATCAATCACCTAAGGCGGGACTTGCAGCCGCCTAGCAATGTTGGAAGTTCAACATATCCTTCAGTGGACGGAGGACTCCAAGTCCACCATATCCGCAGTCCACATCCCAGTGGTGCTGTGGCATCTCCCGGACCGGCCAGACCTTCTCACAAGGTCCGTTTTCCGCCAGAATTCTGCGGCTCTCAGATTGACGGCGTGGCTCTTGAGCCCTGAATCCTTACGGCTTCAGGCATTCCTTCCGAGGTCATCTTCTCTATGACTCAGGCTCGGAAGTCTTCCTCGGCCAGGATTTACCACAGGACTTGGTGAATTTTCCTGTCCTGGTGTCGTTCTTCCGGCCATGCTCCTTGGCCGTTTTTCCTTGCCGACCATCCTGTCCTTCTACAGTCCGGCCTGCAGCTCGGACTGTCCCTCAATTCCCTCAAGGGACAGGTTTCGGCTCTGTCAGCGTTGTTCCAGCGGCGTATCGCCCGGCTGGCCCAGATGCGCACCTTCATGCAGAGCGCATCTCACATCATTCCGCCTTACCGGCGGTCTCTGGATCCCTGAGACCTTAATCTGGTCCTCATGGCCTTACAGAAACCCCCCTTTGAGCCTCTTAGGGAGGTTTCGTTGTTTCGTCTTTCACAGAAAGTGGTCTTTCTGGTGGCCATAATTTCTCTCAGGAGAGTCTCTGATTTGACTGTGCTCTCTTCGGAGTCACCCTCTTTTGTTTTTTTTCACCAAGATAAGGTGGTTCTCCGTCCGACTCCGGGCCTTCTCCCTAAGGTGGTGTCTCCTTTCCACCTTAACCAGGACATTTCATTGTCCTCCCTTTGTTCGGCCCCTGTGCATCGCTTTGAGAAAGCGTTGCATGTTTTAGATTTTGTGCGGACGCTCCGGATGTGTCACCGCTGTTTTTTTCAGGCGGTGCACCTCTCTTTTTGTGCTGACCTCAGGTCAGCGCAAGGGTCTCTCGGCTTCTAAACCGACCCTAGCTCGTTGGATTAGGTCGGCCATATCCGATGCCTACCATTGTTCTCAGGTGCCTTCCCCGCCGGGGATTAAGGCGCACTCGACCAGAGCTGTCGGTGCCTCTTGGGCTACGGCTCAGCAGGTCTGTCAGGCTGCCACTTGGTCTAGTCTGCACACCCTTTCGAAGCACTACCAAGTGCATGCTCATGCTTCGGCAGATGCGAGCTTGGGCAGACGCATCCTTCGGACGGCTGTCGCCCATTTGTGAAGTTAGGTTTCGCCTACTTCTCAGTTCCTGTTTATTTCCCACCCATGGACTGCTTTGAGACGTCCCATGGTCTGGGTCTCCCATAAGGAACGATGAAGAAAAAGAGAATTTTGTTTACTTACCGTAAATTCTTTTTCTTATAGTTCCGACATGGGAGACCCAGCACCCTCCCTGTTGATTGTTGGCAGCTTTCTTGTTCCGTGTGTTTTCACCGGCTGTTGTTGTAGACAGAGGTTCCGGTTATTCCGGGTTTTACTCTATCTCTACTTATGGGTGGATGTCCTCCTTCAGCTTTGACACTAAACTGGTTGGATTTGTCATCCGGGGAGTGTATATGCTCGGAGGGAGGAGCTACACTTTTAGTGTAGTACTTTGTGTGTCCTCCGGAGGCAGTAGCTATACACCCATGGTCTGGGTCTCCCATGTCGGAACTATAAGAAAAAGAATTTACGGTAAGCAAACAAAATTCTCTTTTTTTAGAACGTTCTAATATGCCACGTGGGCATGGATTAGGCACAATCTTCATAGATTGTGCTGGGGACGCAGGATGCATGCAGTTACGCTGCAGTGCAGAACGCAGCGTAACTGCATGAAAATACGCTACGTGGGCACATAGCTCGTCTCGTGTGACGCCCGCATTAGGCTATCGTGCGATGCATCGTCGGGGTCACGGTTTTCGTGATGCACATCCGGCGTCGTTTGCGACGTCGTTTCGTGTGACACCTCCGAGCGACGCTGAATCTGTCACAAATCGTGAGTCGTGTACACGTCGCTTATTTGTAAAAAATCGTTTATTTTTCATGGCACCGGTTGTTCATCGTACCCGGGGCATCACACATCGCTCCGTGTGACACCTCGGGAATGATGAACACCGCTTACCTGTGTCCCGCGGCACCCGCCAGCTATCCGGAACGAGGTGGGTGGGATGTTTACGTCCCACTCATCTCTGCCCCTCCGATTCTATTGGCCGCCGCTGTGTGACGTCGCTGTGACGCCGAACTTCCCTCCCCCTTCAGGAAGAGGATGTTCGCCGCCCACATCGAGGTCACTCAGCAGGTAAGTACGTGTGACGGCGGTTTAACGACTTTGTGCGACACTGGCAGCGATTTGCCCGTGACGGCCAAACGACGTCGGCGAGTGCGATCGCACGATAGATCATACCGTGTGACCCCCACATAAGACCTATTTTTTAATATTCCCTACAAAGTGGCCAGCTCCTTGAAAGGGAGTCTGCCAGCTACAAAATCTCTCAGTAACCACAGGTCCTAGGGGACCATGCAGTAAGAGGAGCCATACATTTTTAGTTTTTTTTTTTTAAAAAAATGTTATGGAGAAAACATTTGTTTACATGCAAATGAGGTGCTTAGAGCATTGTGGGTGGGGCCACAGAATCTAGAATACCCTTCCACCAACAGTATTACTGGCTAGCTCTAACCACACTGCATTAATTAGCAATGAAGCTGTGGGAGGAAGGGTGTCGCTGACCTCACAGTCCTATCCATGATGCTACCAGACTTTAATTTGCACATAAATATAAGAATGTTTTCTTCAAAACGATCCAGTTGATTTTTAAACACGTATGTCTCCACCTAACACAAGGTACTTAAATAAACACTTGTGCTTACATGGGTATGAATTCTGAGGCTGACCAAGATAGTAAGTCATCCCCTTACCACAGGACAGAATAAGTTACTGATCACTAGATTTCATCCACTGGGACCCCCCGTCTTCCTGAGAATGCAGAGCCCCATCTTGATTGGAACGGAAGAGCACATGCTCTGCCTCTGGTCCATTCATTGTCTATAAGACGGGAGGAGGTAGCCAAGTATAGCGCTCTGCTAATTCTGGCTGTCTCAGATAGTGCCACAATGTCTAGATCTCAACATTTTCCTCATTGTATCACTGTTCTTGAGGTTATCACGTCTTTTGCTTTCAGTTTCTGCTTATAGTGCTGTAAATAGCTTGACATTTTACAATGTATTTTTTTTATGTGTTTATATGTTGTTCTGTACTGGCTGGTGAATGGGAATCTTTGTAATAACACTATTCTTTTTTTTTTTTTTTTTTGGCCTTTTTAGGCTCCAATATTCTTTTGGCTAGAATGGCAACCAGAAAAGCAAAACCGGATGGACAGTATCATTTAAAGCCTGAGGATGTTGATGATTTTATTAGAGGTCAACTAGTTAGTACATTACCAGGTATGTCTACCTTTCAAAATTACAAGTCCGTAAATATTGCCCTGTGTTAGATAGACCCTCACAGCTCATACATGCTGTCCAACTAGGGCGGCATGTATCAGTCAGCCAGGTACTGATGGGTGTCTACCTTTATACACATGTAGACTGATATCTGTCAGTACCCGCCTGTCCGTCCGACTAGTCTGTCGTGTGGCAGTGAAGCATACATGACTGGTATAACGCAGCCAGTGGTGATGCATGCTGCACACACATTGGGGATCATGTGTCTGCTGTCAGTTTCCCTTATAAAATATTTATTCTAAGAGAAAGTAATGCAAACGAGAAATTCATTTACACATAATAAATTAGATTTTACAAGATTTATTTTGTACCAATAGAACAATTCTCACATCATTGTTATGTGAAAACTCGCTTTCTCTTAGGTTTGAAACTATATTTTCATTGTCTATTACTTCTAGGAGTTGGCAGATCCATGGAATATAAATTGTCATCTTTAAATGTGAAAACATGTGGAGACCTACAAAATCTTTCAATGTCAAAACTCCAGAAAGAGTTTGGGCCAAAAACAGGCCAGATGTTGTACAGATTCTGCCGAGGTTTAGATGATCGGCCGATTAGAAAAGAGAAGGAGCGAAAATCTGTATCCGCTGAAATCAACTATGGTATCCGGTTTACAAAGGTATTGTCTGATATTAGTCTTTTGGTGGTTTTTTTGAGCGTATGAGTCTTAAAGAGGCATTTCATCTGTTATATCAACAGTGAAAGTATGTGTACTAAATGTCCTGAAACTGGGCCTGTTTGCTGTTTGTACATTTTTTTGCTCTACCTCCAATTAGAAATGTGGCATAGTTCTTCTGATTCACTGTTGCTTACCTCATGTGCATGACATTGTAAGACCCTAGATATCCATGGTTACGACCACTATGCCTGGTTGTAACCATGGATACTTAGGATCCTGTATTGCCCTGCACATGAGGTAAGCGACATAGTGAATCAGAAGAACTATGCTACATTTCTAATTGGAAGTATTTGCTAATATTATTATTTCATCTACTACATCTTGGTATGGGATCTTGAACATCAGAATAACTCTTTAAATTACTATTGGAAATTGAAGGCTTGAAGAGGTTGCAAAAATGTACACCAGCAGATGATCCTAAAACTGCCCTGATACAAAAGAGATGATCTTCATTGCTCAATAAGGAAAAGCTACTCTTTCTAAATGTTGTCATTTTTATGAATATGGTAATAAAAGTGGTAGTTTTTTTCCTCCATCTCACCTACACACTCTAACTGATTTATCTATTACAATAAATAACATCACGCTCTCCCCAGCACCCAAAGTTCGGTGCCTCGGAGTGACCTTTGACTCTGCCTTGTCCTTCATACCACACATTCAATCCCTCACCACCTCCTGTCATCTTCAACTCAAAAATATTTCCAGAATCCGTTCCTTCATCAATTCTCAATCTACAAAAATGCTAGTGCATGCTCTCATAATCTCCCGCCTCGACTACTGCAACATCCTCCTATGTGGTCTCCCTGCTAACACCCTCGCCCCTCTCCAGTCCATCCTTAATGCTGCTGCCCGACTGATCCACCTCTCGCCTCAATACCACCCCGCTTCTCCTCTCTGCATGTCCCTCCACTGGCTCCCAATCTTCCATCGTATCCAATTCAAACTACTAATACTGACTTACAAAGCCATCCACAAATTGTCTCCTCCATATATCTCTGAACTAATCTCTCGCTACACTCCAAAACGTAATCTCCGGTCCTCCCAAGATCTCCTTCTCTCCTCCTCTCTCATTCGCTCCTCATGCAACCGCCTCCAAGACTTCTCCCGAACATCCCCAGTCTTTTGGAACTCACTGCCTCAATACGTCAGACTATCTGCTACCCTTGCAAGCTTCAAACGGAACCTGAAAACTCATCTGTTCAGAAATGCCTATAACCTTCAATGACCTCACTGCTTCACCACCGTGCGGAGCTGCCGCCCCACCACCGTGCGGAGCTGCCGCCCCACCACCGTGCGGAGCTGCCGCCCCACCACCGTGCGGAGCTGCCGCCCCACCACCGTGCGGAGCTGCCGCCCCACCACCGTGCGGAGCTGCCGCCCCACCACCGTGCGGAGCTGCCGCCCCACCACCGTGCGGAGCTGCCGCCCCACCACCGTGCGGAGCTGCCGCCCCATCTACACCCCACCTACTGTCTCATCCCCATAATCCTATAGAATGTAAGCCCGCAAGGGTAGGGTCCTCTTCCCTCTGTACTAGTCTGTCTACTGTAACTTGTATATGTATTTTGTATGTAATCCCCTTCTCATGTACAGCACCATGGAACTAATGGTGCTCTATAAATAAATAATAATAATAATAATAATAGTTCCCTGGCTAAAGCACTTTGTCTCCATCAATGTCCCCTCTATTTTTGATCAGTCTCAAATACACAATTTTACATTTACAAGATAAAACTGAGACTTTTCAAATATGATCGTTTCTTCTGATCCCACAACCTGGTGAACAGATTTCCCAAAAATCTATTCATGATTCAGGCCTACCAGCCTTTAATGATGTGGACTCTGAGGCCCTCACTCTCCAATTTCGGATATAGAGCTTTGTTTTTCTCTAAGGCTACTTTCACACATCAGTTTTTTCCCATCAGGTACAATCCGGAAAAAAACGGGTAAACCGGATCCGGTATCGCATCCGGTTTATCCCCATAGACTTGCATTGTAACCGGATTGTACCTGATGGCTTTGCGGTGCATCCGGTTTTTTCCGGATGCGGCAAAATAAATAAATGCGGCGGCCGGATAGAACGTTCCCTGCAACGTTTTTTGCTCCGGCAAAAAAAAACGCATCGCGCCGCATCCGGCCGCTGCGGCGCATTTTCAATGCATGCCTATGGATGCCGGATGCGGCGCGATGCGGAAAAAAACGCATCCGGCCGCCGCATGCGTTTTTTTCCACTGCGCATGCTCAGTAGCGTGCCGCAACCGGAAAAAACCGGACCGGCCGCATGTAAAAACTTATGCAAAGGATGCGGTGTTTTCACCGCATCCGTTGCATAGATTTCACAGCCGGATTGAGCCGCACGGCTCAAACCGGATGTGTGAAAGTAGCCTTAGACACTCAGCCAGGGAAGGTCCTGGGACAATTATTTTGCTGACTTATCCCACAATTTCTTTCTAATTCTAATGCCCTATCAAAAGACTCCATATTCCCTGTAGATCCTTTACTGACTGATATCTTGCTCATAAAAGATGGGAAGGATCTGACTCTGTGAGCCACTTCCAGGCCAGTATCTCTACCAAACATAGATGTAAAGGTATTTGCCAAGATGCTTCTAACCAGACTCTCCCCTCTTCTTTCATACAGCATTCACCCAGATCAGGCAGGTTTCATGATTTGTAGGGAGACCAAAGTTCATACTAAGAATGTTATCGCTCTTATTTACTGCTTTTAAAGTCTACTCAAATGACAAAGTGGCATCTGATAGTCAACCAAATTTTCTCAACTCAAAGGCTGAATACACATGTCCTATAGCCATCTGTTAGAGCGGATCCTGCAGAGATCAGTTGGGAAAAAAGTCCTGCAAACACAACTTTTCTCTGACGCCTCATTGGGGGACACAGGACCATGGGTGTTATGCTGCTTATCCATAGGAGGACACTAAGTAGATGCAAAGATGTTAGCTCCTCCCCTGCAGTATACACCCCCTGGCCCAGCCAGGCTACTTCAGTTTTAGCTTAGTTTCTATAGGAAATAAATAAGGAATAACGTTTGGAACTCCATTCTATGTCTGAACTGGGTGCAAAAACCTAAAAAAACATCACTATATGGAGATAAGGTGTGCATACCTTATCTCCATATAGTTTCTATAGGAGGCACATCTCTGCAGACTACTGCAGCAAGAATTTTTTGTTTTTAGAGGGCGACGGTTTCCTTCGGGGACAGATTTCCCAAAACCATCAACAGGCGGGAACGCGGAGTGTCGCCTCCCCGTACACCCTCCTGCGACGCTGGATCCTGGGCTGTTACTCACTGGACGACGGGTCTCATGGCACCATTTTTCCAGAGCAGATGAAAACTTCCTCAGTCCCTCTTGCAGGCTCTGAGTTGATACACGCTCTGCACCAGCATGACCAGGCAGAGACTGCCATCTCCACATGAGGTGAGATCCTTCCGATTTCCAGAGCAGATGAAAACTCACTCAGTCCCTCTGGCAGGCTCTCAGTTGATACACACTCTGAGACCGGGCACAGCAGGCATCAGAATCTCCATATTGGCTCCCTGACAGGAATTGGCGCAAAGGTCACACTGACTGGATTGGGCTGATAGCAGACTCCTGCATAGCATTCCACCTGTGGCGGGGGGAAGGGGAGAGCCCCCAGGACTCAGTGCACCCGCAGCTGCGGTACACTTAGTTTTTTCAGTCCACCATTGTTGTGCAGGGCTGGAGCGGGGAAGGGGAGTTCCTACCCACCATTTTTTTTATATTATATTTTCTCATGCCTTCGTGTCAGAGCTAAGCCACGCCCCCTCACAAAAGCGCGCGTAACCCTCCTCACACAGGAGCCCTCTTGTTGTGGTGAGAGCCTATAGGCGTCTGAGAGTTGGCTTCCTCCTTCCCACAGGAACTGGGACACAGGAGCAGGGGGGGAGGGGTCGTCAGTGTTCTGGGTGAGTTATATCCTCACTTGTACATTAGCTCTGCAGAGCATTGCTCCCTCATTACAATCTGAGTTTGTGGCTCATCAGCCAGAGGCTGCAGTCACATGTTTTATGCCCTGCACAACTACAGCAACAACTATAAGACTATTAATGTATCCTGCCACGCTGAGCTACTAGGGGATGATAGCACCTCTTCCTTCTGTGAGTCCGGTGCCCCTGTAGTCCCCCCCCCCCCCCTTCGCCACCACCGCAGCACCCGCTGCCAGCCAAGAGCCTACGGGGCACAGTTCCCAGAACCTGGTGCTGGCTATGCAACATCGTCCTCACACCCCTCGGGGGCCCTGGACAGAACACAGCCTGATGACACCTCTATAGAGGGTCCTTCTGATAAGAATCAACCCTCTGCTTCACCGGTTGCAGATCAGAAAAAGGGCATGACCCCCATGGTTCTCCCTCTGGGGTACACAGATGGGGTTCTCCCACATGTTCCGCGGTCTCTGAGGAGCCGTTTGAAGGGGAATGATGTTTGTACCGGGATGATTCCTTGGTTTCAACCTCCCTGAGCGATCAAGCTGCGATGGACTCCCTTATTGCAACAAGCAACCAAAACTCTGCATGTGGAAGATCTCCCATCCACTACTACTGACCCTGCTGTCTCCTTTAAAAAGGTGAAGAAACCTCAAATAAAAAAAAAAAAGTTTTTTGACGGCGCTTCGGTATCCGTAAACTTGTGGAGTCCCGGTACCCCTTTAGCTTAGCTGTCTCTAAGGGCTGGGCCGATCCGGCCTCAGTGGACCCTCACCCGGCTTCCGCCTGCCTGAAGGACCCTCCTGTCTTTTACTTGATGGATCCTCCTTCAAGGACCTGACAGACAGACAAGTGGAGCAGCTCGATGGCTCCGCCTTGAGGCTGTGGGTCCCTCTCCCCTTCCGTGTGGGTCGCACAGGCACCAGGACTACCAGTTTCCCTCAGACCCTCACAGATGTAACAGTTCACATTGCTGCGGCGGCAGAGTACCTCATGCAGGCCTCCCTCGACGCTGCTACTTGCGCAGTTATTGCCACCTCAAATACCATAGCCATCCGTAAGGCCCTCTGGTTCCGATAATGGAGAGCGAACTCTGTCTCTAAGAAGCCTCTCACAGTACTCCTTTCCAGACCAATGGTTTGCCGATCGTCTGGACAGGTTCTTTTTTTTTTTTTTGTCTGACGCCACGGGAGGAAAAGAGTACCTCCCTCCCCCAACTCTAGCCCAGGATGTTTTTTACTAGACACGCAGGGCCCGACCCAGCCTGGACCTCTAACACCTGAGCAAACATGTGCACGTAAGGAGATTCAGAATGGAATTCCTAGGGTCCATTATTACCTTTTATGGTCAAAGGAGAATTCCTTGCCTCCCTAGCTATCAGGGACGCGTACCTGCACATACCCATCGCTCCAGCTCACCAAAAGTTCCTCCGCTTCGCTGTTCAGGACTTCTGCCACAGCACCAAGGGTCTTAACAAAGGTCATGGTGGCCGCCATGAGTGCCCTTCACGCCAGGAGAGTGGCTGTTCTGCCTTGCTTGGATGACCTCTTCATCAAGGGCTCAACCAGAGTGCAGATCTTTGTGGGCACCCTATCCCGCTTAGGGTGGCTTCTGACTCCAGTCAAATCATCCCCGGTCCCGTCAAAATCCGTCACCTCCCTGGGCATGTCCCTGGACACCCTTTGGGGCTTGATATTTCTCCCTCAAGACAAGGCGACCGCTCTATAACAAGCGGTACACTGTATTCTACATAATACTCTCGCTCCATACGATTCAGTATGAGAGTGCTAGGTAGGATAGCGGCGGCTATAGAGTCAGTACTGCTCGCTTAGCCACACCACCGCCCACTGCAGCTTTCGCTTCTAGCTGCCTGGGACAAGAGCCCTTTTTTTTTTTTTCCTTTTGACGAACTTTTCACCTGACACCTTCAGTCAGGTATGCGCTTTTGCTGGTGGCTTCAGTCCTCTTCCATATTGAGAGGGAGTTTTTCTCCCCCAAGGTGGACTGGCTACTCCTGACCACGGATGTCAGCCTCTTAGTCTGGGGAGCAGCGCACTGGCTCCACACTGCTTGGGGACGTTGGACGCCCCAGGAGTCTTCCCTTCCCAGAAATCATCCTGAAAATCAGTGCCATCTTTCTCGCGCTCAGGTCATTCCCCCCTTCGGCTAGCAGGTCGTTTGATTCGGGTCCAATTGGACAATGAAACAGCTGTGGAGTAGGTAGGTCAATCGGCAGGAAGGTACCAGCAGCAAGACAGCTTATTTCAAGGCCCTCAGGATCCTCACCTGGGCCGAATCGACGGGGGTCTGTGTTTTCAGTGTTACACATACCGGGAGTAGAGAACTGGGTGGCGGACCTTCTAAGTCGCCAAGGCCTGGCCGCCGGAGAGTGTTTTCTCCACTCAGAAGTGTTCCCACATATCTGCACTCGCTGGGGTACACCAGACGTGGATCTAATGGCCTCAAGGTTGAACGCAAAGGTACCCGCGTTCTTAGCCAGGTCACATGATCCACAGTCCATCGGCGCGGATGCTCTAGTCTCCTGAAGTCTCTTCCGTCTACCTTACATGTTTTTCGCCTCTGCCCCTGCTGCCGCGAGTAATCAGGAAGATCAAGGCAGGAGAAGTCCCAGTGATGCTAATAGCACCGGACTAGCCCAGGTGCGCCTGGTATGCCGAATTAGTACAATTGCTCATGGCGCCTCGTAAGCATCCCAGACCTGCTGACCCAAGGGCCCATTTCCCATCAGAACTCCAGAGCCCTGAAGCTTACGGCCTGGCCATTGAGACCTGGACTTTTAACAAGAGCGAGATTCTCTCCCGCGGTCATCTCCACCATGTACAGTGCCCGAAAGCCGGCCTTCATCCCGTATTTACCACCGTATGTGGAAACCTTTCCTTTCCCAGTGCAGGGAATCTAATGTCCAACCTATGCCTCTGGCGATCCCCAGAATTCTTGATTTTTTTTTTTTTTGCAGGCAGGTTACAAAAGGGGTTGGCCTTCACCTCCCTTAAGGGGCAGGTTTCATCTCTCTCAATATTCTATCAATACCGCCTAGCTTGCAATCTGCAAGTCAAGACTTTCCTCAAGGGTGTTTCCCATCTAGTTCCCCCATATAAACGGTCGCTGGACCCATGGGACATCAATCTCGTTTTGGACGGTATCCAGGGTCCCCCTTTGAACCTTTTAAGGAATCTTCTCTTGCTCTTCTCTCCTGGAAGGTAACATTCTTAGTGGCGATTACGTCCATCAGACAAGTTTCGGAACTGGCAGCACTCTCTTGCCGTGAACCCTTTCTGATCTTTCATCAAGACAAGGTGGCTCTACGGCCCCTTCCGGATTTTCTTCCGAAGGTTACTTTCCCGTTTCATATGAACGAGGACATTGTTCTACCTTCCTTTTGTCCACACCCAGTCCATAGGGTGGAAAGGTTCCTATATTTGCTAGACCTTGTGAGGGCTCTCAGATATTACGTACCCAGGACAGCCCCTTTAGGAACATAGACTCCTTGTTCGTCATTCCTGAAAGGCCTAAGAAAGGAGACGTAGCTTCATAGGCAACGCTGGCTCGCTGGATTCGCTCTGCAATCCAGGAGGTCTACCGCTCGCAACTCAAGCCCATTCCTAGTGGGCTGCGGATTTATTCCACGCGAGCAATTGGCGCCTCTTGGGCCATTAGGCATCAGGCTTCAGTGGAACAGGGGTGTAAGGCTGCGACCTGGTCTTGCCTACATACTGTTTCAAAGCATTACCGAGTCCATACCCAGGCTTCGGCTGAGGTGAACCTAGGTAGGAAAATTCTGCAAACGATAGCCAGGAGCGCCTACTGAGATAGGTGCTCCACTATCTGGGACTGGTTCCTAGTCCTTGGGTTGCGTTGTTTGTTTACCCACCCAGGGACTGCTTTAGGATGTCCCATGGTACTGTGTCCCCCAATGAGGCGTCAGAGAAAAACGGATTTTTGTGTACTCACCGTAAAATCGTTTTCTCTTCGCCATCATTGGCGGACACAGCACCCTCCCTGTTGCCCTGTTGGGCCTTAGCTTTTTTCTCTCTCGGTACTATTTTGTTATGAGTATTCACTCACGTTTTTTTGTTACTTGTTCTCCTACTGCTTGTGTACTAAAACTGAAGTAGCCTGGCTGGGCCAGGGGGTGTATACGGCAGGGGAGGAGCTAACATCTTTGCATCTACTTAGTGTCCTCCTATGGATAAGCAGCATAACACCCATGGTCCTGTGTCCCCCAATGATGGCTAAGAGAAAACGATTTTACGGTGAGTACACAAAAATCCGTTTTTTTTGCTGTTTTTAAATAATTCTTGTCTGCCTGATCCGTTTTTTTAACATGTGAGACTCCAATGTGTAAAAAAAAAAAAAACTGATCCGGCAGAAAACATTTTACCAATAGATCTCTGCAGGATCCGTTCTAACGGATGATTACAGGACATGTGAACTCAGCTTACCTGTTCATTAGGCCTGAGACCTACTATGTTGAATTGTGTCTCTCCCTTACACTCTAGACCAGAAGTGTCAAACTCAAGTGCCAAATCCAGCCCGCCACAAGATTTTATGTGGCCCGTGAGCTGGGTGGCCAAGAAAACCCAGACCCTTTTATCTGCCATCCATAGCGTCCAGCAGAAAAGAACACAGACGTGTTGATTTTTTTATTTCTGCAGTTGTTTGCTAAAGAGGCTGCCATGCACAGTACAAACCATGGATGCTAGAATTTATGGGCTTCTCATAGGTGTGACATCATTGCCGTCACATGTTGTTGGTGTCACTTTTGGTCCGGAGTGCGGTGCGCCATTCAACAACATGGCTGGGACTCGGGAGAGATGTGACCCTGCTCCCCACCTTTAGCCCTCATTCACTGCATCAATGAGAAGATGCAGGTGAAAAACGGCAAAGAGTGGTGGCATTTGGGGGTCTAAACTGCTGTGAGGTTTAGAGGGGTCTACAATGCCAGGAGGTGCCTGTGGTGGGATTTGGGTATCTATAATGTTGGGGGACACTTGTGGGTTTTGGGAGTGTAAAATGATGGAGAGATGCCTGTGATGGGATTTTAAGGGTCCATAATGTGGGAATACGTGAGTTGAGATTGGGGGGGGGCAGGTGGGCAATGCTGAAAGGATGTCTGACGTGGGGTTTAGTGGGTATTCAGTGCTGTGGTGGGATTTATTTTTTATTTTTTTTGGGTGGGGGGTGCGATATTTTAGCGATACCTGTCATGGGATTTGGGAGGAGGGACTGGGGTGTAGTGCTGGGGAATGCCAGTGTTCTGTTTTTTTGTTTTTCCTCCTGGATCTATATTGCTGTGAGTGTGGCTGCAGTGGAATTGTTCAGGTTTATGATGCCTTTGCTGGGATTTAGGGTGTTCAATGCGTGGGGCATGTGTTTGATGGGATTGTAGGGGGATGCCTGTGGTGAGATTTTGGGAGGTGTGCGATCCTGGAGGATGACTGTGATAGGATATTTTTGGATGTATAATGCTGTAATTTTAGTTTCAGTGGGATTTGGGAGGTGTACTGGGTGATGCTTGTAGTGGGATTTTAGGGATCTATAATGCTGTGAGGATGCCTATGATGGGGGTTTGGGGGTATGCGATGCTGGGAGGACTTCTGTGGTACAACCCTACTACTCAGAGACAGATTTCAAATAGTCCTACTACCCAGGGCCAGTGGTCATATACTCCTACTACCCAGGGACAGCTTTTGTATAACTCTACAACCCAGGGACAGCTCTCCTACAGCCCTTCTACCCAGGGACATTGGTTCTATACCCCTACTACCTAGGGACAGCTCTCATATAGCCCTACAACTCGGGGACAGCGGTCGTATACCCCTACTTCCCAGGGATAGTGGTCTTATACCCCTGCTACCCAGGTATAGTGGTCGTATACCCCTACTAACCAGGGATAGTGGACGTATACCCCTACTACCCCGGGACAGCTTTTGTTTAGCCCTACAATCCAGGGACAGCTGTCTTTTAGCCTCTTCGCAGCTTGTGCATTGCAGTCCATGCTTGTACCGTGTTGCATGGAGATCTGCATGAGCCCTTCCTTACAATTGCAAGTAGCTCTCTGAAGCAGCCATAATGAGTTTGACCCCCCTGCTGTGGACCACATGCTTGTGTCCTGGTGAGGTGTTTGAGATTCATAACAGAGACAGTCAGGGTCCTTCCCTCTCATCTAATTTTCATTCTCACCTTGGAGAAAACCCTGATATTTCTGGTCCTCGCATACCAAATGTTGCTTATAAGATTACAGCTTATGCGGATAAATTATTGTTCTTTATTACTAACCCCATTATCTCACTCCCTAATTTGATATTTAAACTCCACTTGTTTTTCTTTCTCCAATTTTAGTTTCAAAAAGTGTTTTATTGACATTGATAACATTTAGTCACCCAGGGGGTCTCATATACTTTTAAATTAAATTAAAGGAAAATGGGGACGGGAGGGAATGAAGAAAATCCTCAAATGTATTAAATAATCAAAACATGCAATGTATGAGATATATTATGAGAATAAACATACAGATTCATATAATCAAGAGTCAGCGAACTCATATGCGATCACCAAAACCAAAGGACAATCAGGCTATTCATATTTCTGGGATGAGGTCAGGGCAAAACTCACCACTCTGTACAACACAAATGCTGTCTTCCCATGAATGCCAATGCTTAGCCAAATCAAAAAAGTCCGTGGAGCCTCTGTTAGGAGTCTCGACACAGAAACTAGCCAGATATCCCTCTGGGAAGGACCTAGCCAAGGAGTGGCTCTTTTTAGGAGACCACCATAACCACCATATTAAGTGGCCCTTTTAGTCAATATCTAACTCTTTTGACAAGTTTAAAGATATGACAAGGGGAATACCAAGGCCAGGTATCCATCCACAGACAGCTGTTTCGGGGTATTGCCCCCTCATCAGTGTGGAGTAGGATTCTGGCCAGGTGGGAGCAATGCCTAGTACACCAAGACAAAACAATCACTGATCTCGGGGAGACCAGCCAGAGAAAACACTGCCGGCAGCCAACGAGGGCGCTCAACACAGTGAAATCCTAGGTGCATTGCCCCCTGGGAAATATGCAAATCAAAAAAGTCCGTGGAGCCTCTGTTAGGAGTCTCGACATAGAAACTAGCCAGATATTCCTCCGGGAAGGACCTAGCCAAGGAATGCTTAGCCGGCGATCACAGGAAGTATGTCATGACAGACACAGGGATCATCAGCTGACCCTTCGCTGTCGTGATAACCCATCGGAACCCCATGATCACGTCACGGGGCCACCGATGGGAGCAGGAAATTATGCACTCCCTGCTGGAGCGTGTTAAATTCCACTGTTAGAGATTGACAGCGATATTTAACTAGTTATGTCCGATCCACCTGCTCATGTTATGGAAACGTCTGCTGATCAGATCAGCCGACATGTGCAGGGAAACATGCAGGCTCGCCACAACCTTGGATGTACCAGTACATCAAATGACGTGAAGGGATTAAAGACCATAGTCCTATTTATTTGTGCACATAAGGCCCCTGTCATATACTCATCCGCCTACATCTTCATCTTTTATCAGCGTCGCTCCCGCCGGTCTTTGGTGATTTGTCTTTCATGGAGCACGCCAGAAGTCACAAGTCAATGCAACTCTGTGAGCCTCGTTCTGGCTCTGTTACATTGGGCGCTTGTGACTTAACTTCTAGCCACAAGATGACGCTACGGGACCGGAGTGGCGTCAAAAACCAATGAAGTTGGGGCAGGGGCTTACATTTAAAGCACCAATCCACTGCTGGAAAGCAAAAAAACAAACTAAGCACTGGAGTGCTGCTTTAAGGGTATGTGCACACTGGACGGATACGAAGTGGATGCTCTCCTGCTTTTTGCTGATGGAGAATCCACAGCTTGGTACAGTATTGTGAAAGTGAATGAGATTTTAGGAAATCATATTATGGGTTTGAAATTACAGATTTTCACAGTGGATTTCACTGAACTAATAGTATTCTGTCTAATGGAGTGATTTACATTACAAACAATAGTTTTTGTACCATAAATAAACCAATTATTGTTAGAAAGCGATAAACATTGTCCGTTGCCATTTTTAGAAGGTACTTCAGAAGAGTTGCTTGTATTCTTATTGAGCAGTTATAATTTAATTTACCACATGCCAAATATAAGTGGTTTGTGGCCACTTTTTGACTCCGTTTTGGTCAAGTTGTTTCAGACCTAGAAGACATCCCAGGCTGAGACCTTATTGTATTTTCTCACAGTAGTTGAATGTTTCCAACTAATAGTGTTTATTCTTAGACCAGTGAAGCTGAAGCCTTTTTGATGAACCTGTCAGAAGAAATCCAGCGAAGGCTAGAATCTGTTAAGATGAAGGGCAAGAAACTTACACTGAAGATTATGGTCCGAAAAGCTGGGGCACCCATTGAGCCTGCAAAATTTGGTGGTCATGGAATATGTGATAACATTGCAAGGTAAATATACTAATTGTGTGAACTTGTGGGGTTTTTTTGTATTTTTTTTTTAAATCAATAGTTGCTGGCTATTTCCCATTAAGGCATCATAATAATGGCTACTCAGGATACACCGAGAGCTCACAATCATTAATGTTAATAACTTCCTTGCCTTACTTTAACTGCTTGTTGTAACCATTCAAACGGGATTTAATTCTCCTCCAATTTTAAAAAATAGATTCTCCAAAATACAATTTTTGGGGGAACTTGTTCTTTGCGAATTCAGCAATTTGGCTTCTACCTGCCACCGAATAGGGCCAGTAAAAGGTTAAAAAACCTCTCCTCAGTGCTCACCTCTCTTGCCAGTCCTGCAGCCTGTCTTCCAGTCTTATAAGGCTATGTGCCCACGGGGACAGTGTCCTGCGGTTATATCCGCAAGACATTCCGCAGGAGCTCCCAGGAAACAGCACCACAACTTGTGTCTGTTTCCATGCTGCGGAATGTCGTGCGGATATAGTGCGGGCATTCTGCATGGAGGATACAGTACCATGGCTTCGGCACTGCATCCTCAATGCAGAACAAGTGCTGCAGTGATCGGGGGAGTTCATACTTACCTCCATCATGCAGCACCTCGCTTTCCGGCAGCCGGGTCACTCTCTCAGCGTCTGCAGAAGAAGGTGGGCGGGCCTGAACTAGCTCCGGCTGTCACATGACCGGAGCTCGTGCAGGCTCCGCCCACCTCTTCCTTCCTGACCTGGATTCACCGCGCTCCTGTACACCGGACGGAGAAAATGACTCCGGTGAGGCAGGTAAGTATATGGGACCCTGCGGAGAAATCCGCAACAATAATTGACATGCTGCAGATTTTTCCGCACGGAAATCCGCACGATTTCCGCTGCGGAAAAATCCGCAGCGTGGGCACAGCATTTCCCAAATGCCATAGAAATGGCTGGGGAGTAGCTGTGCTGCAGATTTCTGGAAAATCCGCGGCTTTTGCGCAAGAAATCCGCGGCAAAATCCGCGCATTTTCCACAGCGTGGGCACATAGCCTAAGACTTATGTTTTCATCTTCCCTGGATATGCACATGTTCTTTTGGCGTGCTTCATTTTGGTCAGGCTTCGGAGCTCCCTGCACACCATGCTGTCGCAGCACACATAGTCGCTGGCGTGCGTCAGCAGAGGCACTGATTGGGCCTCATGTAACATACATTGTAAAGTGTGGCAAAGTCAAAGGCCTGGTCATACTGGCCGCCCCAAGCCAGAGGAAGACAGGCCAAGAAGAATCATGTGACTGGAGAAAAAGAAGAGATGCAGAGGACTGGATGACAAGCTGTAAGGGTAGCAAGATGGGTGAGGTGTGAATTAGTATTTTTTTTTATTTATTTATTTATTTATTTATTTTTTTACAACCTACATTTATTTAATGTGAACCCAGAGTATAATTAAGAATATTCAATTTACAGAGAATAACAACAACAAATTACAAATCCAATTCCCCTGTAAAATCGCAAGACTTGTGACTTGGAATCTTGGCAAACAGCACTAAAGTCTCTACACTAGAAAAAGTAAACTTCCCAGGAACATACTTAGCTTGTAAATTTGGCAAATGAAAGGACAGAACCATGTAATTAGTAATCATAAGTTATGCCAAAGGAATTTTAGACAATAAAAAAGAAAGTTTTATAGCTACATTTTTTTATTAGTTACAGATATAACAAGTTATTTAATAATCAAAAAATATAAGTTGACAAGACGAAAACCAGAATATTATATATAAAAAGAAACTCCGGCACTCTATGATGAATCAAATTAGTAGTTTATTTTCTAAAAATGATAATATCAGGTATAACGTTTTGGCTGATGCCTTCTTCACAACTGAAGTTCATATAATAGAATACAAAAGGAAAAAATCAGTACCAATATTCATACATATTTCATATTAGTAACTGTAAAATAATGCATGACTTAATATAATAAATCATTTTACCTAGATGCTATAACAAGTGATGCCTGAGAAGAACGTCAGACGCATTTGACCAATTATATCTAAAAAGATAATGCCCAAATGTTAGAAAATCCTAAAGGAATCATAAGATAATCCTAATAAATACATATGTTGAACATATAATTATTACATCATAGGGCGAATCACTTAATGTCAATCCATAGTCTTCTATGGGACATAATCTAATCAGGTAGAAAGAAGAGGCATACTTATGAAACAGATAAATGATAAAATAAGAAACATATTATTACCTTCATTTGGAAAGTAATATGTACCGTATTTTTCGGACCATAAGACGCACTTTTTCTTCAGCGCTCTATTGGGAGACCCAGACGATTGGGGTATAGCTACTGCCCTCTGGAGGCCACACAAAGCACTACATTAAAAGTGCAAGGCCCCTCCCCCTCTGGCTATACCCCCCCCGTGATATCACGGGTTCTCCAGTTTTAGCTTTGTGTGCGAAGGAGGTCAGACATTCCATGCATAGCTCCACAGATTTTAGTCAGCAGTAGCTGCTGACTGTTTCGGATGGAAGAAAAGAGGACACATATAGTGTCCCCAGCATGCTCCCTTCTCACCCCTGGATGGTGTTGTAAGGTTGAGGTACCTATTGCTGGTACAGGGCTGGAGCCTGACATGCTGTTTTCCTTCCACATCCCCTGGTAGGGCTCTGTGGAAGTGGGATCCTGCCGGCCTCTCAGCTCTGATGCCGGGCTCCATCCACAGACCCATTAGAACCTGATGGAGACGGAGCAGGAGTACGATCAGGGACAGGCCCTGCATCATACAGGTACTCTGTGTCCCCGGCAGGCACAGACACACTCCGGGCTGGCTGGGTGTTGTAGTGCGCCGGGGACCGCAACGTGGAGTTGGTGTCCCTACAGATTACTGGGGGATTGTTTGTGTTTGGGAACGCAGCGCCGACCCCCTCTGGACCGGGCGGCGCTGCTGTGACTTGTGGTGCGCCGGGGATCCGCCGTCCGCGCTTTTACGGCGGCGGCGGTTATAAATTTAGTCCCCGGCTTTTTGGGCCTAGGACGCCGGCAGCTCCGTTTCGTTCCCGCCCCCACCCTGTCATTCAGGGTAGGGGAGAGACGCTGTTCGCTAGCAGCGACGAGGGCTGGAGCCTGTTTTACATGCTCCAGCCCTCTCACTTGGCACAGAGGGAAGCAGGCTTCCCGCTCTTGGCCAGGAACGCCCAGGGCCCGCCCCCCTTCCTCTCTCGAGACGCCGGCAGCCATTACATGCATGCCTGGCTGGAGGAAGGACGCAAGGCTCTGGGAGACCTGGACTAGGGGCTATCTGGCGACCACACACCCGCTTTTTAAGCGGGCGGTAAGCGATTTTTCTGTGCTGGTCCCTCTAGTGCCTCACTGTGTATCAGTGTACTGGGTACAGATATATAGATATTGTTTTTCTTGCACTGTGAGGTGCGCTTCTGGCTGCATATCCCAGATCGCTCTGTGGAAGCAGCAACATGTCATCCTCAAAACGCAAGGCGGCCAAGGCAAAAAGGGCTGTGTATACTGCGTGTGCTGCATGTGGGGCTAATCTACCAGCAGGCTCCGATGACCCCCATTGTGTGCAATGCTCCGACCCGGTGCTGCTTCGCCAGCCGGAGTCGGGAGAGGTAGCGACCCAGGCTGAGACGCTTGTAAGTTCTGCCCCGGTGACAGGGACGGACTTTGCAGTTTTTGCAGATAACATGTCTGTATCTATGGCAAAAATCCTTGAAACCTTGCAATCTATGCATGGGGCTCAGTCCCTGGGCACGGCGAGGCCTTTGTCCTCAGGTCCCCCTTACTTGGAATGTATCCAGCCCACAGGGGGGTCCCCGGCTTCACAGGCCGAGGATTATGACTCAGATGATGGCCCCAGCCACCCTAAGCGAGCTCGCTGGGAAAGACCCTCGACGTCTTCACACTGCTCAGGGTCTCAGCGCAATCAGTCTCCCTGTGATGTGTCTGATGAGAGTGATCAGGAATCCACTCCTGGAACCCCTCTCAACCTGGATACCCCGGATGGGGATGCCATGGTAAACGACCTTATCTCAGCCATCAATAGGCTGTTGGATATTTCTCCCCCAGCCCCTTCAGCAGAAGAGGCGGCTGCGGAGCAGGAAAAGTTTCGTTTCCTTTATCCCAAGCGTAAATTGAGTGCTTTGTTAGATCACTCTGACTTCAGAGAATCAATCCAGAAGCACGACGCTCACCCAGAAAGGCGTTTCTCTAAACGATCTAAAGATACGCGTTTCCCTTTCCCCCCTGAGGTGGTCAAGCGCTGGACACAGTGTCCAAAGGTAGACCCCCCGATTTCCAAACTTGCAGCTAGATCCATAGTTGCAGTGGAGGATGGCGCTTCACTTAAAGATGCCAATGACAGACAGATGGACCTTTGGTTAAAATCTGTCTATGAAGCTATCGGCGCGTCGTTTGCTCCGGCATTCGCAGCCGTATGGGCACTCCAGGCTATTTCAGCTGGCTTAGCAAAAGTGGATGCTATCATGCATCCAGCAGTGCCGCAAGTGGCGCACCTTACCACGCAGATGTCGGCGTTTGCGTCTTACGCTATCAATGCGGTCCTAGAATCTACCAGTCGCACCTCAATGGCGTCCGCCAATTCGGTAGTTTTGCGCAGAGCCTTGTGGTTAAAGGACTGGAAAGCAGATGCTGGTTCCAAAAAATGTTTAACCAGTTTGCCTTTGTCTAGAGATAGACTGTTTGGCGAGCCATTGGCTGACATCATTAAGCAGTCCAAGGGTAAAGACTCCTCTTTACCACAACCCAGAACATCCAAACCTCAGCAGAAAAAGTGGCAGCAGAGGTTTCAGTCCTTTCGAGGTTCGGGCAAGACACCATTTACCTCGTCCAAAGGGACTCAGAGGACGCAAAGAAACTCAGATTCGTGGCGGACTCACACACGCCCCAAGAAAGCAAATGGAGGTACCGCTTCCAAAGCGGCTACCTCATGACTTCCAGCCCCCCCCCTCCGCATCGCCGGTCGGGGGCAGGCTCTCCCGCTTTTCCGGCATTTGGATGTCACAGGTCAAAGACCGGTGGGTGACGGACATTTTGTCTCGCGGGTACAGAATCGAGTTCAATTCTCGTCCTCCAGCTCGGTTCTTCAGAACCTCCCCACGTCCAGACCGAGCAGATGCTCTGCTGCAGGCGGTGGATTCCCTAAAAGCGGAAGGAGTGGTTATCCCAGTCCCTCCTCAGGAACAAGGGCAAGGGTTTTACTCCAATCTCTTTGTGGTTCCAAAAAAGGACGGCTCGTTCCGTCCTGTTCTGGACCTAAAACGGCTCAACAAACATGTGCACGCCAGGAGGTTCCGGATGGAAACCCTCCGCTCTGTCATTGCCTCAATGTCCAGAGGAGACTTCCTTGCCTCAATAGACATCAAAGATGCTTATCTCCACGTGCCAATTGCTACAGAACATCAACGTTTTCTACGTTTTGTGATAGGAGACGACCATTTTCAGTTCGTAGCTCTTCCATTTGGTCTGGCGACAGCCCCACGGGTCTTCACCAAGGTCATGGCGGCGGTGGTAGCAGTCTTGCACTCTCAGGGACACTCGGTGATCCCTTACCTAGACGACTTATTGGTCAAAGCTCCCTCTCAGGAGGCATGTCAGCACAGCCTGAATGCTACGCTGGAGACTCTACAGTCTTTCGGATGGATCATCAACTTTCCAAAGTCGATCCTATCACCGACTCAGTCACTAACGTATCTTGGCATGGAGTTTCATACTCTAGCAGCGATAGTGAAGCTTCCGCTGGACAAGCAGCGGTCACTACAGACAGGGGTGCAATCTCTTCTGCAGGGCCAGTTGCATCCCTTGCGGCGCCTCATGCATTTCCTAGGGAAGATGGTGGCAGCCATGGAAGCAGTTCCCTTTGCGCAGTTTCATCTGCGTCCACTTCAATGGGACATTCTCCGCCAATGGGACGGGAAGTCAACGTCCCTGGACAGGAAAGTCTCGCTTTCCCAGACGGCCAAAGACTCTCTACAATGGTGGCTCCTTCCCACCTCATTGTCTCAGGGAAGATCCTTCCTGCCCCCATCCTGGGCAGTAGTCACGACAGACGCGAGTCTGTCAGGGTGGGGAGCAGTATTTCTCCACCACAGGGCTCAGGGGACGTGGACTCCGCAGGAGTCCACCCTTCAGATCAATGTTCTGGAGATCAGAGCAGTGTATCTTGCTCTACTGGCCTTCCAACAGTGGCTGGAAGGAAAGCAGATCCGAATCCAATCGGACAACTCCACAGCGGTGGCATACATCAACCACCAAGGAGGGACGCGCAGTCGGCAAGCCTTCCAAGAAGTCCGGCGCATTCTAATGTGGGTGGAGGACAGAGCATCCACCATATCCGCGGTTCACATCCCAGGCGTAGAAAACTGGGAAGCAGACTTCCTCAGTCGCCAGGGCATGGACGCAGGGGAATGGTCCCTTCACCCGGACGTGTTTCAGGAAATCTGTCGCCGCTGGGGAGTGCCGGACGTCGACCTAATGGCATCCCGGCACAACAACAAGGTCCCGGCATTCATGGCGAGGTCGCGCGATCAAAGAGCTCTGGCGGCAGACGCCTTGGTTCAAGATTGGTCGCAGTTTCAGCTCCCATACGTGTTTCCGCCTCTGGCGCTCTTGCCCAGAGTGCTACGCAAGATCAGATCCGAGTGCAGCCGCGTCATACTCGTCGCTCCAGACTGGCCGAGGAGGTCGTGGTATCCGGATCTGTGGCATCTCACGATCGGTCGACCGTGGTCACTGCCAGACCGACCAGACTTACTGTCCCAAGGGCCGTTTTTCCATCAGAATTCTGCGGCCCTGAACCTGACTGTGTGGCCATTGAGTCCTGGATCCTAGCATCTGCTGGATTATCTCAGGGAGTCGTTGCCACAATGAGACAAGCTAGAAAGTCGAATTCGGCTAAGATCTACCACAGAACGTGGAAGATTTTCTTGTCCTGGTGCTCTGCTCAGGGAGTGTCTCCCTGGCCATTTGCATTGCCCAAGTTTCTTTCCTTCCTGCAATCGGGGTTAGAAAAGGGCTTGTCGCTCAGCTCCCTTAAAGGGCAAGTTTCGGCACTATCCGTGTTTTTTCAGAAGCGTCTAGCACGTCTTCCTAAGGTGCGCACGTTCCTGCAGGGGGTCTGTCATATTGTGCCCCCGTACAAGCGACCGTTAGATCCATGGGATCTGAACAGGGTACTAGTTGCTCTCCAGAAGCCGCCCTTCGAGCCTCTGAAGGAAGTTTCCTTTTCTCGGCTGTCGCAGAAAGTGGCGTTTCTTGTTGCGATCACATCGCTTCGGCGAGTGTCTGAGCTGGCAGCTCTGTCATCTAAGGCTCCCTTCCTGGTGTTCCACCAGGACAAGGTTGTGCTGCGCCCCATTCCGGAGTTTCTTCCTAAGGTCGTATCCTCTTTTCATCTTAATCAGGATATTTCCTTGCCTTCCTTTTGCCCTCATCCGGTTCACCGGTATGAAAAGGCCTTACGTTTGCTAGATCTGGTGAGAGCACTCAGAATCTACATTTCCCGCACGGCGCCCATACGCCGTGCCGATGCACTTTTCGTCCTTGTCGCTGGTCCGCGCAAGGGGTTGCAGGCTTCTAAAGCCACCCTGGCTCGATGGATCAAAGAACCAATTCTAGAGGCCTACCGTTCTGCGGGGCTTCCGGTTCCTTCAGGGCTAAAAGCCCACTCCACCAGAGCCGTGGGTGCGTCCTGGGCATTACGTCACCAGGCTTCGGCTCAACAGGTGTGCCAGGCGGCTACCTGGTCCAGTCTGCACACTTTCACCAAGCATTATCAGGTGCATACCTATGCTTCGGCGGATGCCAGCTTAGGTAGAAGAGTCCTGCAGGCGGCAGTGACACCCCCGTAGGGGAGGGCTGTTTTGCAGCTCTAACATGAGGTATTTATTTACCCACCCAGGGACAGCTTTTGGACGTCCCAATCGTCTGGGTCTCCCAATAGAGCGCTGAAGAAGAAGGGAATTTTGTTACTTACCGTAAATTCCTTTTCTTCTAGCTCTTATTGGGAGACCCAGCACCCGCCCTGTTGTCCTTCGGGATGTTTTTTTGTTGTTTGCGGGTACACATGTTGTTCATGTTGAACGGTTTTTCAGTTCTCCGATGTTATTCGGAGTTAATTTGTTTAAACCAGTTATTGGCTTCCTCCTTCTTGCTTTGGCACTAAAACTGGAGAACCCGTGATATCACGGGGGGGGTATAGCCAGAGGGGGAGGGGCCTTGCACTTTTAATGTAGTGCTTTGTGTGGCCTCCAGAGGGCAGTAGCTATACCCCAATCGTCTGGGTCTCCCAATAAGAGCTAGAAGAAAAGGAATTTACGGTAAGTAACAAAATTCCCTTCTTTTCCCCCAAATGTTGGGGGAAAGTTGGGGGTGCGTCTTATGGTCTGACTATAGGACTGCGGCTGGGAATGAGGGTGCTGCAGGTCATCGGGGGCACGAGCAGGCAGCAGCAGCGCCTGCTCGTGACCACGTGTGCCCGCTCATTACATATGCACGCCCATCCTCCCGCCTATCTCTCAGCGCTGAAGCCGGCACTGACAGGTGGGCGGAAGGACGAGTGGGGACGCGCACATAGTAAAGAGCCGGCTGCATGATCACCCCTGGCAATTACAGCCTGGAGTGATCATGTGCGGCTGTATTCACTGCCCCCCGCGCGTCATTACCAGCGCGGGGTGCAGTGAATCAGTACACTCACCCGTCCCCGTGTGTGGAGCCGGCCCCCTGCTGCACGCGATGTCTTCCTGTCTGTGCCGGTCAGCTGATCTGTGCCGGTCAGCTGATCTGTGCCGGTCAGCTGATCTGTGCCGAGCCGGTCAGCTGATCGGCACAGACAGGAAGACGCGATGCAGCAGGGGAACGGCTCCACACACACACAGATCAGCGTGCCAGAGAGGAAGATGTGATCGGTGCTGCAGGGAGTGAGGAAAAGGTGAGTATAAACGTTTATTTCTTCGGCGCTCCATTGGGAGACCCAGACGATTGGGTGTATAGCTACTGCCTCCGGAGGCCACACAAAGCATTACACTAAAAAGTGTAAGGCCCCTCCCCTTCTGGCTATACACCCCCCGTGGGATCACGGGCTGCTCAGTTTTCAAGCTTTGTGCGAAGGAGGTCAGACATCCACGCATAGCTCCACTGTTTAGTCAGCAGTAGCTGCTGACTATATCGGATGGAAGAAAAGAGGGCCCATGCTAAAGGGCCCCCAGCATGCTCCCTTCTCACCCCACTCTTGTTGGCGGTGTTTGTTAAGGTTGAGGTACCCATTGCGGGTACGGAGGCTGGAGCCCACATGCTGTTTTTCCTTCCCCATCCCCCTGAGGGCTCTGGTGAAGTGGGATCTTACCGGCCTCCAGGCTCTGAGGCCGGGCTCCATCCACAGACCCGGAGATCCTGCTGGATACGGAGCTGGGTACCGTCAGGGACAAGGCCCTGCAACATTCAGGTACTCTGTGTCCCCGTACAGACAGGCACAGACACACTCCAGCGTTGCTGGGTGTTCTAGTGCGCCGGGGACAGTAGCGCTGCGCGCTTGGGTTATACTCACTGCAGCTTAGCTGAGTGAGTTTATGTGTGGGGAACTACCGCGCCGGCCGCCCCCGGAGACTGCGGCGCGGCTGAGACTTGTGGTGCGCCGGGGACTTCGCGCCGACCGTGCTTTTACGACGGCAGCGCTTATAAATCTAGTCCCCGGCTTCTGCGGCCTAGTTACGTTTCGTTCCCGCCCCCAGCCCTGTCAGTCAGGGAAGGGGAGAGACGCTGTACAATAGTCAGCGCCGAGGGCTGGAGTCTTATTTACATACTCCAGCCCTCTCACTGGGCACAGTGGGACGCCAGTTTCCCGCTCTTTGTCTGCAGCACGCCCACGGCCCGCCCCTCTTCACAGGACGCCGGCAGCCATTCCTGCACGCAGTCTGAGCTGGAGAACGGACATAGCCCTGGGAGACCCAGACAGGGGATTCTGGCGACCACACACCCGCTGTTAAGCGGGCGGTAAGCAGCACCTAGGTGCTGACCCCACTAGTGCCACAGTGTTGTTTGGTGTACTTTTGTCTGTACCTATATATTGCACTGTACGGTCGCTTCTTGGCTTATACCCCTATATTGCTCTGAGGAGACAACAGCATGTCATCCGCAAAAAGCAAGGGTGCCAAGGCACAGGCTTTATATGCTGCCTGTACCGCATGTGGGGCTGATCTACCGGCAGGTTCCACTGACCCCCATTGTGTGCAATGTTCGGTCCCTGTGCCACTTCGTCAGCCGGAGTCTATGCTAGTAGTGGCCCAGGCAGAGACGCCTGTGAACCCTGCCCCGGTGACGGGGACAGAGTTTGCAGTTTTTGCTGATAAGATGTCTGTGACTATGACAAAAATTCTAGAAACTGCTGATTCAATGTTCCCCGGTCCCCCTCAGTTGGAACTAATCCGTGCTCCAAGGGGGTCCCAGGCATCACAGGCTGAAGGCTCTGACTCGGACGACAGTCCCAGGCAGCCTAAGCGAGCTCGCTGGGAGAGACCCTCGGCGTCATCACGCTGGTCAGGGTCTCAGCGAGAGGATTCTCTGTATGATGAGACAGAGCTAGGTGATCAGGAGTCTAATCCTGAGACTGCTCTCAACCTGGATACCCCTGATGGTGACGCCATGGTGAATGATCTTATAGCGGCCATCAATAGACTGCTGGATATTTCTCCTCCAGCGGAGGAGGCAGCAGCACAGCAGGAGAAATTCCATTTCAGGTATCCCAAGCGTAAATTGAGTACTTTTCTGGACCACTCTGACTTCAGAGAAGCAGTCCAGAAACACCATGCTTATCCAGATAAGCGTTTCTCCAAACGTCTTAAGGATACACGTTATCCCTTTCCCCCTGACGTGGTCAAACGCTGGACCCAGTGTCCAAAGGTGGACCCCCCAATCTCCAGGCTTGCGGCTAGATCCATAGTTGCAGTGGAAGATGGGGCTTCACTTAAAGATGCCAATGACAGACAGATGGACCTTTGGTTGAAATCTGTCTATGAAGCTATCGGCGCGTCGTTTGCTCCAGCATTCGCAGCCGTGTGGGCACTCCAAGCTATTTCAGCTGGTCTGGCGCAGGTGGACTCTGTCATACGTCCATCAGTGCCGCAAGTGGCGTCCTTGACCTCGCAAATGTCTGCGTTTGCGACTTACGCTATCAATGCGGTCTTGGACTCTACCAGCCGTACGTCAATGGCGTCCGCCAACTCGGTGGTTTTACGCAGAGCCTTATGGTTAAAGGAATGGAAAGCAGATTCTGCTTCCAAAAAATGCTTAACCAGTTTGCCATTATCTCAAGACAGACTGTTTGGTGAGCAATTGGCTGAAATCATTAAACAGTCCAAGGGTAAGGACTCTTCCTTACCCCAGCCCAGATCAAGCAAACCTCAACAGTGGAGGGGACAGTCGAGGTTTCGGTCCTTTCGAGGTTCGGGCAGGGCCCAATTCTCTTCGTCCAAAAGGACTCAGAAGGAGCAGAGGAGCTCAGATTCCTGGCGGGCTCACTCACGCCCAAAGAAAGCAGCCGGAGGAACCGCTTCCAAGCCGGCTGCCTCATGACTTTCGGCCTCCTCTCTCCGCATCCTCGGTCGGTGGCAGGCTCTCCCGCTTTTGCGACATTTGGCTGCCACAGGTCAAGGACCGGTGGGTAACAGACATTTTGTCTCACGGGTACCGGATAGAGTTCAGTTCTCGTCCTCCGCCTCGGTTCTTCAGAACTTCCCCACATCCCGACCGAGCCGATGCTCTTCTGCAGGCGGTGTGCTCTCTAAGGGCAGAAGGAGTGGTGATCCCTGTTCCTCTTCAGGAACGAGGTCAAGGTTTTTACTCCAATCTGTTTGTGGTGCCAAAAAAGGACGGCTCTTTCCGTCCTGTTCTGGACCTAAAACTGCTCAACAAGCACGTGAAAACCAGGCGGTTCCGGATGGAATCTCTCCGCTCCGTCATTGCCTCGATGTCTCAAGGAGATTTCCTAGCATCAATAGACATCAAAGATGCTTATCTCCACGTGCCGATTGCTCCAGAGCACCAGCGTTTTCTACGCTTCGTTATAGGAGACGAACACCTTCAGTTCGTAGCCCTGCCATTTGGTCTGGCGACAGCCCCACGGGTTTTCACCAAGGTCATGGCAGCAGTGGTAGCAGTCTTGCACTCTCAGGGACACTCGGTGATCCCTTACTTGGACGATCTACTTGTCAAGGCACCCTCTCAAGAGGCATGCCAACACAGCCTGAACGTTGCGCTGGAGACTCTCCAGACTTTCGGGTGGATCATCAACTTTTCAAAGTCAAATCTGTCACCGACCCAATCACTAACATATCTTGGCATGGAGTTTCATACTCTCTCAGCGATAGTGAAGCTTCCGATGGACAAGCAGCGTTCACTACAGACAGGGGTGCACTCTCTCCTTCAAGGCCAGTCGCACCCCTTAAGACGCCTCATGCACTTCCTGGGGAAGATGGTGGCAGCAATGGAGGCAGTCCCGTTTGCGCAGTTTCATCTGCGCCCACTTCAATGGGACATTCTCCGCCAATGGGACGGGAAGTCGACGTCCTTAGACAGGAAAGTCTACCTTTCCCAGACGGCCAAGGACTCTCTTCAATGGTGGCTTCTTCCCACCTCATTATCACAAGGAAGGTCCTTCCTACCCCCATCCTGGGCGGTGGTCACGACAGACGCGAGTCTGTCAGGGTGGGGAGCAGTTTTTCTCCACCACAGGGCTCAGGGTACGTGGACTCAGCAGGAGTCCACCCTTCAGATCAATGTTCTGGAAATCAGGGCAGTGTATCTTGCCCTACAAGCCTTCCAGCAGTGGCTGGAAGGAAAGCAGATCCGAATTCAGTCGGACAACTCCACAGCGGTGGCATACATCAACCACCAAGGCGGGACACGCAGTCGGCAAGCCTTCCAGGAAGTCCGGCGGATTCTGATGTGGGTGGAAGCCACGGCCTCCACCATATCCGCAGTTCACATCCCCGGCGTAGAAAACTGGGAAGCAGACTTCCTCAGTCGCCAGGGTATGGACGCAGGGGAATGGTCCCTTCACCCGGACGTGTTTCAGGAAATCTGTCGCCGCTGGGGAAGGCCGGACGTCGACCTAATGGCGTCCCGGCACAACAACAAGGTCCCAACTTTCATGGCACGGTCTCGCGATCACAGAGCTCTGGCGGCAGACTCCTTAGTGCAAGATTGGTCGCAGTTCCAGCTGCCCTATGTGTTTCCCCCTCTGGCACTCTTGCCCAGAGTGCTACGCAAGATCAGGTCCGATTGCCGCCGCGTCTTGTTTGTCGCTCCAGACTGGCCGAGGAGGTCGTGGTATCCGGATCTGTGGCATCTCACGGTCGGCCAACCGTGGGTGCTACCAGACCGGCCAGACTTACTGTCACAAGGGCCGTTTTTCCATCTGAATTCTACGGCCCTGAACCTGACTGTGTGGCCATTGAGTCCTGGATACTAGCATCTTCAGGATTATCTCAAGGGGTCGTGGCCACCATGAGGCAGGCTAGGAAGCCCACGTCTGCTAAGATCTACCACAGAACGTGGAAGATTTTCTTATCCTGGTGCTCGGCACAGGGAGTGTCCCCCTGGCCATTTGCATTGCCTACTTTTCTTTCCTTCCTGCAATCTGGTTTGGAAAAAGGCTTATCGCTCGGCTCCCTTAAAGGGCAAGTCTCAGCGCTATCGGTATTTTTTCAAAAGCGTCTAGCACGACTTCCTCAGGTACGCACGTTCCTGCAGGGGGTTTGTCACATCGTCCCTCCGTACAAACGGCCGTTAGATCCATGGGATCTGAACAGGGTACTAGTTGCTCTCCAGAAGCCGCCCTTCGAGCCTCTGAGGGATGTTTCACTTTCTCGACTCTCACAGAAAGTGGCCTTTCTGGTAGCGGTCACGTCTCTTCGGAGGGTATCCGAGCTGGCAGCGCTGTCATCCAAAGCTCCCTTCCTGGTTTTTCACCAGGACAAGGTAGTGCTGCGCCCGATTCAGGAGTTTTTCCCTAAGGTGGTATCCTCTTTTCATCTCAATCAGGATATCTCCTTGCCTTCCTTTTGTCCTCATCCAGTTCATCGGTATGAAAAGGATTTGCATTTGTTGGATCTCGTGAGAGCACTCAGAATCTACATTTCCCGCACGGCGCCCCTGCGCCGCTCGGATGCACTCTTTGTCCTTGTCGCTGGTAAGCGCAAAGGATCGCAGGCTTCCAAATCCACCCTGGCTCGATGGATCAAGGAACCGATTCTTGAAGCCTACCGTTCTGCTGGGCTTCCGGTTCCATCAGGGCTGAAGGCCCATTCTACCAGAGCCGTGGGTGCGTCCTGGGCATTACGACACCAGGCTACGGCTCAACAGGTGTGCCAGGCAGCTACCTGGTCGAGTCTGCACACTTTCACCAAACATTATCAGGTGCATACCTACGCTTCGGCGGACGCCAGCTGTCACAAACCACCGGGGGGTCACTCAGAAATCCCCCGCGCTGGCTACCAGTACGTCACAATCGGGGGGTAACAAGTGGGGGGTCACCCCTCCTTTATACCTCCCGACCGACAGACAGAGCACGTGACGCGCTCTCTAGCGCCCCTCTTATAGTCAGGCCAATTATGGAATTGCCCGACCATAAGCAAGGAGGCCGCTATACTACTTATGCCGATTATTGAAGGGTCCCCGGTGAGAGTAAGGTATATATTCCCCCGACCTCCGCGGGCGGAATATATAAAATCTCCCCGAATCTCACTGGCCTCCCCACAATAATCCTTGGCACAATTCGCTGCCACCAACCGATTTACGGTAACTATTAGCCGAACACACAGACGTGGGATTCAAGATCGAGATAACAGAACAGCCCAAGATTAATTATATAATTTAATCAGCCTAAAGCACACTAGAAACTACAATATATACAATAGGGAATCTACAGAATATACATATGTCAGAGTACAGTTACAGATAAAGCATGGTTTTCAAACAGGTATGCAATTCAATCAGTTACCTTGTGCGTCTGGCCACAGGGGGGCGCTGTAGACCAGGTTTCCAGGAACTCCCACAGATGTTTCCTACACGTGCCCCCAGCGAAAGAACCCTGGAAAATGGCCGAAGTAGGGTTATCAACCTGGGCAGATCCAGGTCCCCTCCTACCTTAGTGACCTCACAGGGAAGCACTGCCACTCCCCCTGCATGGATCAGAATTATCCAGCAAAGGGGATATTGGCCATAACTTTGCCTGGGAGCGTCGTAGGCGGACGCCAATGCTCTCATTGTGACAGTTATGAATTTAGCTACAGAACGAGGGGACTCATGACCTGTCTGCCAGTTCCCCATTGGCTGATATCACGCCTGGGGTATTTCCCAAGCTCCCCCTTCCATAAAAAAGGTGTGCCAGCATCGTCCGCCTGCGCAAACACCATTTTTATGGTTGCCATATTTATCGGAGATATGGCTTGCGAGATATGAACCATTTTTTACTGGAGTCGTTCTGTCTGGCTACTTCCAAGCCTTGCTAATGAGATACAACTCTTGTTACAGGGTGACGGCAGGGAGTCATCCTGGGTCCATTGTCCTCACATCATCTCATCTCCATATCAGAGGAGATGGCTGTTGGAGGTGTAAGTGGGATGTGACACCTTCACAGATGCTGGACATTTGAGAACAAGAAGGGAAAGGGGGGCACTGCCAGGGAGTGATGAGAGCAATTATGACTTCTAGTCATAATTCCTCTTCATATCCCAGGATTTACCTCACACCTCCCCCCTTTTGAGGGCGCTAGGGGGCAGCACACTCCGGTGTTCCCCCGTGCGCCCGTCCGCGACCTCTCCTTGTCGGGACAGCCCGTCTGCGTTACCGTGGTCACGGCCCCTTTTGTGGCGAATGGTGAAGTCGTATTGCTGGAGCGCAAGGCTCCATCGCAACAATCGCCCATTCGTCCCAGAGACGGTGCGCAACCAGCTGAGGGGATTGTGGTCCGTCTCCACGATGAAGTGGCGCCCGTATAGATAGGGTTGCAGACGCTGCAGGGCCCACACTATGGCCAGGCACTCCTTCTCCATTGTAGAATAGGCCACTTCCCTTGGTAACAGCTTCCTGCTCAGGTACAAGACTGGGTGCTCTTGGCTCGCAGAGTCCACCTGGCTGAGCACCGCACCGAGGCCGAAGTCACTGGCGTCGGTCTGTACTACAAACGGCCGCGTGAAGTCGGCTGCCTGTAGCACGGGCGGGCTGGACAGGGCGTCCTTTAGGGCCCGGAAGGCTGTCTCGCAGTCCACTGTCCAATCGACTGCAGAGGGCAGCTTCTTCTTGGTGAGGTCCGTCAAGGGCTTTGCCAGGCTACTATAGCATGGAACAAACCTCCTATAGTACCCAGCGGTCCCCAAGAAGGACATCACCTGCTTCTTGGTCCTGGGGGTGGGCCAGGATGCGATGGCCTCCACTTTCTCAGGCTCGGGCTTCAGCGTTCCCCCACCTACCCGGTGACCGAGGTACTGGACCTCGCTCATGGCCAGCTGACACTTTCCCGGCTTGATGGTCAAACCTGCCCGGTGGATCCGCCTGAGCACCTGTGCTAGATGCTCTAGGTGGTCCTCCCAGGTGGGACTGAAGACGGCAATGTCATCCAGGTACGCGGCCGCGTACCCTTCAAGTCCCTTGAGCAGGGTGTTGACCATCCGCTGGAAAGTGGCAGGGGCATTCCTCATCCCGAATGGCATCACCGTGGACTCGTACAGTCCAAATGGGGTAATAAAGGCAGAGCGTTCCCTGGCCTTGCGAGTCAGGGGGATCTGCCAATATCCCCGGCTCAGGTCCATGATGGTCAGGTACTGAGCCCCGGCCAACTGATCGAGCAGGTCATCGATGCGTGGCATTGGGTACGCATCGGCGACCGTGACAGCATTGAGCCCCCTGTAGTCCACGCAGAACCGAGTGGTTCGGTCCTTCTTAGGGACGAGGACTACAGGCGAGGCCCAAGCGCTGTTGGATGCCTGGATCACCCCCAGCTCCAGCATCTCGTCAATCTCCTGGCGCATGTGTTGCTGCACCTCCAGGGAGACCCGATATGCTGAACGCCGGATCGGGGGATGATCCCCAGTGTCCACGTGATGGACAGCCAAGTCAGTCCTTCCGGGCTGGTTGGTAAACAACCCCCGGAAGGGGAGGAGGGTGGCCCACAGCTGGGACCGTTGGTCTTCCAAGAGCTGGTGGCCAACCTCCACATCCTCAATGGATCCGCCTGCCCTAACCTGGGCTAGCATATCCAAGAGGGTTTCCGCTTCTCCCTCCTCGGGCAGGTTGCACACGGGGAGCGCACATGCCTCCCGCTCATGATGTGCCTTCATCATGTTCACATGGAAGGGCTTCCGCCTTCCACGGGCAGGGTCCAGGGTGACCAGGTACGTTACAGGGTTGAGCTGCTGGTACACGAGGTATGGGCCTTCCCAGGCTGCCTGAAGCTTGTCCTGTGGTACGGGGACCAGTACCCACACCTTTTGACCCACTTGGTAGGTCCTCTCACAAGCGTTCTGGTCGTACCAACGCTTCTGATCGGCCTGGGCTTGAGCCATATTGTCGTGTACCAGTTGCGTCAAGGCCTGCATTTTGTCCCGGAAGCGCATGACATACTCGATGACCGACACTCCAGGGGTGGCCAAATCCCCTTCCCAAGCCTCTTTCACCAGAGCCAGGGGGCCCCGCACACGTCGCCCGTACAGGAGCTCAAACGGTGAGAATCCTGTTGAGGCCTGTGGAACCTCCCGGTAAGCAAATAACAGGTGTGGGAGATACCGCTCCCAGTCACGCCCATGGGAGTCGACCAACATCTTAAGCATCTGCTTTAAGGTGCCATTGAACCGCTCGCACAGGCCATTAGTCTGTGGATGGTACGGGCTGGCCACCAGATGTCGCACCTGGACTTGCTTACAGAGGGTCTCCATCAGCTGGGACATGAATTGGGTCCCCCGGTCGGTGAGCATTTCCTGGGGAAAACCCACTCGGGAGAAAATCTCCAGCAATGCGGTGGCCACCTTGTCAGCCCGAATGGACGACAAGGCCACTGCTTCTGGGTACCGGGTGGCATAGTCAACTACCGTCAGTATGAAGCGTTTCCCGGAGCTGCTGGGGATGGCCAGCGGGCCGACCAGATCCACAGCCACCCTCCTGAAAGGCTCATCGATGATTGGCAGAGATACTAGTGGGGCTTTGGGGTGTGGCCCCGCCTTCCCCACTCTCTGACAGGTTTCACACGAACGGCAGTAGGCAGCCACATCGGCCCCCATTTTTGGCCAGTAGAAATGCTGGTTTAACCTGGCCTTGGTCTTAGCGATCCCTAGGTGTCCGGCCATCGGAATCTCATGTGCGATCCGCAACAACTCCGTCCGGAACGGATAGGGTACCACCAACTGTCGGTCCCTGGGCCACGCCTCCGGTGAACCCTGCTGGACCGTGGCCCGGTACAGCCGTCCTTGGTCCCAGACCACTCGCTCCGGGTCCGAGTCCGAGGGAGGCTGTGCCGCCTGCTCCTTTTAGAGCTTTCAGGCTGTCGTCAGCTTCTAACGCTGCCTGAAACCCCTGACCAGATGTGGCCAGAATCGACGAGACTGTCACATCTTCGGTCAGTACCCCGGGGCCTGTGTCCTGGCCTCCACCTGACTCGGCTGCCACTTGGTCAGAAGGGGAAGAGCTATCGGACCTCCGGGAGGCCCCTTGGCTTCCAGCACTCCCACTGCGGGTGACAGCGGCCACAGCCGCTGCGACCGTGGGTCGTGCCTGCTCCTCCTCCGTTCCTGACCAAGTCGCCGGTTCAGGCAGACCTACCTGGCTTCCTGACACCCCGGTTGTGGGGGAACCCTGCACCGAGATCTTACCTGGGAGCACTTCCGCTCCTGGACCGGCCCCAATCTCACCTGCCTGTTCCCCCTCTGCAGCAACAGAACCCCGCTGTGAAATCTCTGGGGACCCCACATTTGCTGTGGTAGCCCCCACCCCACACACTGGTCCTCCCCCTGCAGCACCCTGCTCTCTGCTTATCCCTGCAGAGGGCAACAGATCCCAGCTCACAGGCTGGTTACTTGTAGAGGCATGGTCACACCTTTCTCTGACCCCCTCCCCTGTCACAGCTGCAGCTGAGTGTGTGTCTATGGTGTCTATGCAAGCAGAAATATCAGAGTTCACTCCCTCCTCCCTTACATCATTCATAGATAACACATTAACATTGTCCGGAGGCACGTCAGCACTGGCTGAAGGTTCAGCCTTTGGGGCGGGGCCAAACTGGGAGGTTATTTGCCCCAAATCTGTCCCAAGTAGCACGTTTGCAGGGATCCGATCCGTTACCCCCACCTCCCTCACCCCTCGCCCTGCGCCCCAGTCCACATAAATGTCAGCAACAGGCAGCGCCGGGTCAATGCCTCCAATCCCGGAGACAGCGAGGGTTTTTCCAGGGATCAAGTCTTGGGGGGACACCATCTCAGGCCGCACCAGAGTCACCTCCGAGGCGCTGTCTCGCAGTCCTATGGTCACAGACTGGCCGACGGTGACAGGTTGGAAGCTGTCCAGGGACCTACCACCACCCCCACCCACACAATACACCTTGGGCGGCCCTTGGGACGGGGACGGAGCCGGGGCCTTGGGACGCTGAGGGCACATGGCCTTGAAGTGTCCAGGTAGGTTGCACTGGTGGCACCGTCTTGGTTCCGCCACGGGCCTGGAGAGGGGAGTTGAGGGGGACACCCCCTGCAGTCTAGGGGCAGGTGGGGCAGTCACAGAATTCATCTTACCCCCTCTCCAGGTGCTGCTGGTGGCCGCTCTCCTGGCCTCAGGGGCCCGGTTGTTGGTGTAGTCATCGGCAAGGGCAGCTGTAGCCGTGGACCCCTTTGGCTTCTGGTCTCGGATGAACTGGCGGAGATCCTCAGGGCAGTTCCACAAGAGTTGCTCCGTGATGAACAAGTCCAGGATCTCCGGTCCGGTGGAAAGCTGCAGGCCTTGGGTCCAGTGGTCGGCAGCTCGGGCAAGTGCCCGCCTGTGGTCAGCCCAGGAGTCCTTTGGTCCCTTCTGTAGGCTCCGGAACTTCTTGCGGTAGGACTCTGGAGTGAGGTTGTACTGTTGGATCAGGGCCCGCTTGATGGTGTCGTAGCCCTGATCTGCCTCAGCAGGCAAGTCCCCAAGGACATCCAGGGCCTTACCCCTTAAACGGGGGGTCAGGTATTTGGCCCACTGGTCCTTGTCCAGATGGTGCTGCAAGCAAGTCCGTTCAAAAGCAGTCAAGAAAGAGTCCAAGTCTCCATCCTTCTCCAGCACTGGGAAGTCCTCAACACGGACCTTTGGAAGTTTGGTGTCTTGAAGGTCACGTGTGGCTGATGAGGGCCGGAGCTGAGCTAGCTGCAGCTGGTAGTCACGCTCTGCCTGTCGCTCTCGCTCTCGCTCTTCACGCGCTGCTTGCCGCTCCGCAGCCTCACGCACTGCTTGCCGCTCCGCAGCCTCAGCATCACGCGCTGCCTGCCGCTCTGCCCTGTGCTCTGCCAGGAGTCCCTTGTAGCCCTCCTGGTCTCCAGCCTGGAGAAGGGCCATAGCCATTTGAAGAAGGCTATCCGAGCCTCCCAGGCTCGGTGGAATGGCACGTGGTGATCTGCGGCCCGCTGCGGAGCCTGGTGATTCACTGTCCATTGCAGAGCGGACGGCTGGCATCTGGCTCGTTGAGGACCCTTGGGTGAGCTGCTCCTCCTCTTGTCCAGCAGTGCCCGGTTGTGCAATGTCCTCTGCGGAGCTGTTTTCTGGCGTCGAGCTCCTGGAGGACTCGTGGGCAACCTCCTCATTACTGCCCACAGCACCGTCCTCCCTCTCTTCGGCTCCTGCTTTAGCATTGGCCAGTTGCATAGCTCTGCTCCTGGTGCCATCAGCCATTCTTGCAGACTTTTGGTCACTGACACAGAACTGACACCTGATGCCTCCACACACCTTACAGTATCTGCACTCTGACACTCTAGTGTTGAGCTAGTCTGAAGACCCCAGCAGCCACAGCTGCTGCAGGCAGTCTTTAGTGTCTGGGAGTATGGGTCTCACACTCACACACACTATTATCTCGATCCCACCGCTTGCCACCAATATGTCACAAACCACCGGGGGGGGTCACTCAGAAATCCCCCGCGCTGGCTACCAGTACGTCACAATCGGGGGGTAACAAGTGGGGGGTCACCCCTCCTTTATACCTCCCGACCGACAGACAGAGCACGTGACGCGCTCTCTAGCGCCCCTCTTATAGTCAGGCCAATTATGGAATTGCCCGACCATAAGCAAGGAGGCCGCTATACTACTTATGCCGATTATTGAAGGGTCCCCGGTGAGAGTAAGGTATATATTCCCCCGACCTCCGCGGGCGGAATATATAAAATCTCCCCGAATCTCACTGGCCTCCCCACAATAATCCTTGGCACAATTCGCTGCCACCAACCGATTTACGGTAACTATTAGCCGAACACACAGACGTGGGATTCAAGATCGAGATAACAGAACAGCCCAAGATTAATTATATAATTTAATCAGCCTAAAGCACACTAGAAACTACAATATATACAATAGGGAATCTACAGAATATACATATGTCAGAGTACAGTTACAGATAAAGCATGGTTTTCAAACAGGTATGCAATTCAATCAGTTACCTTGTGCGTCTGGCCACAGGGGGGCGCTGTAGACCAGGTTTCCAGGAACTCCCACAGATGTTTCCTACACGTGCCCCCAGCGAAAGAACCCTGGAAAATGGCCGAAGTAGGGTTATCAACCTGGGCAGATCCAGGTCCCCTCCTACCTTAGTGACCTCACAGGGAAGCACTGCCACTCCCCCTGCATGGATCAGAATTATCCAGCAAAGGGGATATTGGCCATAACTTTGCCTGGGAGCGTCGTAGGCGGACGCCAATGCTCTCATTGTGACAGTTATGAATTTAGCTACAGAACGAGGGGACTCATGACCTGTCTGCCAGTTCCCCATTGGCTGATATCACGCCTGGGGTATTTCCCAAGCTCCCCCTTCCATAAAAAAGGTGTGCCAGCATCGTCCGCCTGCGCAAACACCATTTTTATGGTTGCCATATTTATCGGAGATATGGCTTGCGAGATATGAACCATTTTTTACTGGAGTCGTTCTGTCTGGCTACTTCCAAGCCTTGCTAATGAGATACAACTCTTGTTACAGGGTGACGGCAGGGAGTCATCCTGGGTCCATTGTCCTCACATCATCTCATCTCCATATCAGAGGAGATGGCTGTTGGCGGTGTAAGTGGGATGTGACACCTTCACAGATGCTGGACATTTGAGAACAAGAAGGGAAAGGGGGGCACTGCCAGGGAGTGATGAGAGCAATTATGACTTCTAGTCATAATTCCTCTTCATATCCCAGGATTTACCTCACACCAGCCTAGGTAGAAGAGTCCTGCAGGCGGTGGTTGCCTCCTCGTAGGGGAGGGCTGTTTTGCAGCTCTAACTTGAGGTATTAATTTACCCACCCAGGGACTGCTTTTGGACGTCCCAATCGTCTGGGTCTCCCAATGGAGCGCCGAAGAAGAAGGGAATTTTGTTACTTACCGTAAATTCCTTTTCTTCTAGCTCCAATTGGTAGACCCAGCACCCGCCCTGTTTCCTTCGGGATTTTTGTTTTTTTCGGGTACACATGTTGTTCATGTTGAACGGTTTCAGTTCTCCGATGTTACTTCGGATTGAATTTGTTTAAACCAGTTATTGGCTTTCCTCCTTCTTGCTTTAGCACTAAAACTGAGCAGCCCGTGATCCCACGGGGGGTGTATAGCCAGAAGGGGAGGGGCCTTACACTTTTTAGTGTAATGCTTTGTGTGGCCTCCGGAGGCAGTAGCTATACACCCAATCGTCTGGGTCTCCCAATTGGAGCTAGAAGAAAAGGAATTTACGGTAAGTAACAAAATTCCCTTCTTCTCCCCCAAGTGGACTGGCTACTCCTGACCACGGACGCCAGCCTCTTAGTCTGGGGAGCAGCGTACTGGCTCCACACTGCTTCGGGACGTTGGACACCCCAGGAGTCTTCCCTTCCCAGAAATCATCCTGAAAATCAGCGCAATCTTCTCGCGCTCAGGTCATTTCCCCCTTCTGCTAGCAAGTCGTTTGATTCGGGTCCAATTGGACAATGCAACAGCTGTGACCTATGTCAATCAGCAGGGAGGTACCAGCAGCAAGACAGCTTATTTCGAGGTCCTCAGGATCCTCACCTGGACCGAATCGACGGGGGTCTGTGTTTTCAACGTTACACATACGGGAGTAGAAAAATGGGTGGCGGACCTTCTAAGTCGCCAAGGCCTGGCCGCCAGAGAGTGGTTTCTCCACCCAGAAGTGTTCCCACACATCTGCACTCACTGGAGTACACCAGACGTGGAATTAATGGTGCTCTACAAATAAATAATAATAATCTAATGGCCTCAAGGTTGAACGCAAAGGTACCCGCGTTCTTAGCCAGGTCACGTGACCCACAGTCCATTGGCGCGGATGCTCTAGTCTCCTGAAGTCGTTTCCGTCCAACTTACATGTTTTTCGCCTCTGCTCCTGCTGCCGCGAGTAATCAGGAAGATCAAGGCAGAAGGCGTCCCGGTGATACTAATTGCACCGGACTAGCCCAGGTGCGCCTGGTATGCTGAATTAGTACAATTGCTCATGGCGCCTCGTAAGCATCCCAGACTTGCTGACCCATGGGCCCATTTCCCATCAGAACTCCAGAGCCCTGAAGCTGACGGCCTGGCCATTGAGACCTGGACTTTAAAAAGAGGGAGATTCTCTCCTGCGGTCATCTCCACCATGTACAGGGCCCGAAAGCCGGCCTTCATCCCGTATTTACCACCGTACGTGGAAAACTTTCCTTTTCCAGTGCAGGGAATCTAATGTCCAACCTATGCCTCTGGCGATCCCCAGAATTCTTGATTTTTTTTTTTTTTGCAGTCAGGTTGCAAAAGGGGTTGGCCCTCAGCTTCCTTAAGGGGCAGGTTTCATCTCTCTCAATATTCTATCAATACCGCCTAGCTTGCAATCAGCAAGTCAAGACTTTCCTCAAGGGTGTTTCCCATCTAGTTTCTCTGTATAAACGGTCGCTGGACCCATGGGACCTCAATCTCGTTTTGGACGGTATCCAGAGGTCCCCTTTTGAACCTCTTAAGGAATCTTCTCTTGCTATTCTCTCTTGGAAGGTAACATTCTTAGTGGCGATTACGTCCATCAGACAAGTTTCGGAACTGGCATCACTCTCTTGCCGCAAACCCTTTCTGATCTTTCATCAGGACAAGGTGGTTCTACACCCCCTTCCGGATTTTCTTCCGATGGTTATTTCCCCGTTTCATATGAACGAGGACATTGTTCTGACTTCCTTTTTGTCCACACCCAGTCCATAGGGTGGAAAGGTTTCTACATTCGCTAGATCTTGTGAGGGCTCTCAGATATTACGTACCCAGGACAGCCCCTTTAGGAACATAGACTCCTTGTTCGTCATTCCTGAAAGGCCCAAGAAAGGACAGGCAGCTTCATAGGCAACGCTGGCTCGCTGGATTCGCTCTGCGATCCAGGAAGTCTACCGCTTGCAACTTAAGCCCATTCGTAGTGGGCTGCGGACTTATTCCATGCAAGCAGTTGGCGCCCCTTGGGCCATTAGGCATCAGCCTTCAGTGGAACAGAGGTGTAAGGCTGCGACCTGGTCTTGCCTACATACTGTTTCAAAGCATTACTGAATCCATACCCAGGCTTCGGCTGAGGCGAACCTAGGTAGGAAAATTCTGCAAACTATAGTGGAGTACCTATCTCAGTAGGCACTCCTGGCTATCTGGGACTGGTTCCTAGTCCTTGGGTTGCGTTGTTTATGGTTTACCCACCCATGGACTGCTTTAGGACGTCCCATGGTCCTGTGTCCTCCAATGAGGCGTCAGAGAAAAACGGATTTTTGTGTACTCACCGTAAAATCATTTTCTCTTAGCCATAATTGGGAGACACAGCACCCACCCTGTTGCCCTGTTGGGCCTTGGTTCTCTCAGTACCTTATTTGGTTATGACTCTTTTTTTCTCATGTCCCTCTGTTTAGGTAAGTTTTTACTGTTTTTTTTCTCCTACTGCTTGTGTACTAAAACTGAGGTTGCCTGGCCCGGCCAGGGGGTGTATACTGCAGAGGAGGAGCTATGCTTTTGCATCTACTTAGTGTCCTCCTATGGATAGGCAGCATAACACCCATGGTCCTGTGTCCCCCAATGATGGCTAAGAGAAAACGATTTTACGGTGAGTACACAAAAATCCGTTTATTCCTGCCTTTTCTCCAGCACATCGAGGACACCTAGAGTCAGTTCTAATACCAGCCTTAAACATCTCCGGAAATGTATAGGTTCTATGAACAAATAAATGTGACCGCCTTTTAGGTTCACTGAGTGAGGACTTAGGAACATATTCCAGGAGAGGTGACCACTTTTCCTCTGAAATATTACCAATATCGGACTCCCACCATTATTTTTAGTTGCCTTTTTAACTGCATTTTCAACTATTTGCTTCTACTCACATGTTGTTTTGTGGTTATTTAGGTCAGTGACTCTGGACCAAGCCACAGATAATGCCACAGTGATTGGCAAAGAAACACTGAAGATGTTTCAGTCAATGAAACTGAATGTTGCAGATATGAGAGGGGTAAGTCAATTACACCATGGCACCATTTCCCTCCATACCATATATTGTGTTATAATTTGTGATGAGCGAGCAGTACCATGCTCGGGTGCTCAGTACTTGTTAAGAACAGTGCAATTGGACCCTCGAATTGGCACGACTCGACTACCCGAGTATAACGGAAGTCAATGGAAAACTCAAGCATTTTTGCAGAAAGTTCCTGTAAAAATGATTGCGTTCCCCATTGACCTCTATTATATTCAGGTACTCGAGTGGCGCTCATGAAGCATCCAACTACTTGATATGAGTATCGAGCACCCGAGCATGGTAGTGCTCGCTCATCACTAGTTATGATTACTAACTTACTATTAATACTATTTCTCTGGTAACATGAATTGTATCACATCTAGTTTAGACTTTATTTTTTGAGAAGGTTTATAAGTTACAATTTCTTGCTTCCATAAGGTTGGACTTCAGATGCACCAGTTAATTCACATGCATGTATCAAACGGTGGTTCTTTGATAGCAAGATCCGGGCTGTTACCAGGAGGGTCACGTTCACTAATTGATATGTTTGAAGAAAAAAGGAAAAATAAGCCAACCATGGAAGAAGATGGCAAGAGAGGTAATTGGCGACAATTATCGTCAAAATATAATGAGTAATAGCTGAACAAAGCAAGATCTTTCTATGAGAAAGGGTATTTTTATCCTAACGACATCTCCAAGGACAGCGGTTGGAGACCTTCAAAGTGTTGCTTAATTTGGAAAAGGCAAAATGCAGCATAGTAAATTTACTTTTTTGCAAATGTTTTTTTTATACTTTTCATTTTTGAAATGTTTATCAATTGTTTATGTTCAACGTTTAGCAGTTCTGCTATGAAATATCTGCAAAAGACCTCTATTATGGTGCATGCCGACGAACAGTGTTTTCAGTGGTTTGGATGTAGCGTGTTTTCGCTGCGTCCAAACCGCTGCGGTGTACAGTACAAGCATAGTGGATGGGATTTCTAGAGATCCCGTGCCCACTGTGCTTGTTTTTTCCACAGCAAACACTGACCTGCGGTGCAACTTTCCAAGCTGCAGCATGTCAATTGTTTGCTAGAATTCGTATGCATCCTACGTAGGGAGAACACAAGCAGGAGACCCGCAGTGCACTGAACCCTGATCGTGGGTACAAGCAGCTGCAGTCTCTGGAGGAGAATCATGGCCCCGCAGGTCAGGACTCGCTGCATCTAGGACGCACGAGTAATGATCGTGAGCACATACCCTTAGGTAAAGGGTTTAAAGGGTTACCAATCACTTAGTTCAGGAGACAGACGAGGGAAACTGGTACAAATACTTGCTAACTCTGGTTTGGCTTCTTGTGATCTTCAGTCCAATATTTCCTTAAGGCCTCTTGCCTTAGGCAGAATGTCATCAAGAGGCTACCTCAGTGGGGTTGTGATAGTCTGTGCCTATATACTGCAGATGTTCTGAAGATGGAAACAGCAGACAGAATATTACATGACGCCAGAACGAAGCTGACCGATCGGATCATGTGACTGGTATTTATGTTAAGTAGCGTGGCAAGATAAGTAAATGTTCTCTTTCAAACAAAAAACTATCAGAGAAAAAAAAAAAAAAATCAGCCTTACTTTTTTTCTGATGTTTTTGAATTTATATCCTTCAAACAAGCGAACAGAGGGCATAAGAGGAAAACTAGTACAAAGAATATTTTAGGTTCCATCATTTACTTTGCATACTGGCCATTTTCTATGATTGGATCATCCTTTAGAAGACCAGATTTAGGAATTTGTCACCCCTAAAAGGTACAATATGTAGAGTCTAGTACACTTGTTTCCTTTCCTTTTTTGGAATGTTTCACATACTGAAACATAAAAATGGCATGTACACATGTATTTTGTTTTCTGTGTCCTTCCAGTCATTGTTGCTGCTTTCGATGTTGAAATTTCATCGGCCTCAGACACATGTGCTTCAGGTTCATCTGGCCACGGCCACAAAAATCTGGCTTCTAGTCAGGATCCAAGCACTAGCAAAGCAGATCCTCCCGGAAGGAAAAATGGTTTTCATACTCCAGTCAGCATGACATCAAGAGTTAATTTCACAATTGAAGTTCCATCCCCTTCACAAGTAAGTTATGGCCTTGTACAAGACTGATATTACACGTTGTGGGGACACTGACACATTTGCAAACCACAAGTTATTATTTAAATTTCTCTATCGCCTTCATTGGGGGACACAGGACCATGGGTTTATGCTGCTGTGACTAGGAGGCTGACACTAAGTGAACATAAAAAGAGTTAGCTCCTCCCTGGCAGTGTACACCCTGAGCCGGAGGCGGTACTATGCCAGTTTTTTGCTTCGTGTCGTAGGAGGCTGATGTGGGCCCATATCTCTGTGGGCCAACCTCAGCCTAGGCTATTTATTTTTTTCCGTTTTTTTCAACTATACGGCGCCGCTCAGCGTTCTCATCCTTTTTACGCGCTTTATCTCTTCTGCAGGATTAAAGATCGCGCATCAGAGAGTATCCTCGCCTGCTCTGTCCATACAGAGCCTGGAATGCCAGGGTATCGTCCCCACTCGAGACACAGCCCTTATCCCCCTCCGGCCCCATGGTACCACCCCAGGGGCTGATTGGGGTCCCACTCATTTACGTTTTATGGGCTTACTCCCCGTCGACCCCTATGGTACCGTCCCAAGGGGTGTTTCGGATGGAGACGGCGAGGAAACATCGCAAGCGCAGGAGCGCTCACAGCATCAGGCCTCCCCCAGCGTTCTCCCCTGTTTCACTGGGCCCAGGCAAAGGAGCACACACTGCAGCGCAGGAGCGCTCTGCAGTCTTCCACACAGCCCCCCAGCAGCCTCCCCTGGCACTTGCCAGCACAAGCCTGCACTCACCGGGGGCCTTCAGCAGCCAGGATGGGACCCAGGGACCTGGACACCGCGCAGGGACGCAGGTAAGCCCTGCTCCGCGCGCAGCGCTGCGCTCCCGGCGGCCGTCGCTCTCAAATTTAGTCCCCGGCTTCGGGCCTACATTAGGCCGGAGCTCTCCGCCCCCTGTTTGCGCGCGCGTCTTTCGGGCCCGCCCCCCGCTGTTTCTGCCCAGCAACAGCAGATATCATCCCTAGCACGCCCCCTCAGTAAAAAAAAAAAAAAAGAGGCAAAAGAGCGCGTTTTCTTGCAAACGGCCCACCACAGCACAGGCAGACCACTGAGCAGCAGCATCTCTTTTCCGGTGGCCGTCCCCTGCTACTCTGAGCCTCCTGCTGACCTGGGGAGGACACAGGCCTGGGTGAGTGCTGGTTCTGATTAGGACCAGCAACTTTTCTTACATTTTTTCTTCTCACTTTTTTCCTCCTATCTCCTGTCTCCTCCCTAGTGTCTCTAGTAGGAGCCCCCTGAGCAGCCATGCCTAACTCTAAGTCCTCCCGATCCAAACAGGTCCTGTTCATAATGCATTTTGCGTGCTCGTCCTGCAACGAAAAATTCTCCCAAGGCCAGGCTACCCCCCTCTGCGCAGCTTGCGTCCCTGACCCACAGCCCACGCAGATTGCCCCAGACGCCTCCGACACCACCATCCCACTCGCTACTGCAGCAGTACAGGATGCACTGAGCCCCAATGCGCTCCCTCCCCCGGAGTGGCTGACTTCTCTCTCCCAGTCGGTGGATTCCCTGTCGAGGGCGTCTCAGACCATCGCGCAGGCTTTGCAGTCACTCCCTACGCTCAGCCATGCGCCGCAGGTCCAGCCGTCGCAGGGTGACAGTCGGTCTGACCCAGAACCGACTACAGGAGCGCGGAAGCGGACCCGCACGGTCTCGTCTTCCGATTCCTCCCAGAGGTCTCTCTCCCCTCCAAGGCCCGAGAGCCACTCGTCTCTGAGACCGTGTGATGATTCAGGGGAAGAGTCGGATGCAGCCTCCCTTATGGACTCGGATCAGGCAGCCGACGTCAGGCGTATGGTGGACAGCCTGGTCGACGCGGTGAATACGACGCTGAAGCTACAGCCTGACTCTGCTACCACCCAGAGCTCACAGGTATCTTTCAAACGACTTAAGCGTGTTCACAGGTATTTCTACGATCATCCGGAGTTCGCTGAGATCTTACGCAAGCACAGACAGCAACCGGACAAGACGTTCAACAACGGTAAGTCGATTGATTTACACTATCCCTTCCCCGAAGATCTCAGGAAGGAATGGGTCGACCCTCCGGTCTCCCGTCTGGCCTCGCATACAGTTCTATCTCTGCCGCAGGGAACATCGCTCCGTGATGCCACGGACCGTAACATCGAGAGATTCGCCCGTTCGGCTTTTGAGGCGGCAGGCTCGGCACGGTCTCCGGCCTTCGCCGCCGTCTGGGTAGCTAAGGCCATGGTGACCTGGGCCGACACCCTCCGCAGAGGGCTTCGCTCGCAGTCGGGCGATCCCGAGCTTGTCAACATGGCTGCACAGATTGCCCTGGCGGGTGAGTACATCATTAACGCATCTCTGTCTACAGCCAATTGCGCAGCACAAGCGGCCAGCAACACGGTGGCAATCCGCCGGGCAGTCTGGCTCAGAGCCTGGAATACAGACGCGGCTTCAAAGAAATCACTTACCGCCCTCCCGTTTGCAGGAGGCCGACTGTTTGGGGACAGGCTCGATCAGATTATCGCCGAGGCTACGGGAGGAAAGAGCACCTCCCTTCCACAGCTGAGACCAAGGCGTTTCCCACGCCGCCAGCCGACCTCAGGTTTTCGCCCCTTTCGCAGCTTCAGTTCCCCGGCACAGCCTAGGAGGAACAGATTCCCACAGAGAAGCAGGAAGAACCCGTCTTTCAAAACAAATCCCTCCTGGCGTTCCAGACCACGCCAGCCTGCCAAACCAGCATCTAGATCTCAGCGATACTCCTCGAAATGACTCCTGGTCTTCGCGCGTCAGCGCAGACCAGGTGGGGGGGGCGCCTTTCTCTGTTCCAATATGTCTGGCTCCCTTTGATCACAGACGCTTGGGTCAGAGAAATCCTAGTCTCGGGTTACAAGATAGAATTTACGTCAATTCCTCCAAGCCGCTTCTTTCTTTCCCATCCTCCCGAGTCGGACGCGCGAGCTCGCCCCTTTTTTCGCGCCATCAAATCTCTGCACCGCTCAGGGGTCGTGGTTCCGGTTCCAGATTCGGAGCGGTTCAGAGGAGTTTACTCCAACCTCTTCGTTGTCCCCAAGAAGGATGGCACTGTGCACCCTGTTCTCGACCTCAAGATCCTCAACAGGTACGTCAGAACCCGAAGATTTCGCATGGAGTCCCTCCGATCGGTGATTGCCTCCATGGAGGTCGGCGAATTCCTCGCCTCTCTGGACATACAGGACGCATATCTGCATATCCCAATTGCACACCAGCACCAAAGATTCCTACGCTTTACCGTAGCACACGATCATTATCAGTTCACTGCCCTACCGTTTGGTCTTGCTTCCGCGCCTCGAGTGTTCACGAAAGTCATGGCCGCTGCCATGTCGATCCTGCACTCAAGAGGTGTTTTGGTAATTCCATACCTGGACGACTTACTGATCAAGGGGTCCTCTTTCAACGACTGTCGTCTAAGTGTCCAGATCACCATCGACACTCTATCCCGTCTCGGTTGGCTCATCAATCGGAAGAAGTCCTCGTTGACCCCGGCTCACCGGATTACCTTCCTAGGCATGGAGTTCAATACCATCCAAGGACGCGTGTTCCTTCCACAGGAAAAGATTGTCTCCCTCCGGAAAGACGTCCAGACCCTCCTCCACTCCAGGGCGGTGTCCATACGATTTGGTATGAGGGCACTAGGTCGGATGGTGGCGGCAATAGAGGCGATTCCGTTTGCCCGCTTCCACCTTCGCCCTCTTCAGCTATTCGTGCTGCACAATTGGGACAAGTCTCTATTCACCTTGGATCGCAAGATACGTTTGTCCCCGAAAGTCCGCCACTCGCTGCGCTGGTGGACCAACAGGCAGAATCTCGCCAAAGGAACGTCGTTCTTACCAGTGCACTGGAAGACGGTCACCACCGATGCCAGCCTTCTGGGCTGGGGAGCGGTCTTCCAGCACCACACGGCTCACGGTCAGTGGTCCTACCAGGAAAGCCGGCTCCCGATCAATGTTTTGGAGATCAGAGCAGTCCTACGAGCCCTGCAAGATTTTCAACACCTTCTCCAATGGTCTCCAATCAGGATACAATCGGACAACGCCACGGCGGTGGCATACATCAATCATCAGGGCGGCACGAGGAGCGTCATGGCGATGAGAGAGGTGAAGAGGATCATACAGTGGACAGAGTCTCACAACGCCAGGATCTCCGCGGTACATATCCCCGGCGCGGAAAATTGGGCGGCCGACTACCTCAGCAGACAGGGTCTGGCGTCGGGCGAATGGTCTCTAAACAGAGAGGTTTTCAAGCAGATTTGCCACAGGTGGGGGACTCCGGATATGGACCTGATGGCCTCGCGGTTCAACAATCAAGTTCCACAGTTCATATCCCGCTACCACGACCAGCAGGCGCTAGGAGTCGACGCCCTCATTCTTCCGTGGAAACAGTTCAGACTACCGTTCATCTTTCCGCCGTTGCCACTGATTCCAAGAGTCCTCAAGAAAATCAAGGCAGAGGGCATTCCGGTGATTCTCATCGCTCCAGAATGGCCGAGGCGAGCATGGTTCGCAGAACTCGCACAGCTCGTCGCAGACACCCCATGGCGGCTTCCAGATCGGCCGGACCTGCTGTCTCAGGGTCCGCTCTTCCATCAAAATTCAGGGGTTCTCAATTTGACGGCATGGCTCTTGAATCCTGGCTGTTAGCCCAGTCAGGGTTTGCTCCAGAAGTGATTCAGACTATGATTAGGGCTCGAAAGCCCTCATCATCGAAGATCTACTACCGGACCTGGAAGGCATTTTTTCAGTGGTGCGAGGTCAACGGCAATCTCTCCCCGCTAGTTTTTTCACTACCGACGCTTCTAGCGTTCCTTCAGGCAGGGTTGCAAGCGGGTCTCTCGCTGGCAACCATCAAGGGGCAGGTTTCGGCTTTGTCTGTTCTTTTCCAAAGAAACCTAGCATCACGTCCGCAGGTCAAGACGTTCATCCAAGGAGTCGCTCATCTGAATCCGCCCTATCGGGCTCCGCTAGAACCATGGAATCTTAATCTGGTTTTAGGATCCCTCCAACTGGCTCCCTTTGAACCACTCAGAGAATCTTCATTCTCACACTTATCCTGGAAAGTGGTCTTTTTGGTGGCGGTCACTTCAATCAGGAGAACGTCCGAACTGGCGGCTCTGTCGTGCCGCTCACCTTTTATGGTTTTTCACCAGGACAAGGTTGTCCTGCGCCCGTCTCCGGAGTTCCTGCCGAAGGTGGTGTCTCCTTTTCACCTGAATAAGGAGATCGTGCTTCCATCTTTTTGTCCGGCACCCACTCACTCCTTGGAAAGGTCACTACACACTCTGGACTTAGTACGAGCGCTCAGGACTTGCGTCTCGAGAACTGCGCCTTTCCGCAAATCAGACAACCTGTTCGTCCTGCCTGCTGGTTCCAAGAAGGGCATGCCGGCGTCCAAGGCTACCATTGCCAGATGGATCAGATCAGCCATTGCGGAGTCCTACCGAGTCAGGGACAAGTCCCCTCCGAGGGGATTAAGAGCCCATTCCACCCGGGCAGTTGGGGCGTCTTGGCAATCAGACACCAGGCTTCAGCCGAGCAAGTCTGCAAAGCCGCAACGTGGTCCAGTCTTCATACCTTCACCAGGTTTTACAGGGTCCACACCCAGGCATCAGCAGATCCCTGCCTTGGGAGAAAGGTGTTGCAGACGGCCGTCGCACACCTCTAAAAAGGTAGTAAACATTTGTACAGAGCGTTCCTACAGAATTTGTTGTTTGCTTTGGTTCTGTAGGACGGCTTATGTACCCGCCCAGGGACTGCTTTTGGACGTCCCATGGTCCTGTGTCCCCCAATGAAGGCGATAGAGAAAGAAGGATTTTTGTGTACTCACCGTAAAATCTCTTTCTCTGAGTCTTCATTGGGGGACACAGCACCCACCCTGTTTGGATTGTGAGGTCTTCCTTTACCGGATGTTTCCCGATGTTGTTTGCGGGTCACCTTTGTTTCCATCCGGCTACTGTATATTTACGTGCCCATAAGGCACTGTGTTTTTGTCAACACACATTTTTCTCTTGTATTACATTAAGTTATGGTTGTTCAAGGCTCTCCTACTACTGCTTTTACACAAAACTGGCATAGTACCGCCTCCGGCTCAGGGTGCACACTGCCAGGGAGGAGCTAACTCTTTTTATGTTCACTTAGTGTCAGCCTCCTAGTCACAGCAGCATACACCCATGGTCCAGTGTCCCCCAATGAAGACTCAGAGAAAGAGATTTTACGGTGAGTACACAAAAATCCTTCTTTTACATTTTTAGAATAGAAACATGATGACAGAAATCTGTTATTGCAGGTTGACCCATCTGTCTTGGCAGCGCTGCCCCCTGATATTAGGGAACAAGTCGAGCAAACATTTGCACTCCAGCGCAAACTGCCCATTAGTGAAGGCAAAAAAGAAAACGGTTGCAATACTATTGGGTTACAAGAACAGCCAGTGGCAACCGTCCTTCTACAGATCCCACCACTTTCTGATCAAGCGGAGTCTGGAATTAATGTCATTGCCCTTCCAGATTTTTCACAGGTAAGAACATAGTCGAGAACTCAAATTTGGGCCATTTCATTATTGTGCATTAAAATTAGAAATTGTGGAATATTACAGAAAGCAGCGTTATTGTAGTCTGATATTTCTGGGTGAAAAGGCTGGTAAAATCAGTTCCCAAGCAGAGGTTTCCTGAATCCAACAGAATTAATGTTATCACTAAATTGAAAGACCTGCGGCCCGATTTATCAAGAGCTGCGTTGTTTGTGCCAGTCTTGATGAGGGGGCACTCTGAAGTCAAATGCCCAATTCCTGAGGTGGTGCACACCTTCACAAATCTGGAGAGTCTGACCAGTGGCATGTGCCTCCATGCACTATGCCGGAAGTCTTACTCCAGTCAGGTACGGGGGTAAGGTTTCTAGTGTACAGAACGACGCAGCTCGTCATGAATTAGACAAGCTGTGGCGTCCCACATCAGCTCTGCCCATTTTTTTTCAGAGCTGGAAGAAACTAAGGTGAAAACACCGAAAACCGAAAAGTTTAGGCTCAGCCCTTTGCGCCTAAATCTTTCGCCTTTTTAAAGCTTTTTCCTCAGAATTGTGGTGTGAAAGCTTTGGTGACGCGTTCTTATACAGTACTTCAGAAAATGTGCCGTAAATCAGATGTATGACTTTCTGTATACAAATCACTTTCACCAGGTGGATCCCGAAGTATTTGCAGCCCTTCCTGCAGATCTCCAGGAGGAGTTAAGGGCTGCTTATTCGCAAAGAAACAGATCTGAGAGCACCATTAATCTGAACCCAACAATAGGTAGGGCAAATCTTCTCCAAGATACTGCTGAAAACTTGTGTAATAAAGTAAAGACGATGCCTTTCCCAGCAGCCTGAGAAGTGCCCACCATTGACGCTGCCACGATTATCATTATCGCTATCATAAGGTTATATAGTTGATAGGAATTGCTAACTTCAGGGTATTTTACAGCACAGTCTTTTATATTCATCTTTTGCAGTTTCCAAAAATCCTTTATTGCAGCTCAAAAAGCCTGCACTGAAAGCAAAGAAAAGAAGTAGAAAGAAAAATCAAGTCAGTCCTACAAAAAAGCTGCATAGTCCTTTCAAAAACAAACTTTTTAATAGCCCTGCTAAAAACTTTGTTGCAAATGGTAGTCCTCAAAAATTGAAGGAGTCTCCTCTCAAGCAAGAAGCCATACCTCTAAGGCAGTCTCAGGTAAACGGCATTATGGGATGGTTGTATATGTACATGTGTGATCTGCTATTGAAAAAGACTTTTTCAACACATACTACTAAGGCCATGTTCCCATCTGCATTGAAGCATGCAGCTTTATTTTTTTCCCTTCAAAGGGAACCTGCCCTCCAACTCAGCAGCATTGATACCTGTATGCCAAAATTCCCTGCCTAACCAGCCCTGTATAATGCTATTCACTATGATTATTTAAAAAAAGACTTATAAACGTCACTGTCCCCATGCTAATTAGTGCCTTGACTAGTCAAAGGGGTGTTAGTTCCCCAGACTAGTCGGCCCTTTTTCCGTGTTACCAAGCCCATGTGGGCGTAATGACATGATATTCACAAACCGGCATCACCACCAGCTAATAAAAAGCTCTTGCATTCAGCCACGTGCGTGCACTTCAGAAGCAGGGTGGACGCTTCCCAGATTCATTAGGTGCACTGCGCATGGCCAGAAGTTCAGAAGACGGCTCATGAACACATTTTTTGAACTTCGGGTCATGCACAGTGCACCTAATGAAGCCGGAAAGTGTCCCCCCAGTTTCAAAGGCGCACTGACGCGGCCGAAATAAGCTGTGTACGTTGCATAAGATTTCTAGAAGCTGTAGGTGATGCCAGCTCGTGCAAATCATGTTATCACGCCCACAGGGGCGTAATTACATGGAAAAAGGGCCAACTAATCTGGGGAAGTAATGCCCCTTCGACTAGCAAAGACCCTACTGAGCTGGTTAGGTAGGGAGTACAGGTATCCACGTTGGAGGGCAGAAGGGGTCTTGACAGATTCCCTTTAAAATGACAGACACTTTAGGAAAACCCAACAGATCTCATTAGCAGTTAGTGAGGTCTGACAGGTCCTTCTGACATTTGCCAGGCCACAGGTCAGTCAGAGCACTTTAGCTTCCATTCACAGTATGTCACAAAAATGTGTACACCCCTCACATTTTGTAAATGTTATATCTTAGCACGGGACAACACTGAAGATATGACACTTTGATACAATGTACAATAGTCAGTGTACAGTTTGTATAACAGTGTCAAATGTATGCCCTCTAAATAACACAACATACAGCCATTAATGTCTAAAACCCACAAAAGTGAGAAACACTCCTAAGTTAAAATGGCCAAATTGTGCCCAAATTGTCAATATTTTGTGAGGCCACCATTATTTTCCAGCACTGCATTAACTCTTGGGCATGGAGTTCGTAGAGCTTCATAGGAGTCACTGGAATCCTCTTTCACTCTTCCATGAGAGAGCTGGTGGATGTTAGAGACCTTGCGCTCTTCCATCTTCCAATTGAGGATGCCTTACAGATGCGTAATAGGGTTTAGGTCTGCAGACCTGCTTGGCCAGTCCAGCACCTTTTCCCTCGGTTTCTTTAATCTTAGAGGAGTGTTTGGGGTCGTTATATTGTTGGCATACTGCCCTGCAGCCCAGTTTCCGAAGAGAGGGGATTATGCTCTACTTCAGTATATCACAGTACATGTTGGCTTACATGTGCATCTATAGAAGAGGCTACATTGTGGGGCGATAGCTTTACATTGGTCCGCTCGACTGTGTACAGCGTATAGTCTGAATACTGACCGACTGACCCCCCCCCCACCCCTTAAACCTCTGCAGCAATGCTGGCACCTCTTTCACGTCTATTTTGAAAAGACAACCTCTGGATATGACGCTGAGCATGTGCACTCAAATTCTTTGGTTGACTATGGCGAGGTCTGTTGTGAGTGGAACTTGTCTTGTTAAACTGCTGTATGGTCTTGGCCACCATGCTGCAGCTCAGTTTCAGGTTGTGGGTAATCTTATAGCCTAGGCCATCTTTATGTAGAGCAACACCTCTTTTTCTAGATCCTCAGAATTCTTTCACGAGGTGCCATGTTGAACTTCCATTGACCCTTTAAATGGCTTGAGAAAGGCCCTGTATTGGCCGAAATGTTGCTCTTATATTTTTTGCTCAATGTATGCTGAGACCAATAAAGGTTTTTTTCTCTGACGCCTCATTGGGGGACACAGGACCATGGGTGTTATGCTGCCTATCCATAGGAGGACACTAAGTAGATGCAAAAGCATAGTTCCTCCTCTGCAGTATACACCCCCTGGCCAGGCCAGGCAAGCTCAGTTTTAACTTAGTGTCTGTAGGAGGCACATCTTCCAAGGTTTTGTTATTTTTTGAGGGCGACGGTTTCCTTTTTGGGACCGATCTCCCAATACCATCAACGGGCGGTAACGCGGAGTGCTGCCTCCACGTACCCCCTCCTGCGACGCTGGATCCTGGGCTGCATCTCACTGGACGACGGGTCTGATGGCACCGATTTTCCAGAGCCCAGGGCAGAAGCACAATTCCTCAGCCCCTCTTTGCAGGCTCTGAGTTGAACATTGCACTGTGTGATCGGATACAGCAGGCTGACTCTGCTATTCCCACTGCCTGGACTGAAGCAGTGTTTAAGGTGAGATCCCCCTCACTGGTTTCCCAGACAAAGGGAGAAAAGACGGTAAGAAAGTCCCTTGCTGATTGCAAGGAGGAGAGCCCCAGGGATCCTGAACACACAGTATTAATTCTTTCCCTAGCTGCCTGCTGGAGGAGGGGGGAAGTCCCTTGCTGTTTGCAGAGAATCTGCACAGATAATTTACTGGTGGCGGGCTCAGGAACTCACACTGTTTATTTGCTCTGTTTATTTGCTCCAGCTGCGGCTCTGATTACAGAAAGCCGGCAGAGATTATCCTTTGGTGACAAGCTGTGTGCTGACTGGAGGGAGATGTCACAGAAGCTCCCTTCCCGCCAGTTTTTTTTTTTTTGCTACCAACAGCAGAGGGGCACACTGACTTATTCTTGGCGCTCTTTTAGCGCTAAGCCCCTCCCCCCCGCGGCTGCGATAAGCCCCCCTTCCCCGGAAAGCGTGCGAAGATCTCCACACAGAGGTAACCGCTCAAATCAGAGCTTACTCCTTCCTGAGGACGCAGGGCCATCGGCTGATTCTGGTGCGGTACTTGCTTCACTTGTAGCTCTGCTGACCATTGCTCCCCCTCCCGGCATACTCCTATTAGGAACATGCAGAATGCTAAGGGCCATAAGAGTGCTAAGGCTCACATAGTCTATTATTCAGCCTGCACTGCCTGCCACGCTGAGCTACCACGTAAACACACCTCTTCTCTCTGTGATCCCTGTGCCCCTATAGCCCCCCCAAGACCCCCCCGCCGCAACCGTCAGCCCAGAGCCTAGGGCTCCCAGCCCACCGGAATGGGCACAGTTTCTGTCCCAATCCATGGATAAACTGTCACAGAACCTGGTTCTGGCTATGCAATGTTGTCCTCCACACCCTTCTGGGCCCCTGGACGGAATGCAGCCTGAGGATACCCCTATGGAGGATCCTTCTGAAGTAATCTGGGCACATGCTTCACCGGTTGCAGGGATCAGGAAAAGAGCCGGCCAGGTGTCTCCAGCACTCTCTCATGGCCCCCATGACTCTCCCTCAGGAGCACACATGGCAGGCTCTCCCACACGCTCCACGTGTTCCAAGTTCAGGGGTTTTTATTCCAACCTCTTTGTGGTCCCCGAAAAGGATGGGTCAGTTCGACCCATCCTGGACCTCAAACACCTGAACAAACATGTGCACGTACGGAGATTCAGAATGGAGTCCCTAAGGTCCATTATTGCATCCATGGTTGAAGGGGAATTCCTCGCCTTAGACATCAAGGACGCGTACCTGCACATACCCATCGCCCCAGATCTCCAAAAGTTCCTCCGCTTCGCAGTTCAGGACTCCCACTTTCAATTCGTAGCTCTACCATTCGGCCTTGCCACCGCACCAAGGGTCTTCACCAAAGTCATGGCGGCCACCATGAGCGTCCTTCACGCCAGGGGAGTAGTCGTTCTCCCTTACTTGGACGACCTCCTCATCAAGGCCCCTCCTTCCGCGACTGCTCAACCAGCGTACAAATCACTGTGGACACCCTTTCCCGCTTAGGGTGGCTAGTGAATCTGGACAAATCATCCCCGATCCCATCACGATCCTTCACCTTCCTGGGCATGTCCCTGGACACCCTTCGGGGTTTGATCCTTCTCCCTCAGGACAAGGCTTTCGCTCTTCAACGAGCGGTACGCTGCCTTCTACGTCATCCGTCTCGCTCCATTCGATTCAGCATGAAAGTGCTCGTCAGGATGGTGGCGGCTATGGAAGCAGTATTCTTTGCTCAACTGCACCTCCGCCCACTGCAGCTAGCCCTTCTAGCGGCCTGGGACAAGAGCCCCTTCTCCCTGGACAGACATCTTCACCTGACGCCTTCAGTCAGGTACGCACTCCGCTGGTGGCTTCGGTCCTCATCCCTATCGAAGGGGAGATCTTTTCTCCCAGTGAACTGGCTGGTCCTGACCACGGACGCCAGCCTCCTAGGCTGGGGAGCAGTGTACCGGCCCCACACTGCTCAAGGATGTTGGACGCCCCAGGAGTCTTCCCTACCCATAAACATCCTGGAAATCTGCGCGATCTCCCTCGCGCTTAGGGCATTCTGCCCTCTGCTAGCGGGTCATCAGATTCGAGTCTAATCGGACAATGCGACAGCTGTAGCCTACATCAATCGCCAAGGGGTACACCTGCAGCAAGGCAGGTTATCTCGAGGCCCACAGGATCCTCAGATGGGCCGAATCGACAGGGTCAGTGATATCAGCGGTACACATACCGGGAGTAGAGAACTGGGCAGCAGACTTCTAAGTCGCCAAGGCCTGGCCGCCGGAGAGTGGTCTCTCCACCCAGAAGTGTTCCTACACATCTGCACTCGCTGGGGTACACCAGACGTGGATCTAATGGCTTCTAGGTTGAACACAAAGGTACCCGCGTTCATAGCCAGGTCACGCGATCCGCAGTCCATGGGCGCGGATGCCCTAGTCTGTTCCTGGCTCCACTTCCGCCTGCCTTACATATTTCCACCCCTACCTCTGCTGCCGCGGCTAATCAGGAAGATCAAGGCAGAGGGAGTCCCGGTGATACTGATAGCACCGGACTGGCCCAGGCGCGCCTGGTACGCCTAATTAGTACAAATGCTCGCAGACGTACCGTGGCGCCTTCCAGACATCCCAAACTTGCTGACACAAGGGCCCATTTCCCATCAGAACTCCAGAGCCCTGAAGCTGACTGCTTGGCCATTGAGACCTGGGTATTAACAAGAGCAGAATTCTCCCCCGCGGTTATCTCCACCATGATCAGTGCCCGAAAGCCTGCTTCATCCCGCATTTACCACCGCACATGGAAAATCTTCCTTTCATGGTGCAGGGAAACTTACGTCCAGCCTCTGCCTCTGGCCATCCGCAGAATTCTCGATTTTCTGCAGGTTGGCTCTCAGTTCCCTTAAATGGCAGGTCTCAGCACTCTCAATCTTCTACCAATACCGCCTGGCTCAAAAAACGCAGGTCAAGACCTTCCTCCAGGGCGTTTCCCATCTAGTTCCCCCGTACAAACGGCCGCTGGAACCATGGGACATCAATCTCGTTCTGGACGGTCTCCAGAGGTCTCCCTTTGAACCTCTCAAGGAATCCTCCCTTGCTTTTCTGTCCTGGAAGGTAACGTTCCTGGTGGCAATTACGTCCATCAGACGAGTTTCGGAGCTAGCAGCACTCTCTTGCCGCGAGCCTTTTCTGATTTTTCACCAGGACAAGGTGGTTCTGTGCCCCCTTTCGGATTTTCTTCCAAAGGTTCCTAAAGCGTTTCATTTGAACGAGGACCTTGTTCTGCCTTCCTTTTGTCCACACCCAGTTCATAGGGTGGAAAGGTCTCTGCATTCGTTAGACCTCGTCAGAGCTCTCAGATATTACATATCCAGGACAGCCCCCTTTAGGAAAACGGACTCTTTGTTCGTCATTCCTGAGGGGCCTACGAAGGGACAGGCAGCTTCAAAGGCGACTCTGGCTCGCTGGATTCGCTCTGCGATCTAGGAAGTATACCGCTTGCAACTCAAGCCCATTCCTAGTGGGCTACGGGCTCATTCCACGCGAGCAGTTGGTGCTTCGTGGGCCATTTGGCATCAGGCTTCAGTAGAACAGGTGTGTAAGGCTGTGACCTGGTCTAACCTCCATACGTTTTCAAAGCATTACAGAGTCCATACCCAGGTTTCAGCTGAGGCAAATCTGGGTAGGACAATTCTGCAAACGGCAGTAGAGCACCTTCTCTCAGTAGGTGCTCCAGGCTGTCTGGGACTGGTTCCTAGTCCTTGGGTTGCGTTGTCTTGTTTTTATTTTTCCCACCCATGGACTGCTTTAGGACGTCCCATGGTCCTGTGTCCCTCAATGAGGCGTCAGAGAAAAACGGATTTTTATGTACTCACCGTAAAATTGTTTAATCTTAGCCATCATTGGGGGAGACAGCACCCACCCGGTTGGGCCTTGGTTCTCTCAGTACCTTATTTGGTTATGACTCTTTTTTTTCTCATGTTCCTCTGTTTAGGTAAGTTTTTACTGGCTTTTTCTCCTACTGCTTGTGTACTAAAACTGAGCTTGCCTGGCCCGACCAGGGGGTGTATACTGCAGAGGAGGAGCTATGCTTTTGCATCTACTTAGTGTCCTCCTATGGATAGGCAGCAGAACACCCATGGTCCTGTGTCCCCCAATGATGGCTAAGAGAAAACGATTTTACGGTGAATACACAAAAATCAGTTTTTTTCTTAATAGAGATGGAGTTTTGGTGTCTTGGATGCTGTGATATTGTTACAAGTGTACAACGTATGGCGAGCTGTATCAAGTAGTATGAACGGTGGAGTGGTGCATTGAATATGGCTGTTTTTCATAAACTTTCAGTGACCAGTATGAGCCAGTGTTTGAGTAATAATGCCAAATTTAACACACCTGCTCCCCATTCACACTTGAGACTCAGGGAGGGAAAACGTATCCATTTTCACTTAGGGGTGTACTCACTTTTTCCAGCAGTTTTGACACTAATGGCAGTATTATTTAGAGAACACCAAATTTACAGTTATACAAACTGTACACTGACTATTTTACACTGTATTAAAGTGTCATATCTTCAGTGTTGTCCTATGAATAGTTACAAAAGAGATTACTAAAATGTGTGGGGTGTACTCACTTTTGGGCACAACCCAAATGTGAACAAAGCCTTATGTTTTATTTGTATAATTTTTCGAGCACTTATTTTGAAAAATAAGGAATAATTTCATCACATTTACTATTTCTTTATCGTTCCTTTGGGAGACCCAGACCTTGGGTGTTTAGCTTCTGCCTCCGGAGGACACACAAAGTACTACACTTAAAAGTGTAGCTCCTCCCTCTGAGCTTATACACCCCCTGGTGAGCAGACACAGCCAGTTTATCGCTTTGTGTTCAGGAGGCATACATCCACACATGCATTCTCATATGAGTTTTTTCCTTTTTGGAATGAGATTGAAGAAGTGCGGGTCCACGTCTGGACCCCCGGCATGTCCCTTCTCACTCCACTGTGTCGGTGGTGTTGTAAGGTTGATTCCAAGGCTGGAGCCTTACATGCCGTGCTCCTTCACCATCCCTCCTGGGCTCTGGCTTGAAGTGGGAGCCAGCGGGGTCTCCATGCCTGGCAGGACACCGGTCTCCATCCGCAGCCCTTTAGGACCCTGCTGGACCGGAGCACTCATCCCCAGGGACCTGGCCCTGCGTCTCAGCAGCTAAGTACCTGAGACTTTTATATGTTGGGGGTCCCTGTGCTTTATTGTATGGGGAGAGTGTGCTTACTGTATTTATCTTGGCATTTCCGGCGGGTTCTCTAGCTGTCGCCCGAGAACCGCGCCGATGGTGCCTGCGCGTCGGCCTCGCCGCTCAAATTTAGGCCCCGGCTTTGCCGGAGGCCTAGTTTCTGTTCACTGCCCTCGCATGTCACTCATGCAGAGGGACAGGCTCTGCTCCTCCCGGCGGCCGTCCTGCATAGGGGAGGGACACTCCCCACTGCTGTGCGTGTCTCCTCCCCTGTAGGTCTCTATGGCCCTCCAGATCCCGCTCTCCTACAGGAACGCCCCAAGTCCCGCCCCCTCTCTTCGCTCCGGTGGCCATTTTCCCAGACAGGGTTCACTCTGCGCCTGCACTCTGCATCCCTGCTGGGGTGCTATGCATTGGGGGTCCGGGCTTCGGGATCTGGAGGGCACACAACACCACTGCCAGCGGTCTGGTAAGCCACAACCGGTCTCTGGTTGTGGACCTCTGTATATACTCTCTGGGGTTCATTCTCTTTGTAGAAGCTGTCCCCACTCCAGCAGCATGTCTCACACGAGGAGCAAGGCTCCAAAGCTTTATACTGTATGCGCTGCATGTAAGCTCCTGCTGCCTGAACCGAGCACCTATCCACATTGTGATGTCTGCTCTAACTTTGCAGTGCCACAGCCTGGAGTCTCACCCCCAGTGGTCTCTCAGGCTGCTCCTGCACCTGTGGCTGAACCCCCGGCTTGGGTAGAATCCTTTTCTAGGTCTATCTCCCAGTCTTTTGCTGAGTCCATGGGACTTCTGTCCAGGACTTTGATGAATATGCATCAGCCCCCTTCACAGGGTGCCTCTACTGCTAAGGGTCCCTTAGGATCTCTATCATCTGACCTCCGTCCACCGGAGCTCACAGAGGATTCATCATCAGGGCCCAGACCCCGTCCTCCTAAGAGGAGACGCAGGGTTTCCTCTCCCTCCTCATCCCGCGGCTCTGATTCAAGATCTGACTCGCAGGATGAGGAGGATGCCTTTACAGGGGGCTCGGAGGCTAACTCCATGTACCCCATTGATCTTTCCGAGGGTGACTCAGATCTTAGTGACTTGATTGCTTCCATTAATTCTGTACTGGTTCTCAATCCGCCAGTATCAGAGGAGCAACCTTCTCTGGCAGAAAAGCACCAGTTTACCTCGCCTAAGCGAGTAAAGAGTGTGTTCTTTAACCACTCCAGTTTTCAGGCCTCTGTGACCAAACTCAGGGCCTGTCCTGACAAACGCTTCCCAAAGCGTGGTTCTGATGACAGTTTTCCCTTTCCACCTGAGGTGGTCAAGGAGTGGGCTCATTCCCCAAAGGTAGACCCTCCGGTGTCTAGACTCTCAGCCCGGACCGTTGTGTCGGTGGCTGATGGCACCTCCCTTAAGGATTCCACTGACCGTCAGATTGACCTTCTGGCCAAATCCGTGTATGAAGCGGCGGGGGCCGTGTTTTCCCCAACTTTTGCAGCAGTGTGGGCTCTCAAAGCCATCTCTGCTTCTCTAGAGGAGATGCATTCCCTCACCAGGGAATCTATGCCCGAGATGGTTGCCTTAACTTCTCAAGCTTCAACTTTTTCATCTTATGCCATGTCTGCCATGCTGGAGGCTTCTCACCGCACTGCGGTGGCTTCGGCTAATTCCCTCGTTATCCGCAGGATCTTGTGGCTTCGAGAGTGGAAGGCAGATGTTTCTTCTAAGAAATACCTTGCTGGGCTCCCTTTTGCTGGGTCCCGGCTGTTCGGAGAACAGCTGGATGAAATTATTAAAGAAGCTACTGGCGAGAAGAGTACTTCCATGCCACAAACCAAAACCAGGAAACCTGCCCCGGTTAGGAATCAGTCGAGGTTTCGCTACTTTCGTTCCTCCAACTGGTCGTCCTCTAAGCCCTCCGCCTCGTCCGCTAACTCAGCTAAGGACCAGAAATCCAACTGGCGCCCAAAAGCGCGTCCACAGAAGACCGCAGGAGGTGCTGCCACTAAGGCAGCCTCCTCGTGACTCTCTGCCCGCTCCGGCAACGTCCTTAGTCGGTGGCAGGCTCTCCCACTTTGGCGATCCTTGGTTTCAACACGTTTCCGATCAGTGGGTGAGAGATATCTCCCACGGCTACAGGATAGAATTCTCTTCCAGCCCGCCAAACAGATTTTTTCTCTCAACTCCCCCTTGCTCCAAGGCCGCCGCCTTCTCACAGGCTGTGGCAGCCTTGCAGGCCAACGGAGTAATTGTACCAGTTCCCGGCCGGGAACGGTTCAGAGGTTTCTACTCAAATCTCTTCCTAGTTCCCAAAAAGGACGGTACCTTCCGGCCCATCCTGGATCTCAAGCTTCTCAACAAGCATGTTCAGGTGCGGCACTTTCGCATGGAGTCTCTGCGATCAGTCATTGCCTCAATGACCCAAGGGGATTTCCTGGCGTCCATCGACATCAGAGATGCCTATCTGCATGTGCCAATTGCAATTTCACACCAGCGTTGGCTACGTTTCGCAATAGGAGAAGATCATTTCCAATTCGTGGCTCTCCCCTTCGGGTTAGCCACGGCCCCTCGGGTATTCACCAAGATCATGGCAGCAGTGATTGCGGTTCTGCACCTCCAGGGGTTGGCAGTGATTCCTTACCTGGACTACCTTCTAGTCAAGGCTTCATCCAGCGCAGACTGTCAGCGGAGTGTCTCGCTCACTCTAGCCCAATTCGGGTGGCTTGTCAATCTTCCCAAGTCCACTCTGACTCCGACCCAGAGTCTCACGTACCTAGGGATGCAGTTCGAGACTTTGTCGGCTCTAGTGAAGTTGCCCTTAAACAAACAGCTGTCATTCCAGCTGGCGGTGCGCTCTCTTCTGAGGCCCCGCCGTTATACTCTCAGGCGTCTGATGCAGGTGCTGGGTCAAATGGTGGCGTCCATGGAGGCTGTTCCCTTTGCCCAGTTCCATCTGCGCCTCCTGCAGCTGACATTCTCCGCTGTTGGGACAAGCGGCCTTCCTCCTTACACAAGTTAGTGGCTCTGTCGCCACGGACCAGGAGCTCCCTTCAGTGGTGGCTTCGGCCCCTCTCCCTGTCCCAAGGGCGCTCCTTCCTGGCCCCGTCCTGGGTGATTCTCACCACGGATGCCAGTCTATCCGGCTGGGGAGCGGTATGTCTCCACCACAGAGCGCAGGGCACTTGGACTCCGTCCGAGTCAGCCCTTTCAATCAATGTGCTGGAAACCAGAGCCGTGCTTCTAGCTCTCCTAGCTTTTCACCACCTGTTGGCGGGCAGGCACATTCAAGTCCAGTCAGACAACGCGACAGCGGTTGCCTACATCAATCACCAAGGCGGGACACGCAGCCGCCTGGCAATGATGGAGGTACAACGCATCCTCCAATGGGCGGAGGACTCAAAGTCCACCATATCCGCAGTCCACCTCCCAGGCGTGGAAAACTGGGAGGCAGATTATCTCAGCCGTCAAAGCGTGGACGGTGGCGAGTGGTCCCTGCACCCGGCAGTGTTTCAGTCAATCTGCCGCAAATGGGGCACTCCGGACGTGGACCTAATGGCATCCCGTCACAACAACTGGTCCCAGTTTCGTCTGTCCTACGTGTCTTCCCCTCTAGCTCTCTTGCCCAGAGTCCTGCGCAAGATCAGAATGGAGGGCCGTCGAGTCATCCTCATTGCACCGGACTGGCCCAGGCGAGCTTGGTATCCGGACCTGCTCCACCTGTCCGTAGAGATGCCGTGGCATCTCCTGGACCGTCCAGACCTACTCTCGCAAGGTCCGTTTTTCCGCCCGAATTCTGCGGCTCTCAGATTGACGGCGTGGCTCTTCAGTCCTGGATTTTGACGGCTTCTGGTATTCCTCCTGAAGTCATCTCCACTATGACTCGGGCCCGTAAGGCTTCCTCCACTAAGATCTATCACAGGATTTGGAAAATTTTCCTGTCCTGGTGTCGCTCTACCGGCCATCCTCCTTGGCCATTCTCTTTGCCGACCCTTCTGTCTTTTCTACAGTCCGGTCTGCAGCTAGGACTGTCCCTCAACTCTCTCAAGGGACAAGTCTCAGCTCTGTCAGTTCTGTTCCAGCGGCGTCTCGCTCGGCTGGCTCAGGTCCGCACCTTCATGCAAGGCGCGTCTCACATCATTCCGCCTTATCGGCGGCCCTTTGATCCCTGGGACCTTAAATTGGTCCTCACGGTATTGCAGAAACCCCCTTTTGAGCCTCTTAGGGAGGTTTCTTTGTATCGTCTTTCTCAGAAAGTGGCCTTTCTGGTTGCCATAACTTCTCTCAGGAGAGTCTCTGATTTGGCTGCGCTCTCTTCGGAGTCACCTTTTTTAGTTTTTCATCAAGACAAGGTGGTTCTCCGTCCGACTCCGGACTTTCTTCCTAAGGTGGTCTCTCCTTTCCACCTTAACCAGGACATTACCCTACCTTCCTTCTGTCCGGCTCCTGTTCATCGCTTTGAAAAAGCGCTGCATACTCTAGATCTGGTGCGTGCTCTCCGGATCTATGTGTCTCGCTCCGCTGCGCTTAGGCGGTGCACCTCTCTTTTTGTGCTAACCACAGGTCGGCGCAAGGGCCTCCCTGCTTCTAAGCCGACCTTAGCCCGTTGGATTAGATCGACCATTTCGGACGCCTACCAGAGTACTCAGGTGCCTCCCCCGGCGGGGATCAAGGCACACTCGACCAGAGCTGTCGGTGCCTCTTGGGCTTTTAGGCACCAGGCTACGGCTCAACAAGTCTGTCAGGCTGCCACTTGGACTAGCCTGCATACCTTTTCGAAGCACTACCAAGTGCATGCTCATGCTTCGGCAGATGCATCCTTCAGGCGGCTGTCGCCCATTTGTGAAGTTGGGTTCTGCCTACTTCTTAGTTTTTCTGTTTATTCCCACCCAGGGACTGCTTTGGAACGTCCCAAGGTCTGGGTCTCCCAAAGGAACGATAAAGAAAAAGAGAATTTTGTTTACTTACCGTAAATTCTTTTTCTTATAGTTCCGTATTGGGAGACCCAGCACCCTCCCTGTTGCCTGTTGGCAATTTCTTGTTCCGCGTGTTATCACCGGCTGTTGTTGTGGACAGAGTCTCCGGTTGTTCCGGCTCTTGCTCTGTTCTACTTGTGGGTGGCTAGTCTCCTTCAGCTTTTGCACTAAACTGGCTGTGTCTGCTCACCAGGGGGTGTATAAGCTCAGAGGGAGGAGCTACACTTTTAAGTGTAGTACTTTGTGTTCTCCGGAGGCAGAAGCTAAACGCCCAAGGTCTGGGTCTCCCAAGACGGAACTATAAGAAAAAGAATTTACGGTAAGTAAACAAAATTGTCTTTTTTTAGGTTGAAACACGTCCCTCAACATCAAAAGTCCAAGGATCCATGAGTGAAGAGTGCAATTCCTACAGAGCAAAAGCTCCTAATCTAGCGGGTGCTATTGAATATAATGATGTGAAAATCTTGCTGAGAGAGTGGATAACTACCATTTCAGGTACGTACTGCAGAAAGGAAAAGCTCTTGAGGACATGTAATACTTGGTAGTATAGGTGTATTATATTAGGCAGGAACAGAGTTGTAACGTTTCCTTAAAGGGAACCTGTCACCGGATGTTCATAATACTTACCTAACGGTTGGTGCGGAGTAGACTGGTCGGGTGGGCGTTTCCGGGGGACCCTCACATCCTCTTGCGGTTATCTTTGTCCTCCTTCTGAAGCTAGTGTGGAGGACGCACTCTACATCATCTACACTGACAGTGAGGTCCTGCACAGGCGCACTTTGATCTGCCCTGCTCGGCAGACTAAATTACAGTCACGGCTGTAAACACAGGTCTTCTGTTTTGCTCTATTGTTCTCCAGCTCCTATTCACTGCCTTGTGCATGTATTTATTTGTATTTATTTAAGAATATGACAGACAGCCCCACATGAAACATTTGTCTAAATATTTTGTTCATTCACTTTGTAATGGACTTAATTCTTCAGCAGGATTTAGGTTTGAACCTGGGCAGTGATGGGTATAGGGCTCATGCCTAGTAAATTAATTTCCAAACTATTTAGAATAACATGGAAAGCTGTCTACAACCTTGCCCTCTCATGTCTTTGAATTTACTTCTAGTCACCACATGACCTTCTATACTCTTTTCTGGTCTGTTCCTTAAGCCTGCTTTACACCATACGATCCAGCGTACAATATCGTATGCGATCGTACCCGCCCCCATCGTATGTGCGGCACGTTCAATTTGTTGAATGTGTCGCACAAACGAATGATCACCCGTCACACGTACTTACCCTTTCCATACGACCTCGATATGGGCGGCGAAAATCCACTTCCTGGAGTGGGAGGGACGTTCGGCGTCACAGCGACGTCACGCGGCAGCCGGCCAATAGAAGCGGAGGGGCGGAGATGAGCAGGATGTAAACATCCCGCCCACCTCCTTCCTTCCGTACAGCCAGCCGGGAGCCGCAGGACGCAGGTAAGCTGCTGTTCATCGTTCCCGGGGTGTCACACACTGCGATGTGTGCTACCCCGGGTACGATGAACAACCTGACGTTCAATTTTTAGGAATTGAACGACGTGCATGCGTTGAACGTTTTACCGTTAAATCGCAATCGCACGTAGCTGTCACGCGCTACAATGTACCTTACGATACTGGATGTGCGTCACTTACGACGTGACCCCGCCGACACATCGTAAGATATATTGCAGCATGTAAAGCGGCCTTTACATTGCTGTCTTGGAAGATTTTTCCTATACTTTTCCCCATTCTCTTTTGCTAGCCCCCTCTTTAAAAAAGATTGAAATATGCAATAACCTTTCCTCAACTACTTGGCTCTCACCTGCTGTCTCCTTAATTAGTTGTATAAGTTGAAAAAAGACTTGGGTCCATAAAGTTCAACCTTTTTCAGCAATTACACATTTTCTATCAAATTATTTATAACCCACAATGCCATTTGTTGTGAGAAATCACAAGCAAAGTCTCCTATCCTGCTGTAGCTATCTGTCACTGAGAAAGCTTATGTACTTGCACCGACTTTCTGATAGTATGCACTTATACCCCTTTTATATTTCATATGTGGAATATATTATATACTAGCTGTAGTACCCGGGTGTTGTCCAGGATAGTAAAGCAGGCTTTACATGCAACGACATCGCTAACTACATGTCGTTGGGGTCACGGAATTCGTGACGCACATTCGACCTAGTTAGTTAACGGTCGTTCCTGCGTTTCACACGCAACGACGTCGCTATCAAAATTACTTACCTAATCGTTGATCAGTCGTTCCTATCCCAATTATCTACTATCCCAATTAATTATTTTGAGTGTCTGGCCGTAGCGGGCCGCACCTGCGACTTCACAAAAGTGAAAATACTTTATACATAGGTTTGGCAGCTCCCACTGAAATAATAAATCAGTAGGGCACTTGACATTAATATTAAAACAAGGCTTCCTTCATACCTCCTATATTTATTGGGGGGTACATATTTTTTCTTTCAATAAGTCGTCTGCTTTCTTTACAATCCTGCATATAGGCATATATGTCTATATATTTGCATAGATACATGCCTAAGTATTTGTACGTATTTATGCATATGCATAAACAAATCACGTTTTTTGCTTCCTTATATTTCATATACATGGATATAAAGGTTTTATTATGAATATACACACATTCACTTTTATCCTGTTTTCTCATGTATATTTTTTTTAAAAAATTTTTTTTCTTTTTCCATTAATTTGTGTTTATTTGTGTTTTTATGGTGTCTCTGTCTTTACATCACATTGTGGTTTCATTGTGCTTTTTTCCCATGATTTTAAATGAGTGCACAGCTTTGTGAATGTTTGTTCTTAATTAGCACCTATGACGCCCCTTTTTTTGCACAGTCTTAAATTTCTCATTCTGGAGATACCAAATAATCCATGATTAAGACCGTAAGGTTGAAACGCGTAGGATAGTCCTGTGTTTCACTGTGTGTCCCCAGCTTCTTTGCGTGTTGTATCCTGTTTTTAATGGATTTAATAAAATTTCAGTTTTACTACAACCTCTCCTTCTTCTGATGCTGGATATTTTCCTCTCCATGACTGTATCCCAATTATCGTTGCAGGTTGTTTGTCGTTCCTGCGGCAGCACACACTGTCTGTGTATATCTGATCTCTGTCTGTCTCTTTTCCCCTTCTGTCTGTCTGCTCGTCTCGCCACCGACATCTTATTACCTCATACATATGTTTCTTATACTAACAATTTATTTTGTTCCTATAGCAACCACTCACAGCTGCTATTAATAAGCTGTAGCTCCTATCTCCATTGACTTTAATGGAGACAGGATTTTTGGAGTGTAACCGTGAAGCGCAGGGTTACATTTTCCTGTCAAAACATAGTCTGACATTCCCTGAGTTACATGGGGTGTCTGTGAAAAATTTTGTGATTGTAAATGTGACGGTGCGGATTCCTTTAGCGGACATACACATACATACTCAGCTTTATATATTAGATAATGGAATAATAGAATAGTGATTGTAATATATTTTATCTCTCCTCAGATCCTATGGAAGAAGATATATTGCAAGTAGTAAAGTATTGCACTGATTTAATTGAAGAGAAAGATTTGGAGAAATTAGATCTAGTTATAAAATATATGAAAAGGTGAGTTTTTGGTTGGTTTTTTTTACTGTTTGTAATCTTTAGAAGTAGGTTGTGTAACATTACAGTAAGCGTAAATATAGCTGGTGGGGTTTCTTCCCACTTTTCTCTAAACGCAAGTAAGAGTTAGAGAGTTTCACTTCTTCCCCTGTATGACTTTGACCAATTATGTGCAAGCAGCAACAGACAGGAGAAATGGAACATGCCCATCAATAGCACAAAACAGGCTACTCTCGTGTAAGATGTAATGACAATCCAGTCTGCGGTCTCTAAAGAGCTATTATGCCTCCAGTGCTCACAGCAACTTGTAAGTGTGATTACTGATACCTTTTGAGCTTTCATCTATGGCCAGGCAGTGTGGTGGGGGGCAGTACAGCAGAGCCCACAGTGCTATGATATTAGCTGATACACGGATTTTTGTGTACTCACCGTAAAATCGTTTTCTCTTAGCCATCATTGGGGGACACAGTACCATGGGTGTTATGCTGCTTATCCATAGGAGCACACTAAGTAGATGCAAAGATGTTAGCTCCTCCCCTGCAGTATACACCCCCTGGCCCAGCCAGGCTACTTCAGTTTTAGTACACAAGCAGTAGGAGAACAAGTAACAAAAAAAGTGAGTGAATACTCAATAAGAAAAAAGTACTGAGACAGAAAAAAGCTAAGGCCCAACAGGGCAAAAGGGAGGGTGCTGTGTCCCCCAATGATGGCTAAGAGAAAACGATTTTACGGTGAGTACATAAAAATCCGTTTTTCTCTGATGCCTCATTGGGGGGACACAGGACCATGGGATGTCCTAAAGCAGTCCATGGGTGGGTAAACAATAAACAAAGCAACCCAAGGACTGGGAACCAGTCCCAGATAGCCAGACTGAGATAGGTACTCCACTAACGTTTGCAGAATTTTCCTACCTAGGTTCGCCTCAGCCGAAGCCTGGGTATGGACTCAGTAATGCTTTGAAACAGTATGTAGGCAAGACCAGGTCGCAGCCTTACACCTCTGTTCCACTGATGCCTAGTGGCCCAAGAGGTGCCAACTGCTCGCGTGGAATGAGTCAGCAGCCCACTAGGAATGGGCTTTAGTTGCAAGCGGTAGACCTCCTGGATCGCAGAGCGAATCCAGCGAGCCAGCGTTGCCTATGAAGCTGCGTCTCCTTTCTTAGGCCTTTCAAGAATGACTAACAAGGAGTCTATGTTCCTAAAGGGGCTGTCCGGAGTATGTAATATCTGAGAGCCCTCACAAGGTCTAGCGAATATATAAAAACCCTTTCCACCCTATGGACTGGGTGTGGACAAAAGGAAGGCAGAACAATGTCCTCGTTCATATGAAACGGGGAAGTAACCTTCAGAAGAAAATCCGGAAGGGGGCGTAGAACCACCTTGTCCTGATGAAAGATCAGAAAGGGTTCGCGGCAAGAGAGTGCTGCCAGTTCCGAAACTTGTCTGATGGACGTAATCGCCACTAAGAATGTTACCTTCCAGGAGAGAAGAGCAAGAGAAGATTCTTTAAGAGGTTCAAAAGGGGACCTCTGGATACCGTCCAAAACGAGATTGAGGTCCCATGGGTCCAGCGACCGTTTATACAGGGAAACTAGATGGGAAACACCCTTGAGGAAAGTCTTGACTTGCGGATTGCAAGCTAGGCGGTATTGATAGAATATTGAGAGAGATGAAACCTGCCCCTTAAGGGAGCTGAGGGCCAACTCCTTTTGCAACCTGACTGTAAAAAAAAAATCAAGAATTCTGGGGATCACCAGAGGCATAGGTTGGACATTAGATTCCCTGCACTGGGAAAGGAAAGTTTTCCACGTACGATGGAAAATACGGGATGAAGGCCGGCTTTCGGGCAGTGTACATGGTGGAGATGACCGCAGGAGAGAATCTCGCTCTTGTTAAAGTCCAGGTCTTAATAGCCAGGCTGTCAGCTTCAGGGCTCTGGAGTTCTGATGGGAAATGGGCCCTTGGGTCAGCGGGTCTGGGATGCTTACGAGGCGCTATGAGCATTTGTACTAATTCAGCATACCAGGCGCACCTGGGCTAGTCCGGTGCAATTAGTATCACCGGGACTCCTTCTGCCTTGATCTTCCTGATTACTCACGGCAGCAGGGGCAGAGGCGAAAAACATGTAAGGCAAACGGAAACGACTTCAGGAGACTAGAGCATCCGCGCCAATGGACTGTGGATCACGTGACCTGGCTAAGAAAGCGGTTACCTTTGCGTTCAACCTTGAGGCCATTAGATCCACGTCTGGTGTACTCCAGTGAGTGCAGATGTTTGGGAACACTTCTGGGTGGAGAAACCACTCTCCGGCAGCCAGGCTTTGGCGACTTAGAAGGTCCGCCGCCCAGTTCTCTACTCCTGGTATGTGTAACGCTGAAAAACACGGACCCCCGTCGATTAGGCCCAGGTGAGGATCCTGATGACCTCGATATAAGCTGTCTTGCTGCTGGTACCTCCCTGCCGATTGACATAGGCCACAGCTGTTGCATTGTCCAATTGGACCCGAATCAAACGACCTGCTAGCAGAAGGGGGGAATGACCTGAGCGCGAGAAGATCGCACTGATTTTCAGGATGATTTCTGGGAAGGGAAGACTCCTGGGGTGTCCAATGTCCCGAAGCAGTGTGGAGCCAGTACGCTGCTCCCCAGACTAACAGGCTGGCGTCCGTGGTCAGGAGTAGCCAGTCCACTTGGGGGAGAAAAACTCTCGATATGGAAGAGGACTGAAGCCACCAGCAAAGTGCATGCCTGACTGAAGGTGTCAGGTGAAAAGTTCGTCCAAGGAAAAGGGGCTCTTGTCCCAGGCAGCTAGAAGCGCAAGCTGCAGTGGGCGGTGGTGTGGCTAAGCAAGCAGCACTGCCTCTATAGCCGCCTGATAGACGATCAGCAAACCATCAGTCTGGAAAAAGAGTACTGTGAGAGGCTTCTTAGAGACAGAGTCCGCTCTCCATTATCGGAACCAGAGGGCCTTACGGATGGCTATGGTATTTGAGATGGCAATAACTGCGCAGGTAGCAGCGCCAAGGGAGGTCTGCATGAGGTACTCTGCCGCTGCAGCAATGTGAACTGTTACATCTGTGAGGGTCTGAGGGAAACTGGTAGTCCTGGTGCCTGTGCAACCCACACGGAAGGGGAGAGGGACCCGCAGCCTCGAGGCAGAGCGATCGAGTTGCTCCACTTGTTTGTCTGTCGGGTCCTTGAAGGAGGATCCATCAAGTAAAAGAGGAGTGGTCCTTCAGGCAGGCGGAAGTCGGGTGAGGGTCCACTGAGGCTGGATCAGCCCAGCCCTTAGAGGCAGCTAAGCCAAAGGGGTACCGGGACTCCATGAGTTTACGGATACCGAAGCGACATCAAAATTTTTTTTTTTTTTTGAGGTTTCTTCACCCTTTTAAAGGAGACCGCAGGGTTAGTAGTAGTGGATGGGAGATCTTCCACATGCAGAGTTTTGGTTGATTGCTGCAATAAGGGAGTCCATCGCAGCTTGATCGCTCGGGGAGGTTGAAACCAAGGAATCATCCCGGTACAAACATCCTTCCCCTTCCTCCGGCTCCTCAGAGACCGCGGAACATGTGGGAGAACCCCATCTGTGAACCCCAGAGGGAGACCCATGGTGGTCATGCCCTTTTTCTGATCTGCAACCGTTGAAGCAGAGGGCTGATTCTTATCAGAAGGACCCTCTATAGAGGTGTCATCAGGCTGTGTTCTGTCCAGGGGCCCCGAGGACGATGTTGCATAGCTAGCACCAGGTTCTGGGAACTGTGCCCATTCCGGGGGACTGGGAGCTGTAGGCTCTGGGCTGGCAGCGGTTGCTGCGGAAGGGGGGGTGGGGGGTGAAGGGGGGGCTACAAAGGCAGACGGAAGAGGTGCTATCATCCCCTAGTAGCTCAACGTCTTATAGCTGTTGCTGTAGTTGTGCAGCCCCTGGCTGATGAGCCACAAACTCTGATTGTAATGAGGGAGCAATGCTCTGCAGAGCTAATATTTAAGTGAGGCTATAACTCACCCAGAACCCTGATGACCCCCCTCCCCTCCTCCTGTGTCCCAGTTCTGGGAAGGAGGAAGCCAGCTCTGAGAGACGCCCACAGGCTCTGATCACAAGAGGGAGCAATGCTCTGCCGATCCTGTGTGAGGAGGGTTACGCGCGCTTTCTTATCGAGTGTCGGAGGGGACGGGGCTTAGCTCTGACAAGAAGGCAGAAAATAAGAAAATATAATAAACAAAAAAAAATGGTGGGAAGGGACTTCCCTTCCCCCCTCCAGCCCTGCACAACAATGGTGGACAGAAAAACTCTAAGTGTACCGCAGCTGAGTCCTGGGGGCTCTCCCCCTCCCCCTGCCACAGGTGGAATGCTATGCAGGAGTCTGCAATCACAGCTCATGTGCATCCAGTCAGTATGACCTTTTCTCCAATTCAGTGTGGAGAGTCTGACGCCTGCTGGCAGAACTTGTATCAACTCAGAGCCTGCCAGAGGGACTGAGGAAGTTTTCATCTGCTCTGGGAAAAATCGGAAGGATCTCACCTCAGCTCCTGTGGAGATGGCAGTCTGCTGCCTGGTCACACTTGGTGCAGAACGTGTATCAACTCAGAGCCTGCAAGAGGGGCTGAGGAAGTTTTCATCTGCTCTGGAAAATCAGTGCCATGAGACCTGTTGACCAGTGAGTAACAGCCCAGGATCCAGCGTCGCAGGAGGGGTACGGGGAGGCGACACTCCGCGTTCCCGCCTGTTGATGGTTTTGTGAAATCTGTCCCCGAATGAAACTGTCGCCCTCTAAAAACAAAAAATTCTTGCTGCAGTAATCTGCAGAGATGTGCCTCCTATAGAAACTAAGCTAAAACTGAAGTAGCCTGGCTGGGCCAGGCGGTGTATACTGCAGGGGAGGAGCTAACATCTTTGCATCCTAGTGTCCTCCTATGGGTAAGTAGCATAACACCCATGGTCCTGTGTCCCCCAATGAGGCGTCAGAGAAAGAAGGCTTTTTAATGTGACAAAGAAACTCAGCTGTGCTGCCCCTCCCCCAATGACTGCTGTAACCTAATATGAAAGGTGTTTGTCATCTGTGCTCTACTGGTAGCACTTTATAATTGTGCAGACCAGGAGAACAGGGCTGATGTACAAAAAAAAGTGTAGTCTGCAGCACCCATTGTGGAAACCATGCAATCCACATGTTCAATAGTATAAGAAGGATCATATCCAAGGAATCAGCTCGGAATATGCCATACTAAAATAGAAAAATTGGACATTATCCCACAGAGTGAAATCTTAAATGTCTTCTTTATTCCATAATCAACGTTTGGATCCCATTTATGAAGTATGATAAAGACCTGATTGGGGTCGAAACATTGCTTATAGATTAAAGAAAACATTTAAGATTTCACCCTCTGGAATCCTGTCCAATTTTTCTATTTAGGAGATCAGGGCTGTCTGCCATTATATGCCTCACACACTGAGGAACCTATACTGAGCCAATTTGGGGATTGCTGCCTGCTTATGATTGTGGAACGTAATACAGGGGAAAAAGTACACACCCCAGTAAAACCTACGACAACACCCACTCGGACTTAACGAAAATTAACTCTAGGTACCGGATGCTTTTCTAATATTTGCAACAGAGACCAGAAAAATTATTCTGCTGTGCATCCCCAATTATATTGTGTGTCTAGTTCAACATGAAAACTTTGAAAGGTAGCTTTTTTTTTTTTTTTTTAAAAATTGACTATTTAGTATATTACAATGAAAGCATAGCCTTGTCTTGATATTGTGGATTATCTGTAAAGATTAATGCTTTGCTCTGTGTTTTAGGTTAATGCAGCAGTCTGTGGAATCTGTGTGGAACATGGCATTTGACTTTATTCTGGATAATGTTCAGGTTGTTTTACAGCAGACTTATGGAAGCACACTGAAAGTAGTGTAAAAGTCAATGAGAAGCACCGTACTCCCAAATAGCTTGGGCCCTAAGAGCTTGTGGAGAATTTGCATGATTTTAAAGCTTAAAAATAATTTTAAATTTCTTTTAATAATAAATAATTTTGTACATTTTCTTCATAAAGTGCCAAATTTGTCAGTATTGCATGTAAATATTTGTGTTTCAGATTCTTTTATTGTAGTATAGGCTATTTGAAAATTGTTTGTTTATAAGAGTTTTATGGATTTTTACAGTGCAGTGTTCAAAAGTGTTTAATAAAGAAAAGTGCTCAAATCTGTCCCTAATTAATACATCAAAATGTCCAAACATAATCTTCAAGTATTCCAGCCTGAATTCCCAATGAACTTGATGAAATTGGGATTATACAATAGCTATTAAAAAAAAAAAAAAAAAAAAAAATCTTTTTGAGTGACTGAGTCAGAAGGGGACATAAGCATGCTGGTATCAGGGCTGTGGAGTCGGAGTCGGAGTCGTGGAGTCGGAGTCGGAGTCGGAGCTCATTTTGGTGGAGTCGGAGTCGGAGTCGGTATAAAATGCACCGACTCCGACTCCTAAAATATATAATAAATTGGGGACAGGAGTGCAATGCAGAATGTGCTGAATATTTTACTAAATAACAACATTTAGTATAATGCTTATATTTAAGTGAAAAATTTATTGTAGTACAATGTGAACATCAGACATTTAATTGTTTTTATGATACAATAATCAAGATATTTGGATAGAACATAAAATATTTATTGGAATACAACTTTAGAACACAAAAAAACTAATAAATTGTAAATATGTAATATATATAATATATATATATATATAGTGTATATACACACACACAAGATATATATGTAATCTACTGTATATTACATAGTGTATTACATATTTACAATTTATTACAGTTTTTTGTGTTCTAAAGTTGTATTCCAATAAATATATTTTATGTTCTATCCAAATATCTTGATTATTGTATCATAAAAATTATTAAATGTCTGATGTTCACATACACATATTCATGTACTACAATAAATTTTTCACCTAACTATAAGCAATATATGTAGGAGTCGGAGTCGGAGCCGGAGTCGGAGTCGGTGCAAGAGAATTTGAGGAGTCGGAGTCGAAGGTTTGGCTTACCGACTCCACAGCCCTGGCTGGTATGTACTAAAGTGGAGGGAAAGAAGGCAATTTTGTTTACTTACCGTAAATTCCTTTTCTTCTAGCTCTAATTGGGAGACCCAGACAATTGGGGTGTATAGGCTATGCCTCCGGAGGCTGCACAAAGTATTACACTCAAAAGTGTTAAGCCCCTCCCCTTCTGCCTATACACCCCCCGTGCTCCCACGGGCTCCTCAGTTTTGGTGCAAAAGCAAGAAGGAGGAAAAAGAATTATAAACTGGTTTAAAGTAACTTCAATCCGAAGGAATATCGGAGAACTGAAACCATTCAACATGAACAACATGTGTACACAAAAAAACAGGGGCGGGTGCTGGGTCTCCCAATTAGAGCTAGAAGAAAAGGAATTTACGGTAAGTAAACAAAATTCCCTTCTTCTTTGTCGCTCTATTGGGAGACCCAGACAATTGGGACGTCCAAAAGCAGTCCCTGGGTGGGTAAAATAATACCTCGTAAGAGCCGTAAAACGGCCTCTTCCTACAGGTGGGCAACCGCCGACTCGTCTACCTAGGCTGGCATCCGCCGAAGCATAGGTATGCACCTGATAGTGCTTCGTGAAAGTGTGCAGGCTCGACCAGGTAGCCGCCTGACACACCTGCTGAGCCGTAGCCTGGTGCCTCAAAGCCCAGGATGCGCCCACGGCTCTGGTAGAATGGGCCTTCAGCCCTGAGGGAACCGGAAGCCCAGCCGAACGGTAAGCTTCGATAATTGGCTCCTTGATCCACCGAGCCAGGGTTGATTTGGAAGCCTGTGACCCTTTACAAGGACAAAGAGTGCATCCGAGCGGCGCAGGGGCGCCGTACGAGAAATGTAGAGTCTGAGTGTTCTCACCAGATCTAACAAGTGCAAATCCTTCTCACATTGGTGAACTGGATGAGGATAAAAAGAAGGTAAGGAGATATCCTGATTGAGATGAAAGGGGGATACCACCTTAGGGAGAAATTCCGGAACCGGACGCAGAACCACCTTGTCCTGGTGAAACACCAGGAAGGGAGCTTTGCATGACAGTGCAGCTAGCTCAGACACTCTGCGAAGTGAAGTGACTGCTACTAGAAAAACCACTTTCTGCGAAAGGCGTGAGAGAGAAATATCCCTCATTGGCTCGAATGGTGGTTTCTGAAGAACCATCAGCACCCTGTTCAGATCCCAGGGTTCTAACGGCCGCTTGTAAGGAGGGACGATGTGACAAACCCCCTGCAGGAACGTGCGTACCTGTGGAAGTCTGGCTAGGCGCTTCTGGAAAAACACAGAGAGCGCTGAGACTTGTCCCTTAAGGGAGCCGAGCGACAAACCCTTTTCCAGTCCAGATTGAAGGAAGGACAGAAAAGTGGGCAAGGCAAAAGGCCAGGGAGAAATACCCTGAGCAGAGCACCATGACAGGAAAATTTTCCACGTCCTGTGGTAGATCTTGGCGGACGTTGGTTTCCTAGCTTGTCTCATAGTGGCAATGACGTCTTGAGATAACCCTGAGGACGCTAGGATCCAGGACTCAATGGCCACACAGTCAGGTTGAGGGCCGCAGAATTCAGATGGAAAAACGGCCCTTGAGATAGCAAGTCTGGTTGGTCTGGTAGTGCCCACGGTTGGCCGACCGTGAGATGCCACAGATCCGGGTACCACGACCGCCTCAGCCAGTCTGGAGCGACGAGGATGACGCGGCGGCAGTCGGCCCTGATCTTGCGTAACACTCTGGGCAACAGTGCCAGCGGAGGAAACACATAAGGGAGCTGAAACTGCGACCAATCCTGAACTAAGGCGTCTGCCGCCAGAGCTCTGGGATCTTGAGACCGTGCCATGAACGCCGGTACCTTGTTGTTGTGCCGGGACGCCATGAGGTCGACGTCCGGCACCCCCCAGCGGCAACAGATCTCCTGAAACACGTCCGGGTGAAGGGACCATTCCCCTGCGTCCATGCCCTGGCGACTGAGATAATCTGATTCCCAGTTTTCCACGCCTGGAATGTGAACTGCGGAGATGGTGGAGGCCGTGGCTTCCACCCACAGCAGAATCCGCCGGACTTCCTGGAAGGCTTGCCGACTGCGTGTGCCGCCTTGGTGGTTGATGTATGCCACCGCTGTGGAATTGTCTGACTGAATTCTGATCTGCTTGCCTTCCAGCCACTGCTGGAACGCTTTCAGGGCAAGATACACTGCCCGTATTTCCAGAACATTGATCTGAAGCGAGGACTCTTGCTGGGTCCACGTACCCTGAGCCCTGTGGTGGAGAAAAACCGCTCCCCACCCTGACAGACTCGCGTTCGTCGTGACCACCTCCCAGGATGGGGGTAGGAAGGATTTCCCTTTCGATAATGAAGTGGGAAGAAGCCACCACCGAAGGGAAGCTTTGGTCGCCTGCGAGAGGGAGACGTTCCTGTCGAGGGACGTCTGCTTCCTGTCCCATTTGCGTAGGATGTCCCATTGAAGAGGACGCAGGTGAAACTGCGCGAATGGAACTGCCTCCATTGCTACCACCATCTTCCCCAGGAAGTGCATGAGGCGCCTCAAGGTGTGTGACCGACCTTGAAGGAGAGATTGTACCCCTGTCTGTAGTGACCGCTGCTTGATCAGCGGAAGCTTCACTATCGCTGAGAGGGTATGAAACTCCATGCCAAGGTATGTCAGCGATTGGGCCGGTGTCAGATTTGACTTTGGAAAATTGATGATCCACCCGAAACTCTGGAGAGTCTCCAGGGTAGCGTCGAGGCTGTGTTGGCATGCCTCTAGAGAGGGTGCCTTGATCAACAGATCGTCCAAGTACGGGATCACCGAGTGACCCTGAGAGTGGAGGACCGCTACTACAGTAGCCATAACCTTGGTGAAAACCCGTGGGGCTGTTGCCAGGCCGAACGGCAGTACCACGAACTGCAGGTGTTCGTTCCCTATGGCGAAGCGCAAGAAGCGCTGGTGCTCTGGAGCAATCGGTACGTGGAGATAAGCATCCTTGATATCGATCGATGCAAGGAAATCTCCCTGGGACATTGAGGCGATGACGGAGCGGAGGGATTCCATCCGGAACCGCCTGGTCTTTACGTGTTTGTTGAGAAGTTTCAGGTCCAGGACAGGTCGGAAGGACCCGTCCTTCTTTGGGACCACAAACAAGTTGGAGTAAAAACCGTGGCCCTGTTGCTGAAGAGGAACAGGGACCACCACTCCTTCTGCCTTCAGAATGCCCAGCGCCTGCAGAAGAGCCTCGGCTCGTTCGGGAGGCGGGGATGACCTGAAGAATCGAGTCGGGAGACGAGAGGTGAACTCTATCTTGTAACCGTGAGACAGAATGTCTCTCACCCAACGGTCTTTTACCCGTGGCAGCCAGGTGTCGCAAAAGCGGGAGAGCCTGCCACCGACCGAGGATGCGGAGTGAGGATGCCGAAAGTCATGAGGAAGCCGCTTTGGTAGCGGCACCTCCAGTGGTCTGTTTAGGACGGGACTTAGACCGCCATGCATCAGAGTTCCTTTGATCTTTCTGAGGCCTTTTGGACGAGGAGAATTGGGACCTGTCCGCGCCCCGAAAGGACCGAAACCTCGACTGCCCCTTCCTCTGTTGGGGTATGTTCGGTTTGGGTTGGGGTAAGGATGTATCCTTTCCCTTGGATTGTTTGATGATTTCATCCAAACGCTCGCCAAACAATCGTTCGCCAGAAATTGGCAAACTGGTTAAGCGCTTTTTGGAAACAGAATCTGCCTTCCATTCCCGTAGCCACAAGGCCCTGCGGAGTACCACCGAATTGGCGGCTGCAACCGCCGTACGGCTCGCAGAGTCCAGGATAGCATTAATAGCGTAAGACGCAAATGCCGACGTCTGAGTAGTTATGGACGCCACCTGTGGCGCGGACGTGCGTGTGGCTGCGTCAATTTGCGCTTGACCTGCTGAGATAGCTTGTAGCGCCCATACGGCTGCGAATGCTGGGGCAAAAGAAGCGCCGATAGCTTCATAGATGGATTTCAACCAGAGCTCCATCTGCCTGTCAGTGGCATCTTTGAGTGAAGCCCCATCTTCCACTGCAAGTATGGATCTAGCTGCCAGTCTGGAGATTGGAGGATCCACTTTGGGACACTGAGTCCAACCCTTGACCACGTCAGGGGGAAAGGGATAACGTGCATCCTTAAGGCGCTTAGAAAAACGCTTATCTGGACAAGCATGGTGATTCTGGACTGCCTCTCTGAAATCAGAGTGGTCCAGAAACATACTCGGTGTACGCTTGGGAAACCTGAAACGGAATTTCTCCTGCTGGGAAGCCGACTCCTCCGCCGGAGGAGCTGAGGGAGAAATATCCAACATACGATTGATGGACGCAATAAGGTCGTTCACTATGGCGTCCCCGTCCGGAGTATCAAGATTGAGAGCGGCCTCAGGATCAGAATCCTGATCAGCTACTTCCGCGTCATCAACCAGCGATTCCCCTCGCTGAGACCCTGAACAATATGATGATGTCGAGGGAAAATCTAAGCGAGCTCGCTTAGTCGGTCTGGGGCTGGGGTCTGTGTCAGAACCCTCAGCTTGGGATCCATGAGATACCCCGGGAGGACATTGTTGGTCCAGCTGAGGTGGGCCAGGGAACAAAGAATCAACAGAGTCCCTGTGCTGAGATACCGGTCTGGACTGCAAGGCTTCCAGTATCTTAGCCATAGTCTCAGAGAGTTTTGCAAACTCCGTCCCTGTCACCTGAACAGTGTTAGCAGGTGGCTCCCCCTGGGCCCCCCCTAGCAGAGGCTCTGGCTGAGTAAGTGCCACAGGGGCCGAACAGTGCCTACAATGAGGGTCAGTGGAACCTGCCGGTAGCGGGGTCGTACATGCGGCGCAGGCAACATAATAAGCCTGTGTTTTGGCACCCCTGCCTTTCGTGGGCGCCATGCTATTATCTTCCCTGAGCAACACAATAGGGTATATAGCCAGAAATCAACTGTGCACTATACGGTGTAAAATAAACATATAATGTTACACTACTGCACAATGGGGCTAGCACCACAGGTGCTGCTTACCACCCGCTTAAAGCGGTTGTGAGGCCACCAGAGTCCCTGCCTGGGTCTCCCAGATTTTGTCCCCCTCTGCAGTGTCCGAGGAGCTGACAGGAATGCGTCCTGAGGAGAGGAGAGAGCCGTGGGCGTGACCCAGAAAGAGCGGGAACTGGTGCCTGCACTGTGCACAGTGAGGGGAGTGGAGTATGCAAAGCATGCTCCAGCCCTCAGTGCTGCTCGTTCTGTGCAGCGTCCCGCCCTTCCCCTGCCTGTCAGGGCTGTGGGCGGGAGGAAAGGAAACTAGGCCGCAAAAAGCCGGGGACTCTAGTAATAAACGCGGCCGCCGTAAAAGCGCGGCCGGCGTGGAAGTCCCCGGCGCACTACAAGTCCCAGCCGCGCCGCAGTTGGCAGCGGCGGTCAGTGCGGCAGTCCCTATACATAAACACACTCAGCAACGCTGAGTGTGTAATGGCACATATTAACCCGGTCAGCGCCGCGGTCCCCGGTGCACTAGCACACCCAGCAAAGCTGGAGTGTTGCTGTGCGCGCTCCCCACGGGGACACAGAGTACCTCCAAGTAGCAGGGCCATGTCCCTGAACGATACCCGGCTCCTATCCAGCAGGCTCCACAGGAGTTGTGGATGAAGCACGGTCTCCTGTGCCTGGAGACCGATAGGATCCCACTTCCACCAGAGCCCTGAGGGGGATGGGGAAGGAAAACAGCATGTGGGCTCCAGCCTCCGTACCCGCAATGGATACCTCAACCTTACAACACCGCCGACAAGAGTGGGGTGAGAAGGGAGCATGCTGGGGGCCCTATATGGGCCCACTTTTCTTCCATCCGACATGGTCAGCAGCTGCTGCTGACCAATCTGTGGAGCTGTGCGTGCGTGTCTGACCTCCTTCGCACAAAGCAAAAAACTGAGGAGCCCGTGGGAGCACGGGGGGTGTATAGGCAGAAGGGGAGGGGCTTAACACTTTTGAGTGTAATACTTTGTGCGGCCTCCGGAGGCATAGCCTATACACCCCAATTGTCTGGGTCTCCCAATAGAGCGACAAAGAAAGAAGGGAAAACAACTCGTTACCTAATCTACTGCAGCCTGCAGGACCCTGCAAAGAGAAGCAACTGTGGATTTCAGTGAAGGGAACACCTTGATGGCTGCCTTGCCCTGGTGAGCATCAGAAGCTCCCATCACTATTGGAAGTTGCAGTAAGAGCTCAGTCATCAGTTTTTCACGTACAAGTTCTATTAGTGTTTTTCACAGATGTGAGGGACTGCTGATATGTCTTTGGCTCTACCCAGAAATAAACAAGCTAGGATGATGAAACTTTACCTTTATTCCACATACTCTCCACTGATGTCAACACACTTCTTACATTGGTAGTCCAAGTTCTGTAAGCCTAGCAAAAAGAAGGATTTCAGTTGTGCCTCAAACCAGGCATCTGTAGCAGCCATGGCATCAGAAATGGTTTGACATTTGGTACTCTTGAGGTGTTTCTTCAGGTTTGGAAACATGATAGTTGGCGGGAGCTAAATCTGGTAAATAAGGTGGGTTGTCAACCAACTGGAAGCCCAGTTTTGCCGTGGTCGCTTGTGAAGTGTGAGCAAAGGTGTTGTCTTGCAGGAACAAGATTCCTGTAGACAGCTTGCCGTGCCTTTTGGCCTTCAATTGGTCCAAAAGTTCAATGTAATACCTTGCATTGATGATGGAACCCTTTTGAAGGGTAGTCAACTAGAAGCACACCCTCTTTATCCCAGAACACAGACGTCATCACCTTAAGGGCTAATTTTTGCACCCTGAACCTCTTTGGATGAGTAGAACCACTGTGACTCTACTCTTTTGACTGCTCCTTGTTTTCATGGTCATACAAATAAATCCAGGTCTCATCCATAGTGACCAGTTGATCTACAAAGTTCTTATCAGTCTGGAAACGCTGACAAATGGACCAGGACGTTTTCACTTGCATGCTTCTCTGATTTGTTGTCAAACATTTGGGGACTCACTTTGCAGATAGCTTCATGTCCAAATGTTCATGGATAATGACACAAACACTCATGGGAAATCCCTACAATATCTGCTATTGCTTTAGCTGAAATTTGTTGATTCTCCAGTATGAGGTTGTGCACAGCATCGACGATTTCCAGAACCACCACCACTCTCGGTCGTCCAGGACGTTCCTCATATTGGTGCTGAAGTGACCCGTTTTAAATTTGACAACCCAGTTCTTAACTGTGGAATATGAAGAGCATTGATCCCCCAATGTCTGCAACATATCACCATAAATATCCTTCACAGACTTTCCTTGCAGAGACAAGAATTTTATCACTCCTCTGCTCTGTTGCTGTGAATATCGCATTAGACTCTGTCATTTTGTTTTCCCGCATGTGTAGAACACTGTTGCCATAAGCAACAAACACAATTTTGAAAACATATATTAAACAAATAAGGTAATAATAAATAATAATAATAATAATAATAAATAATAATAATAAATAATAATAATAAATAGTAATAAAAATAATGTGATGTAACATTCATTACCATAGAAACAAAAAAAAAAAAAAACAGACTTAGCAGCAGCCCCTTATATAACCTTGCCCCTATGGGGCTGCTCACATGTCCGATTTTGATCAGTTCTAAATCAAACTTTCCAATGTAGATCTAGGAGTCCATTGGGTGAGGGAGGGAAAAATTAATTTGCACTGCCATCCATGTCCTGTCTGTTTTTCCACTGAGATCTGTGTTTTTTCTTTTAATACAAAAACACTGATGGTACAAATACACACTGCTGAAAGTCAGTATTTTTTTTTTTTTTTTTTCCTCATTACAAAAAAAAAAAAAATCACATCCGATTGAGCCCTTACCCCTATTATTGGCTTCTTGAAATAATGTGGAATAGTCAGCAGAGGAGAATAGTTTTAAGAGGAAAGCAACCAGGGAAAGAAGGATCAATGCAGATTCCATTGAAAAAGAACTGGAGGTAGGGCTCCCTTCACATGTCCACGTGGCATCTGGTTGTTCGGTTTTTTTTTTTCCCACAGATACCACACATATATTAAAACCTATTGTGATCTTCACATGGTTCAATTTTTCCAGCAGCACAGATGACGAGGCCCAATACAAGTCTGTGGTCTGTGAAAACCGCAAACAGCACACGGATAGCATCAGTGTCCTGTAAGTACAACCCCTGGCAAAAATTGTTTAGTTTTGTGCAATATCTGTGATCTGCTTTTTTTTTTTTTTTTTTTAAACAAAAGTAAAGTCATTTCAAATGTCAACTTTCTGGCTTTAATGAACCCTAAAAAAAAAAAAAAATCATGAAAACAATGTGCTAGACAGTAACTTACTTTTCAAGACCAAACGGGGGAAAAAATTATGGAAACACTCAATGCTGAGGTAAAAATTATTGAATCATGAAAAACAAACTAAAGAACACTCCAATACATCACTAGTGTTTTGTTGCACCACCTCTGGCTTTTATAACAGCTTGCAGTCTCTGAGGCATGGACTCAATGAGTGACAAACAGTACTCTTCATCAAGCTGGCTCCAACTTTCTCTGATTGCTGTTGCCAGATCAGCTTTGCAGGTTGGAGCCTTGTCATGGAACATTTTCTTCAACTTCCACCAAAGATTTTCAATTGGATTGAGATCCGGACTATTTGCAGGCCCATTGACCTTATGTGTCTTTCAAGGAATGTTTTCACAGTTTTTGCTCTATGGCAGGATGCATTATCATATTGATGAAATCATTTATCATCCCCAAACATCCTTTCAATTGATGGGATAGGAAAAGTGTCCAAAATTTCAATGTACATTTGGGAATTTATTGAAGATGTAATGACAGACATCTCAGTGCCTTTACCTGACATGCAGCCCCCATATCATCAATGACTGTGGAAATGTACATGTTCTCTTCAGGCAGTCATGTTTATAAATCTCATTGGAACGACACCAAAGAAGAGTTCCAGCATCATCACCTTGCCCAATGCAGATTCGTGATTTATCACTGAATATGACTCATCCAGTCAACCACAGTCCACAATTGCTTTTCCTTAGCCCATTGTGACCTTGTTTTTTTCTGTTTATGTGTTAATGATGGCCTTTGTTTAGCTTTTCTGTATGTAAATCCCATTTCCTTTAGGCGGTGTCTTACAGTTTGGTCACAGACATTAAGTCCAGTTTCCTCCCATTCATTCATTCATTCATTCATTTGTTTTGTTGTGCATTTCCTGTTTGGAGATATTGCTTTAAGTTTCCTGTCTTGACGCTTTGCTTTCTTCCTTGGTTTACCAGTATGTTTGCCCTTAACAACCTTCCCATGTTGTTTGTATTTGGTCCAGACTTTATACACAGCTGACTGAACAACCAACATGATTTACCCTCTTAAGTGTTTGATAATACTCTTCTTTGTTTCAATTGACATTTCTCGTGTTTGAGCCATGATTCATGTCAGTCCACTTGGTGCAACAGCTCTCCAAGGTGTGATCACTACTTTTTAGATGCAGACTAACAAGCAGATCTTATTTGATGCAGGTGTTAGTGTTTGGAATGAAAATTTACAGGGTGATTCCATTTTTACCTCAGAATTGAGTGATTCCATAATTTTTGCCCCTGTTTGGTTTTGAAAACTAACAGTTACTGGCTAGCACATTATCTTTTCATGACTTTTTTTTTAGTGTTTCTTAAAGCCAGAAAGTTGACATTTGAAATGACTTTAGTTTTGTGCCATGTCTGTGATCTTCTTTTCTTAAACAACAGTAAACAACTGAATGAGCATCCACAGAGCCAGGTGAGTCCATAATTTTTGCCAGGGGTTGTAGAAGCTTTGCAATACCATTCTTTCTTTATCCATACCAGAAATATATGGATGGTACACCGACACTGGTTTTTCACGTACATGTTTTTCTTTCGCTTCATTGGGCAATACAGGAGACCATAATTATATGCTGCTGCGATTAGGCAAAAATAGTTAGCTCCTCCTCAGGAAACACCCACCAACTGGCACAAAGCTAATCCATTTTTAGCTTAATGTTAGGAGGCTGACACGGGTCTGATCCCTCAGACTTATTTTTTCACTTTGTTGCCAAAGTCACAAGCTCTATTTGAAATAAAGAGTAACTGCTCACTGTGGTTTCCTACCCTATGACCAAGAGAATACTGTGGTCTGATCCACACTATACCCTCTCTAGGTTGCCTGGCAGAACCTTTCCACCCCTGCCACTTCAAGAAGGCCTCATAGTTGCCAGCTTGGACGGTCCTCGTCACGCTTTCCCAGCCGTCTCGTACGCTGTGCCCTGGGAGAAGATAGGGACATCCCAAGAAATTCCCTTCCGGGACCCTTAACCCCTTCCCGACGTAGAATGTACCCAGTATGTCAAGGTTGGATCTGGGTTCCCGACCAATGACGTACTGGGTATATCATGTCAATCATGAGGGATTCACCTGTTACATCCAATCTGCTGTGGCAGAATGAATTAAGATCCAAGAATCAGACGCACTCCAGCTCCTTTTCCAGATCGCCATCTCCTTTCACATCCTCCAGGATGGCCTTAATATCACGCTCCTCAGAGCTGGAACCCCTGGATGTGCAGGGATTTGGCCTTTGCTCAGAGTCAGACTCTGACATCAATTTCACTCAGACCCCCAAGCTTCAAGACCTGATGAATAACCTGATCCTGACAGTCAACCAGATTCTCCACATCAAAGAGGACGATTCACCACCTCTGGAGCAGACTGTATCCTTCAAAAAGGTGTTCAAATGGGATTTTTTTCTTAGTAATGGAAACATCCAGAACTGCACCTTCTGAGAAGACAAATAGATATTCTTTATCCTTTTTTACCTCCAACCTCCTCAAAAATTGAGCAGAGTCTCTAATGATGGACTCTTCAGTAACACAGCCCCCACACGACTCCCGGACAGCAACTCTCTAAAGGAACCAACTAACAGTCACATTGAATTCCTGGCCAAAGCTGCCTTGAAGGCCGATGGTACATCTCCCTTCCTGGCTTTCGTTTCCGCCTTTGGTGAAGCTCCTACAGCAGGGGATGTTCTGGAGCTCCACCCAACGAACTGGCAGACCAGATCTCCCATGCTGGAAAATATCCACATCTCTTGATGCTGAGGCTAGTTCCGCACTGGCATCCAGCAACATCATGACTATATGCAGAATTCTATGACTCAAAGCCTAGAACTGAGATGTGGCTTCAAAGAAGTCTCTCTCCAGCGTTCATGTCTGATTGGAACCAAATTAGACCAGATTAACTTTGATGCTACTATTGGAAACAGCACCTCTCTTCCTAAGGGGAAACCAAAGCGTCCTCCATGCATGAGAGGCACTTTCGTTCCTTTCATCAGTTCTCATCTATGGGTACTCCAACGATCGCGAACAGTCCCCCGTCCAGCAGAGGAAAAAGCCATTGTTCAAGCTGGCCCCTCCCTGGTGGCTGCCAAAGTAAGTCTTCATGTTCCAGATTTAACAGGTTTTCCTCCACAAGGCGGAGTGCCCTCTCCCAGAAGTCATCTAAGGGTGGGCGAGTGTCTTTTCTAGGACGTCTGGCGTTCCGTGATAGACAACACCTGGGTTAGAGAGATAGTTTTCATCTCTCCTTTGTTGATTTTTCAAGTCCCAGCCTGCCTTCCTCTATATGTATTCAGCTGTATGACGACTGGCTGAAGAACAGCCCTCCGTGTCTACGCTAAAGGGTGCTTTACACGGTGCGACATTGCTAGCGATTACTAGCGATGTCGCGAGCGATAGCACCCACCCCCGTCGTTCATGCGACATGTGGTGATCGCTGCCGTAGCGAATAATCTCGCTACGGCAGCGTCACATGCACATACCTGTTCAGCGACGTCGCTGTTGCTGCCGAACAATCCCTCCTTCAAGAGGGAGGTGCGTTCGGCGTCACAGCGGCGCCACAAAACGGTCGCCCAATAGAAGAGGAGGGGAGGAGATGAGCAGCCGGAACATGCCGCCCACCTCCTTCCTTCCTCCTTTATGATGGACACAGGTAGGATGATGTGCGTCGTTCCTGCGGTGTCACACACAGCGATGTGTGGTGCCGCAGGAACGACGAACAACCTGCGGAATGAAACACCAACGACATTATGATTTGGAGCGACGTGTCAACGATTTTTGCGATCGTTGATCGGCGCTCTTAGCTGTCACACGCTGCAATGTCACTAACGACGCCGGATGTGCGTCACAAACACCGTGACCCCGACGATATATCGTTAGCGATGTCGCAGCGTGTAAAGCACCCTTAAGTGCAACAAAAAACTAAAACCAAGAACACCCATCTCTTGCTGCAGCCATGTGCCTCTAAATCCCTGCAGAAAATCAAATGTGTGGGGAGGGTATTAAAAATGACCTATTTTAGTATCACCATCAAATAAATCAGAGAATAAGAGCGGAATGAAAATATTCTTCAAGATAGCATGGCAGGTTTTACAGATGACCTTTCTGTTCTTCTGTGTGCTCTACAAGAAAATACTGGTAATTATTCATTTTCAGACCCAAATGACAACACGTCTTAAATGTATTGTAGTGTCAAGAGGTGAAGGCAGCAAGGCTCTTTATAATGCATAAACTGACAAAGACTACTAATAAGCCCATGTACTTTATTTCTGGCTCTGTAGGTCATTAATACAGTGAGAAAAGTGTTGGCAGGAACTGTACAAGCACTGAAATGCTGCCCACGGTATACTATACATCACCAATTAACAAGAAGCAGATACAGAGTAAGCTTTCCTGCTAACCTTTAAAAAATGTAGGCACAAATCAAAACAACAATGGGAAACCACAGTGCTGGGGCAGGGAATATGCATAAATAGTGATTTTTAATTCATTGTTTTTACATCAAAAGATCCAAGTTGTTTAGATGCAGGACGTCGATGTTGCAGTGCCAATTTTACAAGTAAAAAATAGAGAAAACCTGTAATAAAACATTGGGACTAGTTGTTTCCTTTTAAAACAGAAGCCAGTGTGTAAGCGGTGTAGTTGGGTGGGCAGGCACGCCGGAACTGTGGGGATGTGTAAAATTGAGCACTGTCAAACCAGTGTAAATTTTTTTTGGTTTCTCATGGAAAACAAATTTAAACTACGTTTATATTCTTCTTCCAAACCACAGGTTCAGTACCCTTGGTTTTTCTCTTTGCACCACTTCACCTCTTTAAAGTTATAATTCCTCTCGTCTCCAACAAAAAGCCTTAAATGATTTCAAACACCTTTTTCAATTCCACTATGAGTTGCCAGTCTGTTTTCTGCATCTCATCTCTAAACCAATTTTTTAATGCATCAATCGACTGCCGGGTGATCTGGAATGGAAGCAAAGCAGACAATTATTGGACAAATACAACAGAAAATAACCTTACTTGAGACAAGAGAAGCCCCTAGTGTAAGGCAGTGTATAAATATAGTAGTCTAAGAAATTCATCTATTACAGCTTCTCAAGTGTTTTTTACTTGAGCCTTACTAACTAGGCTATGGTGATGTTTTGTCCTTACCAGTGGTGTGAAAGGTTAAAAAACGAGCCTCCACTTCATTTGTGAGTTGAGCCAAATAGAATATTTAAATGAGCATAATGTGAAACACATTAGTCACGATGCATATAGCTATATCCTATTTTTGGCATACACCTCAAATATATCCACAACAGAGGCCAAAAGTGTGCATTATGGCTATTATATTTTTTCCTTAATAGACAAACGTTTTCTGCTTCTACTGATCACGATACACAAATTTCTAGCAGAGAACATATAGTGCAATTGGGGCGCTAACCTTAACAAAAAAAGTTATTTTATTTCCAAATTATGGCGACAATTTACTGACCACTTGAGGCCAGATTGCTGTGACCACAAAGCAATGCTGAGAACAGGGCTCTGGATCCCAGAAGGCTATATTCTGCTTTCTAGGGCAGAACAATAGATAATGAATGGCTCATAGGTCGAATATGCACACGTCTACTTCATTCAAGATGGGACACGGCAGACGAAGGTTCTTTAGGAAACCTTTATTCTTTAGTTATCATTTACACTGCTTTACATCAATTTTGAGGACTACAAGTTAAAATGTAATCCTTGTGAGTTTTGGTGTGGTGAATCAAAAAATTGCATCTGTTTACTCCAGTCAAATCTGTTTTTTTCCGAACAAACGTGGTTTACTAAGGAACTCTTACAGTAATAATATAACATTATCTATCATTTTAATTATATTATAAAGATATGCTATATATGCAATCGGTATATATAATACGATAACTTCCTAATAAGCAGTTAAACTGCTGACATAGGAATTTTATGGCTATTTAAGGGTACTTTCACACTTGCATTGTTTGGCACCCGTCGCAATCCGCCGCTTTGGGAAACAGCGCAATCTGATAACGGATGTGCGCTGTTTCCCATTGACTTGTATTGATGACTCATTGTGACGGATGGCCCTGCGTTGTATCCGCCGGCCGACGCAGCGTTGCATCCGCCGGGCGGAAAGAACGCAGCATGTAGCGTTTTTCTGCGCTTCCTAGAGCGTAAAAAAAACGCAATGTGCTGGATTCCGTCGGAGTCCGTTGTTTTTATAATAGAAGCCTATGGTGGCGGAATCCGTCGGAATTCCTGTGACGGATCAGTCTTTACACAACTGCGCATGCGCAGTTGAGTAAATTGCTGAAAAAAAAAGAGAATTTTGTTTACTTACCGTAAATTCTTTTTCTTATAGTTCCGTATTGGGAGACCCAGACCTTGGGCGTTTAGCTTCTGCCTCCGGAGGACACACAAAGTACTACACTAAAAAGTGTAGCTCCTCCCTCTGAGCCTATACACCCCCTGGAGAACCAGATCTAGCCAGTTTAGTGCAAAAGCTGAAGGAGAATAGCCACCCACAAGTAAAGACAGAGCAAGAACCGGAACAAGCGGAGACTCTGTCCACGACAACAGCCGGTGATAACACGCGGAACAAGAAACTGCCAACAGGCAACAGGGAGGGTGCTGGGTCTCCCAATACGGAACTATAAGAAAAAGAATTTACGGTAAGTAAACAAAATTCTCTTTTTCTTTATCGTTCCTTTGGGAGACCCAGACATTGGGACGTCTCAAAGCAGTCCATGGGTGGGAATAAACAGAAAAACTGAGAAGTAGGCAGAGCCTAACTTCACAAATGGGCGACAGCCGCCTGAAGGATGCGTCTGCCCAAGCTCGCATCTGCCGAAGCATGAGCATGCACTTGGTTGTGCTTTGAAAAAGGTATGCAGGCTAGTCCAAGTGGCAGCCTGACAGACTTGTTGAGCTGTAGCCTGGTGCCTGAAAGCCCAAGAGGCACTGACAGCTCTGGTCGAGTGTGCCTTGATCCCCGGCGGGGGAGGCACCTGAGAACACTGGTAGGCATTGGAAATGGTCGACCTAATCCAACGAGCTAAGGTCGGCTTAGAAGCAGAGAGGCCCTTACGCCGACCTGTGGTTAGCACAAAAAGAGAGGTGCACCGCCTAAGAGCAGCGGTGCGAGACACATAGCTCCGGAGCGCCCGCACCAGATCCAGAGTATGCAACGCTTTTTCAAAGCGATGAACAGGAGCCGGACAAAAGGAAGGCAGAGAAATGTCCTGGTTAAGGTGGAAAGGAGAAACCACCTTAGGGAGAAAGTCCGGAGTCGGACGGAGAACCACCTTGTCTTGATGAAAAACCAAAAAAGGTGACTCCGAAGAGAGCGCAGCCAAATCAGAGACTCTCCTGAGGGAAGTTATGGCCACTAGAAAGACCACTTTCTGTGAAAGACGAAACAAAGAAACCTCCCTAAGAGGCTCAAAGGGGGGTTTCTGCAAGGCCGTGAGGACCAAATTGAGGTCCCAGGGATCAAAGGGCCGCCGGTAAGGCGGAATGATGTGAGACGCGCCCTGCATGAAGGTGCGCACTTGAGCCAGCCGGGCGATACGCCGCTGGAACAGTACTGACAGAGCCGAGACTTGTCCCTTGAGGGAATTGAGGGATAGTCCTAGCTGCAGACCGGACTGTAGAAAGGACAGAAGGGTCGGCAAGGAAAAAGGCCAAGGAGCATGGCCGGAAGAGCGACACCAGGACAGGAAAATTCTCCAAGTCCTGTGATAGATTTTGGCCGAGGAAGACTTCCGGGCCCGAGTCATAGTGGAGATGACTTCAGGAGGAATACCAGAAGCCGTCAAGATCCAGGACTCAAGAGCCACGCCGTCAATCTGAGAGCCGCAGAATTCTGGCGGAAAAACGGACCTTGTCAGAGAAGGTCTGGACGGTCCGGAAGATGGAGCAAGTCTGGGTATCAAGCTCGCCTGGGCCAGTCCGGAGCAATGAGGATGACCCGACGGCCCTCCATTCTGATCTTGCGCAGAACTCTGGGCAAGAGAGCTAGAGGGGGAAACACGTAGGACAGACGAAACTGGGACCAGTCTTGAACCAGAGCGTCCGCTGCAAAGGCCTGAGGATCGTGGGAGCGAGCCACGTAAACCGGAACCTTGTTATTGTGACGGGATGCCATTAGGTCCACTTCCGGAGTGGCCCACTTGCGGCAGATTGACTGAAACACTGCTGGATGCAGGGACCACTCGCCACTGTCCACGGTTTGACGGCTGAGATAATCTGCTTCCCAGTTTTCCACGCCTGGGATGTGGACTGCGGATATGGTGGACTTGGAGTCCTCCATCCATTGAAGGATGCGTTGAACCTCCAACATTGCCAGGCGGCTGCGTGTCCCGCCTTGGTGATTGATGTAGGCAACCGCTGTCGCGTTGTCTGACTGGACTTGAATGTGCCTGCCCGTCAACAGGTGGTGAAAGGCTAGGAGAGCTAGAAGCACAGCTCTGGTTTCCAGCACATTGATCGAGAGGGCTGACTCGGACGGAGTCCAAGTGCCCTGCGCTCGGTGGTGGAGACATACCGCTCCCCAGCCGGATAGACTGGCATCCGTGGTGAGGATCACCCAGGACGGGGCCAAGAAGGAGCGCCCCTGAGACAGAGAGAGGGGCTGAAGCCACCACTGAAGAGAGCTCCTGGTCTGTGGCGACAGAGCCACTAGCCTGTGCAAGGAGGAAGTCCGCTTGTCCCAACAGCGGAGAATGTCCAGCTGCAGAGGACGCAGATGGAACTGGGCAAAGGGAACAGCCTCCATTGACGCCACCATCTGACCCAGCACCTGCATTAGGTGCCTGATGGAATGACGGCGGGGCCTCAGCAGAGAGCGCACCGCCAGTTGGAGGGACTGCTGTTTGACTAAGGGCAGCTTCACAAGTGCCGGCAGAGTCTCGAACTGCATCCCTAGGTACGGGAGCCTCTGGGTCGGAGTCAGAGTGGATTTGGGCAGATTGACAAGCCACCCGAATTGGGCTAGAGTGGCGAGAGTGAGCGAGACACTCCGCTGACAGTCTGCGCTGGATGAAGCCTTGACTAGAAGGTCGTCCAGGTAAGGAATCACTGCCAACCCCTGGAGGTGCAGAACCGCAACCACTGCTGCCATGACCTTGGTGAATACCCGAGGGGCCGTGGCTAACCCGAAGGGAAGAGCCACGAATTGGAAATGTTCCTCTCCGACTGCAAAACGTAGCCAACGCTGGTGTGAAACTGCAATTGGCACATGCAGATAGGCATCTCTGATGTCGATGGATGCCAGGAAATCCCCTTGGGTCATTGAGGCAATGACTGATCGCAGAGACTCCATGCGAAAATGCCGCACCTGAACATGCTTGTTGAGAAGCTTGAGATCCAGGATGGGCCGGAAGGAACCGTCCTTTTTGGGGACTAGGAAGAGGTTTGAGTAGAAACCTCTGAACCGTTCCCGGGCGGGAACCGGTACAATTACTCCGTTGGCCTGCAAGGATGCCACGGCCTGAGAGAAGGCGGCGGCCTTGGAGCAGGGGGGAGTTGACAGAAAAAATCTGTTTGGCGGGCTGGAAGAGAATTCTATCCTGTAGCCGTGGGAGATGATATCCCGCACCCACTGATCGGAGCCGTGTTGAAACCACACGTCGCCAGAGTGGGAGAGCCTGCCACCGACTAAGGACGTTGCTGGCGCGGACAGATAGTCAAGAGGAGGCTGCCTTAGTGGCAGCAGCTCCTGCGGTCTTCTGTAAACGCGCTTTTGGGCGCCAGTTCGATTTCTGGTCCTTGGCTGAGTTAGTGGACGAGGCCGAGGGCTTAGAGGACGACCAGTTGGAGGAACGAAAGGAACGAAACCTCGACTGGTTCCTACCCTGGACAGGTTTCCTGGTTTTGGTTTGTGGCATGGAAGTACTCTTCCCGCCAGTAGCTTCCTTAATAATTTCATCCAGTTGTTCACCGAATAGCCTGGACCCAGCAAAAGGGAGCCCAGCAAGGTACTTCTTTGAAGAAGCATCTGCCTTCCACTCTCGAAGCCACAAGAAGGTGCGGATAGCGAGGGAATTAGCCGAAGCCACCGCAGTGCGGTGAGAAGCCTCCAGCATGGCAGACATGGCATAGGATGAAAAAGCTGAAGCTTGGGAAGTTAAGGCAACCATTTCGGGCATAGATTCCCTGGTGAGGGAATGCATCTCCTCTAGAGAAGCAGAGATGGCTTTGAGAGCCCACACTGCTGCAAAAGATGGGGAGAACGAGGCCCCTGCCGCCTCATATACAGATTTGGCCAGAAGGTCAACCTGGCGGTCAGTGGAATCCTTAAGAGAGGTGCCATCAGCCACTGATACAACGGTCCGGGCTGAGAGTCTAGACACCGGAGGGTCTACCTTTGGTGAATGAGCCCACTCCTTGACCACCTCAGGTGGAAAGGGAAAACGGTCATCAGAACCACGCTTTGGGAAGCGTTTGTCAGGACAGGCCCTAGGCTTGGTCACAGTGGCCTGAAAACTGGAGTGGTTAAAGAACACACTCCTTGTCCTCATAGGCAAGGTAAACTGGTGCTTTTCTGCCAGAGAGGATTGCTCCTCTGATACTGGCGGATTGAGGTCCAGTACAGAATTAATGGACGCAATCAAATCACTAACATCTGAGTCACTTTCGGACAGATCAATGGGGCACATGGAGGTAGCCTCCGAGCAACCAGTAAAGGCATCCTCCTCGTCCGGCGAGTCAGCTTCTGAAACAGAGCCGCGGGACGAGGAAGGAGAGGGAGCCCTGCGTCTCCTTTTAGGAGGACGGGGTCTGGGACCAGATGATGAATCCTCTGTGAGCTCCGCTGAGAGAGCCCTAGCAGCAGAGGCACCCTGGGAAGGGGGCTGATGCATGTTCAGCAAAGTCCGGGACAGCTGTCCCATGGAGTCGGCAAAACACTGGGAGATTGACCTAGAGAAGGATTCTACCCAAGCCGGGGGTTCAGCCACAGGAGCCGGAGCAGCCGGAGAGACCACTGGGGGGGCGATTCCAGGCTGAGGCATAGTCAGGTTAGAGCAGACATCACAATGTGGATATGTGCTCGGTTCAGGCAGCACGAGCTTACATGCAGTGCATACTAAATATAGCTTTGGAGCCTTGCTCCTCGTGTGAGACATGCTGCTGAAGTGGGGGCTCTGCCAGAGTGACCCCCAGAGAGTATATACAGAGGCCCACAACCAGAGGTTGTGGCTTACCAGACCGCTGGAGCGGTGTTGTGTGCCCTCCAGATCCCGAAGCCCGGACCCCCAAGCACCTCAGCAGGGATGCTGCAGCCAGTGCTGATTGCAGAGAAAACGCTGAAAAAATGGCGCCGGAGCGAGGAGAGGGGGCAGGGCCAACCCTGAGAGCGGGATCTGGAGGGCCAAAGAGACTTACAGGGGAGGAGACATGTACTCAGTGAGGAGTGTCCTTCCCCTGTGCAGAACGGCCGCTGGGCGGAGCCACACTGTCCCTCTGCATGAATGACATGCGAGGGCAGTGAAACCGAAAGTAGGCCTCTGGCGAAGCCGGGGCCTAAATTTGAGCGGTGCAGCCGGCGCGCAGGCACCCTCGGCGCGGTTCTGAGGCGACAGCCAGAGAACCGGCTGGAAATGTCACAAAAATTACTCAGCACACTCTCCCCACATAATAAAGTACAGGGACCCCCAGAATATAAACGTCTCAGGTACTTAGCTTGCTGAGACGCAGGGCCATGTCCCTGGGGATGAGTGCTCCGTCCAGCAGGATCCTGAAGGGCTGCAGATGGAGACCGGTCTCCTGCAAAGCATGGACAACCGTGCTGGCTCCCACTTCAAGCCAGAGCCCGAGGGATGGTGAAGGAGCACGGCATGTAAGGCTCCAGCCTTGGAATCAACCTTAACAGCACCGCCGACACAGTGGGGTGAGAAGGGACATGCCAGGGATCCAGACTTGGACCCGCTTTTCTTCAAAATCTTTCCAAAAATGAAAAATCAGATGAGAATGCATGTGTGGATGTATGCCTCCTGAACACAAAGCAATGAACTGGCTAGATCTGGTTCTCCAGGGAGTGTATAGGCTCAGAGGGAGGAGCTACACTTTTTAGTGTAGTACTTTGTGTGTCCTCCGGAGGCAGAAGCTATACACCCAATGTCTGGGTCTCCCATAGGAACGATAAAGAAAGAGAATTTTGTTTACTTACCGTAAATTCTTTTTCTTATAGTTCCGTCTTGGGAGACCCAGACCTTGGGTGTTTAGCTTCTGCCTCCGGAAGACACACAAAGTACTACACCTAAAAGTGTAGCTCCTCCCTCTGAGCTTATACACCCCCTGGTGAGCCAGTCACAGCCAGTTTAGTGCAAAAGCTGAAGGAGAATAGCCACCCACAAGTAGAACAGAGCAAGAGCCGGAACAACCGGAGACTCTGTCCACAACAACAGCCGGTGATAACACGCGGAACAAGGAAATTGTCAACAGGCAACAGGGAGGGTGCTGGGTCTCCCAAGACGGAACTATAAGAAAAAGAATTTACGGTAAGTAAACAAAATTCTCTTTTTCTTTATCGTTCCTTTGGGAAACCCAGACCTTGGGACGTTCCAAAGCAGTCCCTGGGTGGGAAATAAACAGAAAAACTAAGAAGTAGGCAGAACCTAACTTCACAAATGGGCGACAGCCGCCTGAAGGATGCGTCTGCCCAAGCTCGCATCTGCCGAAGCATGAGCATGCACTTGGTAGTGCTTTGAAAAGGTATGCAGGCTAGTCCAAGTGGCAGCCTGACAGACTTGTTGAGCCGTAGCCTGGTGCCTAAAAGCCCAAGAGGCACCGACAGCTCTGGTCGAGTGTGCTTTGATCCCCGGCGGGGGAGGCACCTGAGTACTCTGGTAGGCGTCCGAAATGGTCTACCTAATCCAACGGGCTAAGGTCGGCTTAGAAGCAGGGAGGCCCTTGTGCCGACCTGTGGTTAGCACAAAAAGAGAGGTGCACCGCCTAAGCGCAGCGGTGCGAGACACATAGATCCGGAGAGCACGCACCAGATCTAGAGTATGCAGCGCTTTTTCAAAGCGATGAACAGGGGCCGGACAGAAGGAAGGTAAGGTAATGTCCTGGTTAAGGTGGAAGGGAGAGACCACCTTAGGAAGAAAGTCCGGAGTCGGACGGAGAACCACCCTGTCTTGATGAAAAACTAAAAAAGGTGACTCCGAAGAGAGCGCAGCCAAATCAGAGACTCTCCTGAGAGAAGTTATGGCAACCAGAAAGGCCACTTTCTGTGAAAGACGATACAAAGAAACCTCCCTAAAAGGCTCAAAGGGGGGTTTCTGCAAGACCGTGAGAAGCAAGTTAAGGTCCCAGGGATCCAAGGGCCGCCGGTAAGGCGGAATGATGTGAGACGCGCCTTGCATGAAGGTGCGGACCTGAGACAGCCGAGCGAGACGCCGCTGGAACAGAACTGACAGAGCTGAAACTTGTCCCTTGAGAGAGTTGAGGGACAGTCCTAGCTGCAGACCGGACTGTAGAAAAGACAGAAGGGTCGGCAAGGAGAATGGCCAAGGAGGATGGCCGGTAGAGCGACACCACGACAGGAAAATTTTCCAAGTCCTGTGATAGATCTTAGCGGAGGAAGACTTCCGGGCCCGAGTCATAGTGGAGATGACTTCAGGAGGAATACCAGAAGCCGTCAAGATCCAGGACTCAAGAGCCACGCCGTCAATCTGAGAGCCGCAGAATTCTGGCGGAAAAACGGACCTTGTGAGAGAAGGTCTGGACGGTCCGGAAGATGCCACGGCACCTCTACGGACAGATGGAGCAGGTCTGGGTACCAAGCTCGCCTGGGCCAGTCCGGAGCAATAAGGATGACCCGACGGCCCTCCATTCTGATCTTGCGCAGAACTCTGGGCAAGAGAGCTAGAGGGGGAAACACGTAGGACAGACGAAACTGGGACCAGTCTTGAACCAGAGCGTCCGCTGCAAAGGCCTGAGGATCGTGGGAGCGAGCCACGTAAACAGGAACTTTGTTGTTGTGACGGGATGCCATTAGGTCCACGTCCGGAGTACCCCATTTGCGGTAGATCGACTGAAACACTGCCGGGTGCAGAGACCACTCGCCACCGTCCACGCTTTGACGGCTGAGATAATCTGCCTCCCAGTTGTCCACGCCTGGGATGTGGACTGCGGATATGGTGGACCTGGAGTCCTCCGCCCATTGAAGAATGCGTTTTACCTCCATCATTGCCAGGCGGCTGCATGTCCCGCCTTGATGATTGATGTAGGCAACCGCTGTCGCGTTGTCTGACTGGACTCGAATGTGCCTGCCCGACAACAGGTGGTGAAATGCTAGGAGAGCTAGAAGCACGGCTCTGGTTTCCAGCACATTGATTGAAAGGGCTGACTCGGACGGAGTCCAAGTGCCCTGCGCTCTGTGGTGGAGACATACTGCTCCCCAGCCGGATAGACTGGCATCCGTGGTGAGAATCACCCAGGACGGGGCCAGGAAGGAGCGCCCTTGGGACAGGGAGAGGGGCCGAAGCCACCACTGAAGAGAGCTCCTGGTCCGTGGCGACAGAGCCACCAACTTGTGTAAGGAGGAAGGCCGCTTGTCCCAACAGCGGAGAATGTCCAGCTGCAGGGGGCGCAGATGGAACTGGGCAAAGGGAACAGCCTCCATGGACGCCACCAGTTGACCCAGCACCTGCATCAGACGCCTGAGGGTATAACGGTGGGGCCTCAGGAAAGAGCGCACCGCCAGCTGGAGTGACAGCTGTTTGTTTAAGGGCAACTTCACAAGTGCCGGCAAAGTCTCGAACTGCATCCCTAGGTACGTGAGACTCTGGGTCGGAGTCAGAGTGGATTTGGGAAGATTGACAAGCCACCCGAATTGGGCTAGAGTGGCGAGAGTGAGCGAGACACTCCGCTGACAGTCTGCACTGGATGGAGCCTTGACTAGAAGGTCGTCCAGGTAAGGGAGCACTGCCAACCCCTGGAGGTGCAGAACCGCAATCACTGCTGCCATGACCTTGGTGAATACCCGAGGGGCCGTGGCTAACCCGAAGGGGAGAGCCACGAATTGGAAATGATCTTCTCCTATTGCAAAACGTAGCTGGTGTGAAACTGCAATTGGCACATGTAGATGGGCATCTCTGATGTCGATGGACGCCAGGAAATCCCCTTGGGTCATTGAGGCAATGACTGATCGCAGAGACTCCATGCGAAAGTGCCGCACCCGAACATGCTTGTTGAGAAGCTTGAGATCCAGGATGGGCCAGAAGGTACCGTCCTTTTTGGGAACTAGGAAGAGGTTTGAGTAAAAACCTCCGAACCGTTCCCGGGCGGGAACTGGTACAATTACTCCATTGGCCTGCAAGGCTGCCACGGCCTGTGAGAAGGCGGCGGCCTTGGAGCAGGGGGGAGTTGAGAGAAAAAATCTGTTTGGCGGGCTGGAAGAGAATTCTATCCTGTAGCCGTGAGAGATGATATCTCTCACCCACTGATCGGAGACTTGTTGAAACCAAGCGTCGCCAAAGTGGGAGAGCCTGCCACCGACTAAGGACGTTGCTGGAGCGGGCAGAGAGTCACGAGGAGGCTGCCTTAGTGGCAGACCCTCCTGCGGTCTTCTGTGGACGCGCTTTTGGGCGCCAGTTGGATTTCTGGTCCTTAGCTGAGTTAGCGGACGAGGCGGAGGGCTTAGAGGACGACCAGTTGGAGGAACGAAAGGAGCGAAACCTCGACTGATTCCTACCCTGGGCGGGTTTCCTGGTTTTGGTTTGTGGCATGGAAGTACTCTTCCCGCCAGTAGCTTCTTTAATAATTTCATCCAGCTGTTCACCGAACAGCCGGGAACCAGCAAAAGGGAGCCCAGCAAGGTACTTCTTTGAAGAAGCGTCTGCCTTCCACTCTCGAAGCCACAAGATCCTGCGGATAACGAGGGAATTAGCCGAAGCCACCGCAGTGCGGTGAGAAGCCTCTAGCATGGCAGACATGGCAGAAGATGAAAAAGCTGAAGCTTGAGAAGTTAAGGCAACCTTCTCGGGCATAGATTCCCTGGTGAGGGAATGCATCTCCTCTAGAGAAGCAGAGATGGCTTTGAGAGCCCACAGTGCTGCAAAAGTTGGGGAAAACGCGGCCCCCGCCGCTTCATACACGGATTTGGCCAGAAGGTCAATCTGACGGTCAGTGGAATCCTTAAGGGAGGTGCCATCAGCCACCGACACAACGGTCCGGGTTGAGAGCCTAGACACCGGAGGGTCTACCTTTGGGGAGTGAGCCCACTCCTTGACCACCTCAGGTGGAAAGGGAAAACGGTCATCAGAACCACGCTTTGGGAAGCGTTTGTCAGGACAGGCCCTGGGTTTGGTCAAAGCGGTCTGAAAACTGGAGTGGTTAAAGAACACACTCTTTACTCGCTTAGGCGAGGTAAACTGGTGCTTTTCTGCCAGAGAGGGTTGCTCCTCTGATACTGGCGGATTGAGATCCAGTACAGAATTAATGGAAGCAATCAAGTCACTAAGATCTGAGTCACCCTCGGAAAGATCAATGGGGTACATGGAGTTAGTCTCCGAGCCCCCTGTAAAGGCATCCTCCTTATCTTGCGAGTCAGCTCTTGAATCAGAGCCGCGGGATGAGGAGGGAGAGGAAACCCTGCACCTCCTCTTAGGAGGACGGGGTCTGGGCCCTGATGATGTATCCTCTGTGAGTTCTGGTGGACGGAGGTCAGATGATAGAGATCCTAAAGGACCCTTAGCAAGAGCATTAGAGGCACCCTGTGAAGGGGGCTGATGCATATTCATCAAAGTCCTGGACAGAAGTCCCATGGACTCAGCAAAAGACTGGGAGATAGACCTAGAGAAGGACTCTACCCAGGCCGGGGGTTCAGCCACAGGTGCAGAAGCAGCCTGAGAGACCACTGGGGGTGAGACTCCAGGCTGTGGCACCGCCAAGTTAGAGCAGACATCACAATGTGGATAGGTGCTCGGTTCAGGCAGCAGGAGCTTACATGCAGCGCATACAGTATAAAGCTTTGGAGACTTGCTCCTCGTGTGAGACATGCTGCTGGAGTGGGGACTCTACAAAGAGAACTGAACCCTAGGGAGTATATACAGAGGTCCACAACCAGAAACCGGCTGTGGCTTACCAGACCGCTGGAAGCTGTGTTGTGTGCCCTCCAGATCCCGAAGCCCGGACCCCCAATGCACAGCACCTCAGCAGGGATGCAGAGTGCAGGAAGGCCCAGCGCAGAGTGAACCCTGTTTAGGAAAATGGCCGCCGGAGCTAAGAGAGGGGGCGGGACTTTGGAGGCGTTCCTGTAGGAAAGCGGGATCTGGAGGGCCATAGAGACCTGCACGGGAGGAGACACGCACAAGCAGTGGGGAGTGTCCCTCCCCTGTGCAGGACGGCCGCCGGGAGGAGGCGTGCCTGTCCCTCTGCATGAGTGACATGCGAGGGCAGTTAACAGAAACTAGGCCTCCGGCAAAGCCGGGGCCTAAATTTGAGCGGCGAGGCCAACGCGCAGGCACCATCGGCGCGGTTCTCGGGCGAAAGCTAGAGAACCCGCCGTAAATGACAAAATAAATACAGTAAGCACACTCTCCCCATACAATAAAGAACAGGGACCCCCAACATATGAACGTCTCAGGTATTTAGCTGCTGAGACGCAGGGCCAGGTCCCTGGGGATGAGTGCTCCGGTCCAGCAGAGTCCTAAAGGGCTGTGGATGGAGACCGGTCTCCTGCCAGGCATGGAGACCGCGCTGGCTCCCACTTCAAGCCAGAGCCCAGGAGGGATGGTGAAGGAGCACGGCATGTAAGGCTCCAGCCTTGGAAATCAACCTTACAACACCACCGACACAGTGGGGTGAGAAGGGACATGCCGTGGGTCCAGACGTGGACCCGCACTTCGTCAATCTCTTTCCAAAAAAAAAAGAAAAAATCATATGAGAATGCATGTGTGGATGTATGCCTCCTGAATACAAAGCGATAAACTGGCTGTGACTGGCTCACCAGGGGGTGTATAAGCTCAGAGGGAGGAGCTACACTTTTACGTGTAGTACTTGGTGTGTCCTCCGGAGGCAGAAGCTAAACACCCAAGGTCTGGGTCTCCCAAAGGAACGATAAAGAAAAAAGCTACAACGGATTCCGTTGTTTTGCAGGATCCGTCGCCTCAGTTGTGCTACTATATGCAACGCATCCGTTATATCCGTCACACAACGCAATGCGACAGATGCCACACAACGCAAGTGTGAAACTAGGCTAAGCAGTGTGAAAAGAGACGGCAGCATTCAGTAGTTCAAAAGGCTTACAAGTCGCAGCAAATTTAACTGTTAAAAAGGTTTGTGTTGAATAGGTCATCCAACACTTGAACAGTTTGTATATGGTACACATTGATATCATGAAATGGATATCAAGGTAGATGGAACAAAAAGATGATGGGGACTAGTGCTGGTGTTTACAGCGAGACAACCCTGATCATACAGTTAGGTCCAGAAATATTTGGACAGTGACACAATTTTCGCGAGTTGGGCTCTGCATGCCACCACATTGGATTTGAAATGAAACCTCTACAACAGAATTCAAGTGCAGATTGTAACATTTAATTTGAAGGTTTGAACAAAAATATCTGATAGAAATTGTAGGAATTGTACACATTTCTTTACAAACACTCCACATTTTAGGAGGTCAAAAGTAATTGGACAAATAAACCAAACCCAAACAAAATATTTTTATTTTCAATATTTTGTTGCGAATCCTTTGGAGGCAATCACTGCCTTAAATCTGGAACCCATGGACATCACCAAACGCTGGGTTTCCTCCTTCTTAATGCTTTGCCAGGCCTTTACAGCCGCAGCCTTCAGGTCTTGCTTGTTTGTGGGTCTTTCCGTCTTAAGTCTGGATTTGAGCAAGTGAAATGCATGCTTAATTGGGTTAAGATCTGGTGACTGACTTGGCTATTGCAGAATGTTCCACTTTTTTGCACTCATGAACTCCTGGGTAGCTTTGGCTGTATGCTTGGGGGTCATTGTCCAGCTGTACTATGAAGCGTCGTCCGATCAACTTTGCGGCATTTGGCTGAATCTGGGCTGAAAGTATATCCCGGTACACTTCAGAATTCATCCGGCTACTCTTGTCTGCTGTTATGTCATCAATAAACACAAGTGACCCAGTGCTATTGAAAGCCATGCATGCCCATGCCATCACGTTGCCTCCACCATGTTTTACAGAGGATGTGGTGTGCCTTGGATCATGTGCCGTTCCCTTTCTTCTCCAAACTTTTTTCTTCCCATCATTCTGGTACAGGTTGATCTTTGTCTCATCTGTCCATAGAATACTTTTCCAGAACTGAGCTGGCTTCATGAGGTGTTTTTCAGCAAATTTAACTCTGGCCTGTCTATTTTTGGAATTGATGAACGGTTTGCATCTAGATGTGAACCCTTTGTATTTACTTTCATGGAGTCTTCTCTTTACTGTTGACTTAGAGACAGATACACCTACTTCACTGAGAGTGTTCTGGACTTCAGTTGATGTTGTGAACGGGTTCTTCTTCACCAAAGAAAGTATGCGGCGATTATCCACCACTGTTGTCATCCGTGGACGCCCAGGCCTTTTTGAGTTCCCAAGCTCACCAGTCAATTCCTTTTTTCTCAGAATGTACCCGACTGTTGATTTTGCTACTCCAAGCATATCTGCTATCTCTCTGATGGATTTTTTCTTTTTTTTCAGCCTCAGGATGTTCTGCTTCACCTCAATTGAGAGTTCCTTAGACCGCATGTTGTCTGGTCACAGCAACAGCTTCCAAATGCAAAACTACACACCTGTAATCAACCCCAGACCTTTTAACTACTTCATTGATTACAGGTTAACGAGGGAGACGCCTTCAGAGTTAATTGCAGCCCTTAGAGTCCCTTGTCCAATTACTTTTGGTCCCTTGAAAAAGAGGAGGCTATGCATTACAGAGCTATGATTCCTAAACCCTTTCTCCGATTTGGATGTGAAAACTCTCATATTGCAGCTGGGAGAGTGCACTTTCAGCCCATATTATATATATAATTGTATTTCTGAACATGTTTTTGTAAACAGCTAAAATAACAAAACTTGTGTCACTGTCCAAATATTTCTGGACCTAACTAACTATTCCAGAGCATCCAAAGAGAAAATTTCTCCCTAACAAAATTTACACAACTAATTGCTCTCTTAGGCAGACCATAGACTCGATTTTGTATGAAACAAACATATTACAGGCTAATCAAGTCTTCAGGATTTCTTAAACATTTCTCATTTGTGAAAAAAATTTGACGTATTGCATATTTTTTTATTTTATATTGGAATCAGCATCTTTCATTTGGGTAAAATCAGCAAAAAATACGTAGGTCTGATGAATTATTTTTTTTCAAATGTATATCAATGTTATCATTTGTTAATAACCTTTTAAGATGACTGGGTGACACCATTGTTTCGACATCCCAAATTACATCTAACGGTGATTAAACCAAACATGCTGTTTAAATGAAACGGAGATGTAACACTGTAGAGATAGGAGACTGACAACTAGGAGTAGATACTGAACTTCCCGTCCTATAGTATCTAAAATTGGCATTCTACTCCAGCACTGCGTATTCCCTGAGGGACTGACAAGGAACCAGACTTTGTAATCAGATAACACTTATTAACTTACCTTGCTAACAAGGAAATCTGTAGCCTCAAAATGTCTTCCAAACATCTTTGGAGACTCCCCAGGGATAGGTTCTATCTTCACACAGACCTCTTGGCCCTTTTTTGCGGCATCTACAGTCTTGTGGTTAATTTCAATACTGGTAACTATTCCAATATCTACAAACTAAAAAGACAAAATGTACTTTATAAAGCAGACTACTTCATGGAGTTCTTGGTGCCCCCCCCCCCACTACCACATCAGGAGGTAAGGTATGCCGAAGATGCCAGGACATGTGGACAAAATGCCAACTATCGTTCACCTATCCCAGTCATTGGGATATACCAATACTGCATATATAATCACATTTGCCTCATTTTCCTGCATACACTTAGCTAAGGTTCACGCCAAGGAGTGGTATGTAGTGTACTGACATGTCATCAAGTACTGAGACTAGGCACATGTGTAATGAGTATTAAGGGCAACAGAAAGAAACAATTCTAATTGTAATGACCAATAAACTCATACACAAAACATGGAAGCATTAACATGAACAACCAAAATGTTGACTTACATTTTTACTAGGTACACATATGGGTGTTCCCTGTTTAAGCTGACCAGATTCCACAATCACTCCCATGACAATGGGATCCCGAGAATTAAAGATGAACTGTGGAAGAATTCTCATTTTACACGGGAATACAGCAATATGTCTGTAAAAAGGTAAACAAAAACACAATTGGGTATAGAAAGAATGAGAAATCCAAGAAAAAAAAAAATACGCAAGTTTATATGAAATACCGTATTTTTCATTTTATAAGACACACAGGACTTTAAGACACACTCCAAATTTAGTGGAGGAAAAAAACGGAATTTTGTTTACTTACCGTAAATTCCTTTTCTTCTAGCTCCTATTGGGAGACCCAGACAATTGGGTGTATAGCTTCTGCCTCTGGAGGCCACACAAAGTATTACACTTTTAAAAAAGTGTAACCCCTCCCCTCTGCCTATACACCCTCCCGTGGATCACGGGCTCCTCAGTTTGGTGCAAAAGCAGGAAGGAGAAAACTTATAAATTGGTCTAGGGTAAATTCAATCCGAAGGATGTTCGGAGAACTGAAGACCATGAACCCAAAGAACAAATCAACATCAACAACATGTGTACACAAAAGAACAACCAGCCCGAAGGGCACAGGGGCGGGTGCTGGGTCTCCCAATAGGAGCTAGAAGAAAAGGAATTTACGGTAAGTAAACAAAATTCCCTTTTTCTTTGTCGCTCCATTGGGAGACCCAGACAATTGGGACGTCCAAGAGCAGTCCCTGGGTGGGTAAAGCAATACCTCAATAAAAAGAGCCGAAAAACGGCCCCCTCTTACAGGTGGGCAACCGCCGCCTGGAGGACTCGCCTACCTAGACTGGCGTCTGCCGAAGCATAGGTATGCACTTGATAGTGCTTCGTGAAAGTGTGCAGACTAGACCACGTAGCTGCCTGACACACCTGCTGAGCCGTTGCCCGGTGCCGCAATGCCCAGGACGCACCTACGGCTCTGGTAGAATGGGCTTTCAACCCTGAAGGGAGCGGAAGCCCAGAAGTACGGTAGGCCTCGAGAATCGGTTCCTTGATCCACCGAGCCAAGGTTGACTTGGAGGCCTGAGATCCCTTACGCTGGCCAGCGACAAGGACAAAGAGCGCGTCTGAACGGCGCAGGGGCGCCGTGCGAGACATGTAGACCCGGAGTGCTCTCACTAGATCCAAAGAGTGCAAATCCTTTTCACACTGGTGAATTGGATTAGGGCAAAAGGAAGGCAAGGAGATATCCTGATTTAGATGAAAAGGGGATACCACCTTAGGGAGAAATTCCGGGACAGGACGCAGAACCACCTTATCCTGGTGAAAAACCAGGAAGGGAGCTTTGCATGACAGCGCTGCAAGCTCAGACACTCTCCGAAGTGATGTGACTGCCACCAGGAAGGCCACCTTCTGAGAAAGACGGGAGAGAGAGACATCCCGCAGCGGCTCAAAAGGCGGCTTTTGAAGAGCCGTCAGGACCCTGTTAAGATCCCAAGGTTCCAACGGACGTTTGTAAGGTGGAACCATGTGGCAAACCCCCTGCAGGAACGTGCGGACCTGCGGAAGCCTGGCTAGACGCGTTTGAAAAAACACGGAGAGCGCCGACACTTGGCCCTTGAGAGAGCCGAGGGACAAACCCTTGTCCATTCCAGATTGTAGGAATGAAAGAAATGTGGGTAATGCAAACGGCCATGGAGGAAAACCGTTATCAGAGCACCAGGATAAGAAGTTTTGCCAAGTCCTGTGATAGATCTTGGCGGACGTTGGTTTCCTGGCTTGTCTCATGGTGGCAATGACATCCTGAGATAACCCTGAAGACGCTAGGAGCCAGGACTCAATGGCCACGCAGTCAGGTTGAGGGCCACAGAATTCAGATGGAAAAGAAGGGAATTTTGTTTACTTACCGTAAATTCCTTTTCTTCTAGCTCTAATTGGGAGACCCAGACAATTGGGTGTATAGCTACTGCCTCCGGAGGCCACACAAAGTATTACACTTAAAAGTGTAAGGCCCCTCCCCTACTGCCTATACACCCCCCGTGGGATCACGGGTTCCTCAGTTTTAGTGCAAAAGCAAGAAGGAGGAAAGCCAATAAACTGGTTTAAGTAAATTCAATCCGAAGGAATATCGGAGAACTGAAACCATTCAACCTGAACAACATGTGTATACAAAAAAACAGGGGCGGGTGCTGGGTCTCCCAATTAGAGCTAGAAGAAAAGGAATTTACGGTAAGTAAACAAAATTCCCTTCTTCTTTGTCGCTCTATTGGGAGACCCAGACAATTGGGATGTCCAAAAGCAATCCCTGGGTGGGTAAAATAATACCTCATGATAGGGCCGTAAAAACGACCCTTTTCTACAGGTGGGCAATCGCCGCCTGAAGGACTTGTCTACCTAGGCTGGCGTCCGCCGAAGCATAGGTATGCACCTGATAATGCTTGGTAAAAGTGTGCAGACTTGACCAGGTAGCCGCCTGGCACACCTGCTGAGCCGTAGCCTGGTGCCGTAATGCCCAGGAGGCACCCACGGCTCTGGTAGAATGGGCTCTTAGCCCTGAGGGAACCGGAAGCCCCGCAGAACGGTAGGCTTCAAGAATTGGTTCCTTGATCCACCGAGCCAGGGTGGATTTGGAAGCTTGCGACCCTTTACGCTGGCCAGCGACAAGGACAAAGAGTGCATCCGCGCGGCGCAGAGGAGCCGTGCGGGAAATGTAGATTCTGAGTGCTCTCACCAGATCCAACATATGCAAATCCTTTTCACATTGATGAACTGGACGAGGACACAAAGAAGGTAAGGAGATATCCTGATTGAGATGAAAGGGGGATACCACCTTAGGGAGAAACTCCGGAATCGGGCGCAGCACCACCTTATCCTGGTGAAATACCAGGAAGGGAGATTTGCATGACAGCGCTGCTAGCTCTGACACTCTCCGAAGAGACGTGACCGCTACTAGAAAAGCCACTTTCTGAGAAAGGCGAGACAGGGAAACATCCCTCATAGGCTCGAAAGGCGGCTTCTGAAGAGCAATTAGAACCTTGTTCAGATCCCAGGGCTCTAACGGCCGCTTGTAAGGAGGGACGATATGACAAACCCCCTGCAGGAACGTGCGTACCTGAGGAAGTCGTGCTATGCGCTTCTGAAAAAATACAGATAGCGCAGAGACTTGTCCCTTAAGGGAGCCGAGCGACAAACCTTTTTCCAACCCGGATTGCAGGAAGGAAAGAAAAGTGGGCAAAGCAAACTTCCTGAGCAGAGCACCAAGCTAAGAATATCTTCCACGTCCTGTGGTAGATCTTGGCAGAGGTTAGTTTCCTAGCCTGTCTCATGGTGGCAATGACCTCTTGAGATAATCCTGAAGACGCTAGGATCCAGGACTCAATGGCCACACAGTCAGGCTCAGGGCCGCAGAATTCTGATGGAAAAACGGCCCTTGAGACAGCAAGTCTGGCCGGTCTGGTAGTGCCCACGGTTGTCCTACCGTGAGATGCCACAGATCCGGGAACCACGACCTCCTTGGCCAGTCTGGAGCGACGAGGATGGCGCGGCGGCAGTCGGACCTGATCTTGCGTAGCACCCTGGGCAACAGTGCCAGAGGTGGGAACACATAAGGTAGCCGGAACTGCGACCAATCTTGAACTAAGGCGTCCGCCGCCAGAGCTCTGAGATCGTGAGACCGTGCCATGAAGGCCGGGACCTTGTTGTTGTGCCGGGACGCCATTAGGTCGACGTCCGGCATCCCCCAGCGGCGACAAATTTCCTGAAACACGTCCCGGTGAAGAGACCATTCCCCTGCGTCCATACCCTGGCGACTGAGGAAGTCTGCTTCCCAGTTTTCTACGCCCGGGATGTGAACTGCGGATATGGTGGATGCCGTGTCTTCCACCCCCGTCAGAATCCGCCGGACTTCCTGGAAGGCTTGCCGACTGCGTGTCCCTCCTTGGTGGTTGATGTATGCCACCGCTGTGGAGTTGTCCGACTGAATTCGGATCTGCTTGCCTTCCAGCCACTGCTGGAAGGCTTGTAGGGCAAGATACACTGCTCTGATTTCCAGAACATTGATCTGAAGGGTGGACTCCTGCTGAGTCCACGTACCTTGAGCCCTGTGGTGGAGAAAAACTGCTCCCCACCCTGATAGACTCGCGTCCGTTGTGACCACCGCCCAAGATGGGGGTAGGAAAGACTTTCCTATTGACAATGAGATGGGAAGAAGCCACCAATGAAGAGAATCCTTGGTCGCCTGAGAAAGGGAGACGTTCCTGTCTAGGGACGTCGACTTCCTGTCCCATTGGCGGAGAATGTCCCATTGTAGTGGACGCAGATGAAACTGCGCGAAAGGGACTGCCTCCATTGCTGCTACCATCTTCCCCAAGAAGTGCATGAGGCGTCTCAAGGGGTGCGACTGGCCCTGAAGGAGAGATTGCACCCCTGTCTGTAGTGAACGCTGTTTGTCCAGCGGAAGCATCACTATCGCTGAGAGAGTATGAAACTCCATGCCAAGGTATGTTATCGATTGGGTCGGGGTGAGATTTGACTTTGAAAAGTTGATGATCCACCCGAAACTCTGGAGAGTCTCCAGCGCAACGTTCAGGCTGTGTTGGCATGCCTCTTGAGAGGGAGCCTTGACAAGTAGATCGTCCAAGTAAGGGATCACAGAGTGACCCTGAGAATGCAGGACTGCTACTACTGCTGCCATGACCTTGGTGAAAACCCGTGGGGCTGTCGCCAGACCAAATGGCAGGGCTACGAACTGAAGGTGTTAGTCTCCTATAACGAAGCGTAGAAAACGCTGGTGCTCTGGAGCAATCGGCACGTGGAGATAAGCATCTTTGATGTCTATTGATGCTAGGAAATCTCCTTGAGACATTGAGGCGATGACGGAGCGGAGGGATTCCATCCGGAACCGCCTGGTTTTCACATGCTTGTTGAGCAGTTTTAGGTCCAGAACAGGACGGAAAGACCCGTCCTTTTTTGGTACCACAAACAAATTGGAGTAAAAGCCGTGACCTTGCTCCTGAAGAGGAACAGGGATCACCACTCCTTCTGCCTTTAAAGAGCACACCGCCTGCAGAAGAGCATCGGCTCGGCCGGGAGGCGGAGAAGTTCTGAAGAATCGAGTTGGAGGACGAGAACTGAACTCTATCCTGTACCCGTGAGACAGAATGTCTCTCACCCAACGGTCTTTGACATGTGGCAGCCAAATGTCGCCAAAGCGGGAGAGCCTGCCACCGACCGAGGATGCGGAGAGAGGAGGCCGAAAGTCATGAGGAAGCCGCCTTGGTAGCGGTTCCTCCGGCTGCTTTCTTTCGGCGTGACTGAGCCCGCCAAGAATCTGAGCCCCTCTGATCCTTTTGAGTCCTTTTGGACGAGGAGAATTGGGACCTGCCCGAGCCTCGAAAGGACCGGAACCTCGACTGTCCCCTTCTCTGTTGGGGTTTATTTGGTCTGGGCTGAGGTAAGGATGAGTCCTTACCCTTGGACTGTTTAATGATTTCATCCAATCTTTCACCAAACAGTCTGTCACCAGAAAATGGCAAACTGGTTAAGCACTTCTTGGAAGCAGAATCTGCCTTCCATTCCCTTAACCACAAGGCTCTGCGTAAAACCACGGAGTTGGCGGACGCCACTGCCGTACGGCTCGTAGAGTCTAGGACAGCATTAATAGCGTAAGACGCAAATGCAGACATTTGGGAGGTTAAGGACGCTACTTGCGGACCAGATGTACGTGTGACAGTGTCAACCTGCGCAAGACCAGCTGAAATAGCTTGGAGTGCCCATACGGCTGCGAATGCTGGAGCAAACGACGCGCCGATAGCTTCATAGATGGATTTCAACCAGAGTTCCATCTGTCTGTCAGTGGCATCTTTAAGTGAAGCCCCATCTTCCACTGCCACTATGGATCTAGCCGCAAGCCTGGAGATTGGGGGATCCACCTTTGGACACTGGGTCAAGCTCTTGACCACCTCAGGGGGAAAGGGATAACGTGTATCCTTAAAACGTTTGGAGAAACGCTTATCCGGATAAGCGTGGTGTTTCTGGACTGACTCTCTAAAGTCAGAGTGGTCCAGAAAAGTACTCAATTTACGCTTGGGATACCTGAAATGGAATTTCTCCTGCTGTGAAGCTGACTCCTCCACTGGAGGAGCTAGGGGAGAAATATCCAACATTTTATTGATGGACGCTATGAGATCATTCACTATTGCGTCCCCATCAGGTGTATCCAGATTGAGAGCGGTCTCAGGATCAGACTCCTGATCAGCTACCTCTGCCTCATCATATAGAGAGTCCTCTTGCTGGGACCCTGACCAGTGAGATGAAGTCGAGGGTCGCTCGTAGCGAGCTCGCTTAGGCTGTCTGGGACTGTCGTCCGTGTCAGAGCCATCACCCCGGGATGCATGGGACCCCCCCGGAGCACGGATTTGTTCCAAATGAGGGGGGCCAGGGAGCATTGAATCAACAGTGCCCATGGTCTGATGTACCGGTCTGGACTGCAAAGTCTCAAGGATTTTAGTCATAGTCACAGACAATCTATCAGCAAAAACTGCAAATTCCGTCCCTGTCACCTGGACAGTGTTCACAGGTGGTTCTCCTTGGGCCACCTCTAGCCGAGGCCCCGGCTGAGCAAGTGCCACAGGGGCCGAACATTGCACACAATGGGGGTCAGTGGCACCAGCCGGTAGAACAGCCGCACATGCGGTACAGGTAGCATAGAACGCCTGTGTCTTGGCCCCCTTGCCTTTTGCGGACGACATGTTGTCTAGCAATCTAGGAGGGTATATAGCCAAGAATAGCGACCGTACAGGGCAATGTATAGAATACAAGCATATACAAATGAACACTTCGGCACAAGTGGTGTCAGCACCCGAGGTGCCGCTTACCGCCCGCTCCAAGCGGGTGTGTGGTCGCCAGAATCCCGTGTCTGGGTCTCCCAGAGCTTGTCTCCCTTCTCCACTGAGACTGCAAACAGGAATGGCTGCCAGCGTCCTGTGAAGAGGGGCGGGCCGTGGGCGTGCCCCAGACAAAGTGCGGGAAACTGGCGTCCCACTGTGCCCAGTGAGGGGGGTTGGAGTATGCTAAGCAGACTCCAACCCTCGGCGCTGAAGTTCAGCACAGCTTCCCGCCCTTCCCCTGACTGGCAGGCCTGGGGGCGGGAACGAAACGGAACTAGGCCGCAAAAGCCGGGGACTCGATTTATAAGCGCGGCCGCCGTATAAGCGCGGCCAGCGCGGAAGTCCCCGGCGCACCACAAGTCCCAGCCGCGTCGCAGCGCTGCTGTAAAAACCGCCATCAGCGGCCGGCGCGGTAGTTCCTAACACATAAACTCACTCAGCAAGCTGTAGTGAGTATAGCACAAGCGCGCTGCGCTGCTGCCCCCGGCGCACTAACACACCCAGCAATGCTGGTGTGTCTGTGCGCGATTTGTACGGGGACACAGAGTACCTTAATGTAGCAGGGCCTTGTCCCTGACGATACTCAGCTCCATGTCCAGCAGATCCCCAGGGCTGTGGACGGAGCACGGTCTCCTGTGCCTGAAGACAGATAGGATCCCACTTCACCCAGAGCCCTAAGGGGATGGGGAAGGAAAGCAGCATGTGGGCTCCAGCCTCCGTACCCGCAATGGGTACCTCAACCTTAACAAACACCTCCGACAAAAGTGGGGTGAGAAGGGAGCATGCTGGGGGCCCTAGTATGGGCCCTCTTTTCTTCCATCCGACAAAGTCAGCAGCTGCTGCTGACTAAACAGTGGAGCTATGCGTGGATGTTAGCCTCCTTCGCACAAAGCATGAAAACTGAGGAACCCGTGATCCCACGGGGGGTGTATAGGCAGTAGGGGAGGGGCCTTACACTTTTAAGTGTAATACTTTGTGTGGCCTCCGGAGGCAGTAGCTATACACCCAATTGTCTGGGTCTCCCAATAGAGCGACAAAGAAACGGGCCTTGTGACAGCAAGTCTGGGCGGTCTGGAAGTGCCCACGGTTGACCCACCGTGAGATGCCACAGATCTGGATACCACGACCGCCTCGGCCAGTCTGGAGCGACGAGAATGGCGCGACGGCATTCGGACCGGATCTTGCGTAGTACCCTGGGCAGCATCGCCAGAAGGGGAAACACGTATGGCAGTCGAAACTGCGACCAATCCTGGACCAAAGCGTCCGCTGCTAGAGCTCTGTGATCCTGAGACCGTGCCATGAAGGCCGGGACCTTGTTGTTGTGTCGTGACGCCATGAGATCGACGTCCGGCGTTCCCCAGCGGCGACAGATCTCTCGAAACACGTCTGGGTGAAGAGACCATTCCCCCGCGTCCATGCCCTGACGACTGAGAAAATCTGCTTCCCAGTTTTCTACGCCCGAGATGTGAACTGCAGAGATGGTGGAGTCTGTGTCTTCCACCCCTTGCAGAATCCGCCGGACTTCCTGGAAGGCTTGACGACTGCGAGTGCCGCCTTGGTGGTTGATGTAGGCGACGGCAGTGGCGTTGTCCGACTGGATTCGGATCTGCCTGCCCTCCAGCCACCGATGGAAAGCCAATAGGGCTAGATATACTGCCCTTATCTCCAGGATATTGATCTGAAGGGACGATTCTATTGGAGTCCAGGATCCTTGAGCCCTGTGGTGGA